>NW_027526385.1:108800130-109371910 GCF_048455015.1 Haemaphysalis longicornis
TCAGGGGGTGATGGTGGCTGCCGGCACCTGCAGTGCTGCAGCAGCCCTTCAAATGCAAGGCGGAGCTCCCGAATCTCCCGGCTGCAGCAGAGAGGGGGAGGGAGGGAGAGAGGGAGGGAGACACTTGTTCACAGGGTGTCTCTTCTCCACTCCTGATGAGCTGGTCAGAATTGTAGCGGGCGATGTGCAACGAAGGCGAGAGCAACAGCACTCCACACTCACTCGTGGTCATCTTCCATGGAGGCAATCTTGGCCTCGAGGACACGGATCTTCTCCTTGAGCCTCAGCTCCTGCTCCACCAACTGCACACCCACACGGGAAAGGGGAAAGGATGAAAAAAAAAAAAAAAAAAAGCAATTAAACATGCACTCTGAACAGATGGATAAACAGTGAAGCGGTAATGTGCGACCAGTGTTAACCCATGCGCTACTCTTAATGGTTCATTAAAATCTTTATTATACGTTGCACGTTCGTGGTATTGTTTCTCGTTCCCATTCTTGCTCGCTGCACCGCTGATCGTAAGCTGCCTGCTCCTTGAAATTGCCGTATTTACTCGCATAAATTTTACACACTACACACGACCATTTGCGGATCCAGAGGGGGAGGGGCGGGGTACAAATGTCCGACACCCGTTTTAATATTGGAAATGATATCCCCAATAAGATAACCCCTCAGGTTGTAGAAAAAGCCTAGTTGATTTTTTTTCTATTTCTTGTATTATTGGTTATCGAAAATTTCGGTGAATAAAAAAAGCAACTATCCTGTGCGCGCATAACAAAAGGACTTGTCACTCCCTCCCCACCTACCTCCGCCGTCGTGCCAACACTCCAGACCCACAACAAATTAGAAACTCACTGCGTACGTTGGCCTTTACAACCCCTGACGCGGCGGTGCGCCTTTCTCTACTCATCCCGGGCTCCACGATTGAACTCGCAGTGACTCGCATGCACTAATGCGGCAATTACTCCTGACAATACAGAGATGCAGAGACCCCATTGTATTTCGAACTAAGTACGAGTGACATCCCACTATTCTCTGCCCTGTTAACTGCCTCGAATGGGCAGCAGCTTCAGTGGTGCACTTTGCACGTGGGTGGCTAGGGCGCAGAATGCCCCCTCCCCGACAGCGATGACCCTCGTGGCAGCTTTTGCCCGTGTCAAACTGTGGCTGGAGTTTCGTGACCAGAACAGCATTCAGGGGCTCTGCTAATACCAAGAACCTGTTGGGCTTGCTGGTTCGTGTCAACAGACAAGGACGAACGGCACCACGAGTGACACCACGAGCACTCGTGGTGTGCCGTTTGACCTTTTTTCTTCGTGTGTTTGATGATGATTTCAGGTTTAATGGCACAAGGCCGACAAAGGCAAAGAGCACCATGACGATCGTGAATGAGATGAGAAAGATTTGTAATAGAGGCACTAGGTTAAAAATTTTCTAACAGAAATGGTGTATAGGGCCATGTTAAAACATAATGAGTATACTAAGAGAAAGGGTGCCTATATAGGGTCACATTAAAACACAGTGAGTGCAGGCACCTAAGGTGTAAAGTTTCAGGTCTTGCCACTATTTGCAACACGTCATGAGCACAGGTGAGGTTATGGCCAATAAGATAAGTGTTTTAAAAAATCTACGACTGCAAGGTAGCTAAAAACTTTTTTGTAAGAGAACATGGGATGGTCTGCAAGAAATAATGAAGGGTGCAAGGGAATATTATATGTGTAAACTTCATTAAAGTGACATTTCGTGTGTTTGCGCTGTAAAAAGTTGAAGTACTAATACACAAGCTAAAGCACCCCTCTTTCCCAACTTCTTTAAGGATGACAGGCCCTCCTGATTCTACTCGTCATTGCTACTGTAGAAGCCCAATATAACCAAATCTTCAATATAACATACAAGTTACCATTAAATATCACTATAATGAAGTTGTAAGGAACGAGATGACTTTGGTGTGAAATAATTTCATTGCAACATTTTCTCCACCTGGCATGCAGAAACATTACTACAGTTAAACCTCGATGTAACGAAGTCGGTAAAATTCGTAATTTACTTCGTTACATTGAAATTTCGCTACATAGAAATTCGCGGTTATAATGAAGTGTTCATCCCGTGAAGCGTTTCCTGAAAAAGAAAACGTGGCGCGCATACACGGCCGGCGCACTGTTTCTGTTTTATCGGTGCTTAATTGTCTACGCGGGCATCAGCGTGATCCGCATGGGGCGTTTTCTTCCCGCAAAAACGCGCCCCGCAAGCCACAGGCGCGCTGACGCAGCCGCGGAGACCACCCGCGCGATGCGGGTAGCTCCAGCGACCGATTCTAACCGCTCGCTGAAACGCAACTCGAAGGGCAAACGAGAGGGGTATGCGAGAAAAAAAGCGGATAACGTGGGCGAAATTTTCACTGTAAAACGTCATACACGCCGCTTACGAGAGCGCCCATCAAATATCCTTCGCGGCGGCCTTATCGTCTAGCCAGCCAGCATCCCCGAGCGCTTCGAAGCTCCCGCCGTAGGGTGCGCGCCTCCCCATTGGCGAAACCATGGCGAAACTGGCCAGGCTCCTCCCACCGCTGCGCGCAGCGCGAGTCACTTCCCGCCGCCGGCACGCAATCGCGGACGCCGGTGTGAAAAAAAACGCGCGTGCAAGGCTCATAAAGATTCACAAATGCTTGCTGGGACGACGAAACCCAACAAGCATGAGCGAACTCGAACGAAGTGCAAAGCGGCGGCTTGCGGCGGCGGCGGCGGCAACGCCAGTGGCGATTAGGCTTACCACCGCGGAGGATATTTGATGGGCGCTTTCGTAAGCGGCGCGTGTCACGTTTTACAATGAAAATTTCGCCCACGTTATCCGCTTTTTTTCTCGCACGCCCCTCTCATATGCCCCTCGAGTTGCGTTTCAGCGAGAGGTTAGAAGCGGTCGCTGGAGCTACCCGCATCGCGCGGGTGGTCTCCGCGGCTGCGTCAGCGCGCCTGTGGCTTGCGGGGCGCGTTTTGCGTTTTCGCAGGGAGAAAACGCTGCGTGCGGTTCACGCTGATGCCGATTAAGCCGTAGACGATTAGACTCCGACAGAAACAGTGCGCCAGCCGTGTATGCACGCCACGCAGTTTGTAGGCAAGGACTCCGTGGCTGGCTGCATCCGCGGCATTGGGCGACCCGTGTCGCCGTTCACGTTTTATTGGGACCCCATTTCGGCGCTTGCGTCTCCCAAAATCTACTTCTACAACTTAAATATCGTGCCTCGTTCTCCATGAAACTTCGTTACATTGAAATTCCGGCAAACGGGACTTCGTTACACAGAGGGTGAAAATACATGGTGTGCATACACTTGAAGTTACAAAAAATTCAGTGGTTCGTTACATCGAGGGTTTCGTTACATTGAAGTTCGTTACATCGAGGTTTAACTGTATTTGTGAGGAGTCCTTCAGAAACCCCACTTTTTTTTCCCACTCTGAAAGTAATCTGTGGCCTTCGCTTAAAGGGGCACTGACACAAAATTTTGAAGGCGAGATAACGTCGGAGATAGATTGGTGGGAACACATATACATCATCTGCAAAATATCAGCGGCGAATACAGCCTAGAACATATTTAAAATCAATTTTGAAGTGTGCGAAACGCAACCGAGCAGCCAGCAGAGGACCACGCGCAATTGTAAATAAACAACATCCAAACACGTCACGAGTTTGTGTTTGCCGCTTCCGCATTACCGGCGTTTTACGCGGGCTCGCCCGGCTCGCCGCTCCAATCAAAGGGCCGGAGGGCGGAGCTTCTGCTCTCGAGAACGACCGACCCGATCGTTGTCGGCGGAGGCACCGTGATTTCGTCAGCTCATCGGGCAGCTGGCCGCGACCAAAGTTCTACAGTGATTCCAGGCACTCTGTTTCTAAGTCTGTTTATTACCATTGGATGCGAAAACGCGCCGGAGGCACGAAAAGCCCACTGAGCTAGCCGCACGGTCGCTGTGCAGGCGGCGGCCACGGCCGCGAAGTGGCCCAGGCCGGCGCAGGTAGCTCGAGTGATAGCTTGTTACCGCTGCTTGTTACCGACCATAGTGGCTTAAATGAGAAAGGAGTTAATGATGCGATGGCGGGTTGCATTAAAAATTGTCATCTGCACCGCTTACGAGAGCGGCACTTGAATATCCGCCGCAGTGCTAAGCCGAACACATCTGTAGGCGGACCTGTAGGCAGACCGGCCGGCTGCTCCCAGTGCGCGTCTTGCCACCCACCGTCTCGAGCGTCGCGCGTCGTTCTTTAGCCGCGGTAGCATTTGCACTCGCAGCGCCTGCGTCACATCCACGGTCACTTTTTAATTAAGCCCCTCACGAGATCAGTACTTGGGGGCATTCGCAGAAACTGCCGTCGATGCAGATTCGACAGTGCTACGGCGGCTCTGCTCTGTGATATCCCTCCGACGGTCACGTGGTCAGCTTTGTTCACACAAAATCCACAAAATCCATCGTTTCGCGGCACTCGCTGAAACCGAAACTGCGACTGGCCTCATTTAAAATCCCTCTAATTAAACAACCGTCGCACGCTGAAGCAAATGACGTTTCTACAGGTTATAAGTAGGTCACTAGCTACTTATCGCAACGAAAAAAACAAGATGCTAAATTTTTGTGTCAGTGCCCCTTTAAGACCGTTTTATATTTTCTATTTCCCATTTTTTCCTATCAACCAAGTGCACTTTCCCCCTCGATTGGTTAATGAAGAACCACATTAAACATTAGTAAACAGTACTGCAAGGAAGCCAATACCAGGTGAGGAGAAAAACAGCAGCCGTACCTGTGTGGTGTCCATGCGGCTGGTCTGGGTGTGGCGATCGTGTGTGTCCTTCTGAACACCGTGCCCCTGGAAGCTACAGCAGCCGGCTGCTTCCTCCAGCCTAGCAGGCACTGTCTGGGTGCAGCCATCTCTCCACCTCTTCTCCTCCAGCTCCTCCAAGAAGTCATCCGGGGCAGACACGAACGAGCTGTGGCTGGGGCTGCTGCTTCCACAGGGGCTCACGTGCCCGCTCTGCGGCCCGTCCCCTTGTGCCACTCCCCTAGCTTCGGCTGGTCCGTCCTGGGCACGCGCAAGCAGCAGACAAAAACTTCATCCAAGCCTACAACTTCCACGCTTGTACACTTGCCACCCCTTAGTCACATCCACCAGCTTTCCAAGGCCCCAATAGTTGCCTCCATCCTGTCCCTATTGTGGAACCCCCCTCAATGTCTCCTCCAACATAATGTCCCAAACGCAGCCCATAGTGCCCACACTGCATCATAATCTTAGAGCACCCATGCCAGTGACCGCAACACACATGCACGCAAGCACTGTAGTGGGAACAGGTGAAACGTTTTACACCAATGACTTTACACTATGATGTAGAGAGCACCTCAACACCGAATCTGACAACGCTCTCGCATTTGGGGCAAGCCAGAGATTGAAGAGTGTAGGCGGTAGTACGGCACCCTGGGGGGCGCCACAGGTGAGGGTGATGGGTGGGGATAGTCATGCCACGTCTTCAACTGGGTACACACGAACGAACGCAAATCGCAAGCGTCGACTGAATGTGCACGAGATCCTCAGCAGCGGAGACAGGCCAATTAGTTTTTAATGCTTACACAGACGCTCCACTCATATCGCACAGCTCCAAAGCAGAACGCAGAATTGCGCAAAAAGGTCCCTTACGCTGTTCCCGCATTTCACAAAAACAACCGCACCTCTTTTTTGCCCTGCATTCTGGCTGGCTACCATTTTTAACCATTGCTACAACTGCAAAACTTGCTGTTTAAAAGATGCAGACAGCTTGCACCCAGCCTCCTCCACTGTTCTTGGTGGAAGGAGCAACACACCTAAACAGAGATGGTCCTACCGCATACTACTACTGCCTTTGCTTTGAATGAATACTGCCAGGACATTTACAGTTAATTCTGTGTGGAGGCTCATTTTGTGCCGTGCCACTCCTCGCACTTGTGCACACCTCGGGGGAGTCATCCGAGAGGAGGCCACTGTCTGTTGAGGAGCTCAGAAGGGGTGCAGCAGTGGCAGGTTCGTCCCCCGCCTCCACCTCGGGGTCCACGTAGACGAAGGAGAGGTCCCCTTCGCGGGTGTGCTCGAACCCTGGCTGCCGTGCCAGGAAGTCCGCCAGGCTGCCGATCGATGTGTGCACCAGTTCCACGCTGTGGGGGCCCAGCACCTCCTCGCAGCACAGCTCCTCCTCCTGGGAGGGACCCCGCTCCTCCAGGAACGCACGGCAGCGTCTGCATGGCCGGACAGAAAGAGAAGTCCCGGCTGCACTTTCACTGCCAGCTTTGTATTTCACTTCCGTTCACTATCCACCCTCGCTTTCTTCACTGCCATAACAGCTGTTGCACAAATCAGTGGCAAAACATTAATAGAAAGCCTCTGGTGCAGTCTCACTCAATAGCACTGCTGCGGATACATGGCCAACCACTTGCCACAAGCCTCACGTGCTCGAAAACAGTTCAATGCCTTCCATGTAATTGCATTCCAACCATACAATCTTGCCACGCCATGCATCATGCAGTTAAGCCTTGAGTTAACTAACATTCGAACATCCACTGTAGCTTTTTTTGCATTCAAATTTCACTGAATCGAGAAAGCAAGCACGTACTTGTACTCGCCAGCTGCATGTACTGAAAACAACTTTGGTGACAATCTGACCTCTTCTGCGCCTCATACGCATCAAAAGTTGATGTCCCTCTGCATTCATATAAACTTGGCTTTATTGGGCTTTTGATGTCCACAGTGTTTGCATGTGCCCTCGAACAAATGCAACGTCCCTTTCTTCGGTTAACTCAGGTGTGCTGCAGGGGTTCGAACTATGCCCATTACTTCTTCTCATTTGCATAAATGACTTTCCTAATTCTAGTTCCTTGGTTAAATTGTTTGCCGATGATTGCGTAATCTAACGGGTAATTTCTAATAGCTCTGAGATTACGAAGTCAAACTGATCTTGACAATATTTCTGCATTATGTACCTAATGGTTCATGCACCTAAGTATTAACAAATGCCAAGTAATGAGAATTTCCTGTAATGAAGATAGTGCCAACATTGACTACAACTATCATTTTTAGGGTTCAGAAATTAAGTTGTGCCGTATACAGTCTACACTCGTTACAGTAGATCTGGCAACAACGGACTTTTTGTTAAAACAATTTCTGTTGGTTTGTCGGGTCCCCATGCATTTTAAATGGAGTCCACTCCGCTCATAATGGACCCGGCTAGAGCAGAGTATCGGCTACAACAGACTAAATTTTAGGCGAAAATTGTTTCGACGAGGTGCACCATGCAAACTGGTGCACCCCGAGAAGTGTCAGCCTTGTAAGTTTTTTTTTATGTAATAAAAAACTAGAGTTCAGTAGAGTTCGGTCTTTACTAATTCCCACGAATGCATCATTCTCGTTCCGTTCGGTGAAAAAGGTAAGAAATGCCTCAAGTAGGGGGGGTTGGTTCCCAATCCATTGTGTGCAATCTGCCGGTAACCGTGCGCAGTCCAACTGGCCTAACTTTCGATTTCACAGCTGTCCGTCATCAGATTATTTCATAACAGCTGTTTCAATGAGCAGACTAAAATCGTTAAAAATGTGGGAGCTGCCTTGGGGGAACGTCAGGCAGCGATCCGATTTGTTTGACGAATGGTTTCGGGAAAACCTGCCTCGTCGTGAAGGGATTTAAAAGAGCCTAGCTCATTCTGATGGCCATGACTGATGTTTTACAGCTGGTTAATAATTGTGCCTAGTTATATTCTTGCTTCATTTGCTCAGCTTATGCGTATTTACACATTTGACCGCATGCGCTAGGACTTTTCCAAGTGTCGGTGCTAGGCTTGGGAAACGGTGTTTTGGAGATACTTTGCCCTAGCACACTGTGCAGAGGTGCTGCAGGCGTGTAGAGAAAGGATGTATGTACTATGAAAGAATGTTTATGTACTATGTATATGCAATATCCCCCCCCCCCCTCCCCCTCTTTTTTTGCCAGAGCCATCGGGGACGCTGCGGCCATGGCAATGCAAGCGCTGACGGGTGCTCGAAATTTTCTTGGTACTTTTTCCCGCAACGGCAAACTTGCGCCTTGTACAACAGCTCCGCCGTTAAAAATGTACGACATTGGCAAGAACTTGCCCACACAACCTCCCTTTCCTGGAAATGACCGGCACCAGAAGCAAAAGAATCGTAGCATGGAAGTGGCAAGGAGGAGAGGCCCATCAATTACCTGATGATGTCGGCCATGTCAGCCTCCGTCAGCACCTTCGCATCGCTGGCCACCACAGCGGGGTCATCCTCCTCCTCCTCCATGCTGCGAGGGTAAGGAAGGAGGTGCACACACCGTGCCTTACACAGAGGCTGGCCCAACCAGCTGCGCGTAGAAGAACTGATATGCTGCAGAATGGAAGGAGCAACACAGCAGGGAAAGATGGCACAACAACGCCAGGAATGAAAAAAAGAAGAAAGAAAAGCCAATACACCCCAGCCAGCACCCTAATTAAACAATTCACAATTTGAAGTGTGCACACACGCAGCACCTGTTTGGCACACAGGCACGCTGCCCAACAGAAGTGTCCCATGTTAGAATGGAGCCCCTCGACTGTGAAATTATACAAAACTCGGGTCACTAGATGCCTGTCAGGAACCACAGTGGCTGTGGTAGAGAAGAAGAGGGGAGGAAGCAAGAAATTCCGAGAAGCCGGGGGAAGAGGAGAAGAGAAGAACAGCAGGTGAGGGGGAAAAGAGGAGAATGAAGAGGAGCAGGCGTAGGAGAGTGATCACCGTTTGAGGCGAACCTGCAAGGCACCAGCAGTGCTGCCGCTGGCCCCTCGAGCAACTGGCACAGGTGCATCCAGAGAACAGCAGTTCTGCTCCGCTGGCCTCATCAGCAACTTGCACAGGCACTTACACACCAGTGACTTTGCTGCCCCACTGACTTCAACACCCTCACAAAAGTGGGTTCCCGGATTCTACCTCAGCGACACTGGCCCACTGTCAGCCGCAACAATCCGGTGACAGCGCACCGAGGCAAAGTGCGGCAGGACCATAATGTTTAGGAACGTAGTCAGGCTAGGCAGGGCCCAGCATTTGCCGCACTTTTGGACACTTCTGCAACTGAAATGCTACTACACGCGTTATCTTTGATTCGCATTCGCAACGACGTCAGTCGCGTGCAGCCGCACAGCAGGGAGGACACGCTAAGCCTACCAGAGTTGCCCAACCAAAACGCAAACAACAAAACGTCACAGTGTAAACAAGTGTCGCATAATGCAAACTGACCAGCGATCTCGGCGCTGGCATGGAACAATAGGAGAAAAGAGTGCAGATACTCTGTACCCTTATCTAGCAACACTAGCCTTTGTTTTTGAACAAAACGTTACCAAACAAAATGCTACAGCTGTGACAAGATCAAAATAGGAGCTCTCTCGTTACCTTCCTCGGACAAAGTGTTAAACATAAACATGGGAAACGCACCCACACCCTACTTAGAGTGCGCACTAGCAGGCAGTCGGGACTTGGGTAAACACCACCGGTGCGTGGAACCCTGCCATGGCAACTCGCTGCGCTTCCTGGTTCTTGCAATGTCGTTTGAGGCCCACCGCATTTTGAAATATGGGTGCAAGCACGATGCAATTACTGTCTCTTCATTTGAGCCATTCATAGGCTCCGTGCTTTACCCGACCAACATGTGTCCCATCGGTGCTTTATAGGCCGAATCCCTCACTTTCCTTTGTGCAACTGCTTGAACCAAGAAGATCCACAACACACATATGCCTTGTGGTGGCAATTATCTACCCGGCACTTTCCAAGCCAACACTGCCGTCCCCAGATGGACGTTAGGAGATGTAAATCGGAGGGGGTATAGGGAAGCAGGCGGCATGGCTCCAACTGAACAAAAAAAAAAAAAAAAATCTGACGTCTATGCCACAAAAATAAATGTAGCGAGATATTCATATGTGCCAGAGTATTGCGATATATTCGATGCACCGTAACTGTATTCCCATACAGAGATACACATATATTTTTTAAAGTGTATTTTCATACTAAAACACAGATGCTCAAAAGCATCTCTAAGATACTATCGCGATATCCTAGTACCGTATTTACTCGCATAATGAACCCTCCCCCCACTTTTCTTGTTGAGAATTTACTTTTTTGTCACTTTGAATAAAAAATGCAGCGGGGATATGTTTTTATCTCAGCACGGTTGCTGATGTTGTAGACGATCGCAGTAACTTGATATCACGCCACAGTACACGCAGAAACGCCAAAAACGCATTCTAACAAAAAGAAATCACGCCAGTAGCCGGTGACGTGAGCGGGAATGCTGTGGCTCACAATTTAAAAATTGCGCGCTTGCCGTGTGCCACCTGCTGAACTCATAACACTGCGCCATAAAAACGTTGCGGCGTGCGAACAAAGCGCAAAACGCACTCCTTCCCTGCTCTTTGCCGTTCTGGCTGGTTTTGGCGTCGTGCGAATGAAGGACTAAATGTACTCTGCTCTCTACTCTAGCTGTTCCGCTACGTCGCCATTACGCTCCGTGGTTTTGTTTCTCAGCCGTGTTGCGACCTTTTTTTGAGCTCCTGGTGCGCTCCGTACGACGGGCCAGTGCACAAGCTACGCAGCGGGGTTTAAACTGAAGGTGGTGGAGCATGTGTTGATGCACATGGAAACCCTGCGGCTGGGCGGCACTTCAGTGTTGACCCAGCGCGTGTACGCTACGGGTGAAAACGAGGTTTTTGGGCGGTGAACAAGGTCCGCCGTGCGTTTCGTGGGACCAAAAAAGGGAAGTTTCCAGGTTTTGGAGTGAAAGAAGTTTTGGAGTGCCTTGACGGCACGGAAGACGGTGTGCTGTGGGTCGACTACGAATGTGAAGCCGCTAGCGATTTCACTGAGGACAGCTCCATGGCGAGTAGGGGGCCACTGGCATGTTCAGAATAAAAAAGAAAATCTATTACATAATGACCCAAGTGTTTTCACGAAAATGGTAAGGCTCTAACGCGCTTCTCTTAGCAACTGTTATTGTGTGGAATTTCAAATTTAAAAAAAATCTGTTTCCCGCGGGAAAAAATTTTTTCCCGCATAATGAACCGAATTCATGCCGAATTTGCTGGAAAAAAAGTGGGTTCATTACGAGAGTAAATACGGTATTGTGATGCTGCCCAGCCCTGCCGAATTTGCCATATTCATGCCGAATTTGCTGGAAAAAAAGTGGGTTCATTACGAGAGTAAATACGGTATTGTGATGCTGCCCAGCCCTGCCCCTCAATAAGGATAGGCAGAACAGCCACTCACCCTGCAGAGTCAGTTCCATTCTCGACAGCCTCGTGACGGTCCAATTCGATGTCCTGCCTGCAACACACAAAAGGGAGACAGAAGGAAGGGGAGAGGGGTGTTGAAAATATAACACTGGTAGAGAAACTTGGGACGCCTAGACTCATATAGAAAGAATCACGGCTGCTTGCTCTATGCAATGAGGGGTCTGCTTCTCCCGAACTCGGTAGCAGCACACAAACACCCCCACCATCTTATAAGTGGTGTGTATGCACATACACACCTATCTAGGCGACATCCCACTGGTGCGGTGGCCACTCCCAATAGCCAGCCACCAAGGACATTTTGGGAGACTTTTTTCTGGACAATTGACCCAGGTGCGACAATTTGTTCGCAACATGTCAGGCTAAAGAACGTGAAGGGTATATAGCCTCCATGCTACCTGAAGAGCAACAAAAAGTTTATTTCTTTTCTGGCACGGCTGTTACAAGTGAGGCCAAGACACTACGCTGCTCGTCTATGCTTAGTCCCTAAACAGATTAGAGAGAGAAGAAGACGAAAAATAATGTGCCAAAACTGATAACAGAAAAAGTACCTGCCCGCGGTTGCATCGCCACTGCCATCATCCAAGTGGTGTCCCATTTCCTCCTGGCCACTGCGTGCAACAACAGCACCACACATTGCAATTAATTGCACGTGAAAAGCACACACGGGAGTCACATTGCAAGTCTTGCAAAACAACAGCTCGTGCAGCAAGCACCCAGAACCATCAACACAGAAGAAACGGTGTGCGGTCTGACTAGTCCGGGAGAGAACGCGGGAACTATCGTATAACATGCACATGGTGTGGTTAACAACTGCTAATGGTAGTGGTAGTCTCAGCATTTCAAGAGACTGGAGGCTGTCCATTGGCGAGGAAGCAAACCTTGCATGATCCGCCAACAACAAGTGGCATCAAAAGTGCCCCAACGAGTAAAAGCATCAAGGTTACAGCGGCCACGGCAGACAGCATGCAACTTTGCTTCACTTCCAACAATGCAACATCAGAGAACCAAGCAACCAAACCACTGAGCTAAGCAAACAGATAGGCTGAAGGTGCCAAAGCCAGTTGCTCATTTGCACTGCACCAGTGACGCCGCAGATCAAATAATCACTCGTGTAAAAGCAACTGGAAATTCAGGAATAGGACACAATTATTGGCAGTACCCCAAAACAGCCCTGGCATAATGAGAATGCCTGCTTCGGCTTGCATTTCTCCACAAAGGCTGACATCGTGAAGACATTGAGGGAAGTTCCTTATTGCCACTGGCCTCAGTGCAGCCAGCTGTATATGGAAGCACACCCACCCACAAGAAAGAAACACACCAATCTGCTCACCTTGCAAAGTTCGGTTCATAATCCAAATCGTCGGGACTGTCCGTTTCAAAGTCCTGCCTGCAAGGACACAACAGGATGAGAAAGTGCTCGGGGCCACACAGCACAGCGGAGCACTCTGGGAGCCACATTGGACCAGACATCACTGTCGGCTTGGCTGCTGCTACTACTGTGTCCGGGAACAAGGGCAGCAAACAACTGTCTTCTGGCACAAAGGTGGGGGAAGACAGACTTACATTTGCGAAGCAGTACAAGACCAACAGCCTTTCACCAAATCTCCTACCCCCAGACAACTGCTGCACGACACGGTAGAACATTGAGTGAGATCACCCACTACTAGATATGCCGGTACATTACTTCCGTTTTCGTGCGCTACGATGCACTCCAATCTGCAGGCTTTTTAGGTGTACAGGCCACGTAAGTCCGTCACCCATTTGCACTATGGCACTCATTTGTAGCCGAGTGCAAGAGACAGATGGTGCGGCTATGATCACAGCAGGACGCGGGCATTCTCGTTTTCAGCCGTTACAGCATCCCACTACAGCAGCCTGGCACGCTAGTTTTCTACAAAATTTACACGGATTGAAACCTCTTGTCTGGAGGATCCCCCTCATGTTCACCTAGACGCTTTCTGCATACTGTTCACCCAGCTGGCCTGCTTGTGCGTACACGAACGCAGCCTTTTGCAAACAAAGCATCGCACCGGTCACAGTTAAGCCACCACGTCCATGCCTGCTACAACGCAGTACACGTGCAGGAAAGTAAGTGGTGTGCAGCGAATAAGACGATGCCTTGCACGGCGGTGCACACATTTTCGCCAACCCACGCATACCACGCCCCCCGTCCCACGATAAGGCGGCGGCTCACGGGTAGTACTTGTGAGCAGACCAGCCGGTCACGTTGCCATTGGCGTCCTCCAGGTAGCACCCGTACTCATCTTCCACCTGTGCCTCCTGCCTCCTGCATGGACGCATGGGTGGGAACATTCTTTACACCTGGATAGGGCGTTACGATACGATCACACAACAGACGGCAGTTCCGAGTGTGCTCAAGAGCTTATTAGAGAGCCGACCGCACACACAGGGCGGCATGTCGATCTGCACCCATGACAGCCGTGGACGACTACTCACATCAATGCACTGTTTGCATGCATATAGACTGTTGCTGTGGCAGCACGAGTAGCAGAAGCTGTAGCTTAACTGGTTCAAATAGCTCAGGGACATGCTGTGTCACTTTCAAAAAAACGCAGTGCCCGTCGACTGCATCCCCAGGAGAAAGGCTGCAGCCAAGTGCAGGGCATTGCCAAGACCTGGATGGCTTTGAACAGAAGCCCGGGGTTTAGGGTTAATGGCCGTACTACTGCACGGATGCAAGGGCCTTGAAGCAAGCTAACAAAAGCTACTTGAATACGACCTACCAATAAAACAAATAGCAAGCCAGGGCGGTAAACACACAAAATCGGGTAAACTGTGTTGCATCCAATGGGACCCATCCATGGACAGTTAATGGGGCAGATTTGGAGACGAGGCCCATGATCGGTGTAAATGTACACTCAAGTCTGCACAAACCGAATCCAAAAATTTACTTTCAAAGCACCCTGCTACTACATAAAAAATGCGAAGTGAATACCGAACAAGGGCACTGTGCTTTCCGATTTGCAGCAAGCCACTTTAAGAGATTAGACACCGCAAATATGTTTAAAGTGTATACAGTCAAACCCCGCTACAACAAAATATTTCCCCGAATATATAATGGGTGACGTTATGCTTATTTTATAGTAAAATAATGTCCAAGCCCAGCCCCACTGAAAGTTTTCTGAAGGGGGGACAGTGGTCTTGAGGACCGAAAATTTGCCAAAAAAAAATCAATTTTCTGTATTAATTTTATTTGCAGTCTACACCTCCCAAAGAATGTGCCTGCAAAATATTATAGCTGTACCAGAAGTATTCACAACACTTTCACCATTTGAAGTTGCCTAAATGACTATTTTTGCCTGCGTTTCCAAACTTCGTGCCCTGTTATCTCGGGACCAATTTTTTCCCCACGAGATCAACTGTCTGGTACAATATCTTGGGATGTATTGGTCAGATTTGTGTCATTGTGCTGTATTTGAAAGCTTATGAACGGAACAGTGCAATAAAACCACAAAAATGTACAATTTATTTTTTCTAGCAAATTTATTATGCAGTTTGTTTTACAAAAATATTGGTAATTAATGACCTCACATTTATTAAGTTTACAGTGCTTGTAGAAACGATGCTAAAATGGCTTCTGTGGTATAGCTGCACTCCCTGAGGTTTCTAAAGCACAAAGGGATAAAATGTATTCGAGTATCACAAATAAATAAATAAAAAAAACTGCCCAACATGGAATGACATAACATGTTGCACAACCCTGCACTTACACCACAAAGACAAAAACTGACTGCATATTCATGCTGAGGACGTTAAAATACGTTTCGTGTAAATCTCAAGCATATAGGTTAAAAAATAACAAAAATGTCCTCAAGAGCAGTGTCCCCCCCCCCCTTAAAGCAAAAACAAGCCAGAAAAATGATTTGTTTTGTGGAGGAATTTGTTGTATTGACTTCCATGGCTACCTGACGGGAAATTGGAAATATTTCGTTCAAGTGGAGTTCATTATAGTGGGGTTTGACTATACACTGTTAGGCATATCTGCAACATACAATCCCTTAATTAAGGTGGCTTGCTGCGAATCGTAATGAGCACAGTGCCCTTCTTCAAGATTGACCTCACATTCTTTTATGCAGTAGCAGGGTGTTTTGCAAGTATATTAACGAATTTAGTTTGAGCGGACTTAAGCACGCATTTACACTGGCCATAGGCCTCCCCTCCAAATCTGCCCTATTAACTGACTATGGATGAGCCCCATTGGATGCAAAACAGCTCATCTGATTGTATGTGGTTAGTGTCGTGGCTTTGCTAGTCAAAAGCAAAAATAATGTTTTCGTGTTTAGTCTTGAACCCGCGTTAGTCTATCCCAATGAAATGGCAGCTTGCAGTGCTGCCGTGCCCAGTCAGAGGATAAGACAATGGGCACCGCTCCTGCCACAAGCGAGACGATTGAGCAGCTAGGTATCTGCAAGTATAATCAGTCCGGCAAGTGTGCCTTGTTGCCCAGCAATATGCTGTGGAGAAAAGACTACAACAGGGTGCTTTCAGTCCAGCACAGTCCAGCCTTGAGGACATAGGCACCCAACTCTTCCCAGTGGTTGGGCATGCAAAAGGGTCCTACACAGCCCCACGGTACAAGACACGGGAAGAACAGACTGAACACTGCCCTGCCAGTAGTTCCACTTACTTCATTTGGAGCTTTGCCACCAACTCGGAGAAACTCGCCTCCATGGTGCTGCAATGAAAGATGAAGCACAGAGGCATTAGAACGACAGGGAGCCCGGGAGACTGGGAAGAGACTGCCGCCACATCAAACAAAATGGGAGGCCCCAGACAGCCTGTATAAAAATACAGGGTCCAGTCCTTTTCGATGTTGCTGTTCAGAATACCAAACGTGAAAGTTGAAGCCGCACCCAACGCGAAAAAGAGTAAGCTTACTTGTAGGTGCCTTACAAACATAAACTTCCTCGTATGTTTCTTGGTAAAATAAAGCACTTATCCCAAAGTGATTGTCCTTGCTTCAGTTAAAACCTGGATTTAACGTTTGTTGGCAAAAATTCAAAATTTTCCCATTACATGCAGGTTACGAGTTAAGGTTCGCGTGAATGAAGTAGAAACAAAACCGAAATGCTAGACAACAGTGACTTGTGAACTCCCCCTTCAAGAATTCATTTCAGCGTGAAAAACGGCGCCATTTGCACCTGCTGCTTTCCCACGAGCTTAGTCACTACACAGCACTCTCAAAGAGGCAACCTCACTCACTCCCGTATGCACAAACGTAACTGAGGTATGCATCAGCTTTGCCTTTGGACACTTTTCGGTGCATTAACGCATTTAAAGGACCAAACTTACGCTGAAAGGGCACCTTTTAAAGAACTTTATTCTCTTTTCGGCCCTCAAAATTGGCGAGAGGGTGCTGCTAGCTGGTATACTGCAACGAGTGCCTACATTCTTTCTTGCCATCGGAGACAGCATTTAAAAATGCGAGCTTGAGCTTGTCTTGCAAGGACAAAACTTCTCTCGTTTTCTGCCAGAAGAACTTGCCACCACGAGCCAACACCACAGACAGTCGCACGACCGTGGCAGTGGAGACGCGAGACTACACGGCAGGCAGGCCTATCACCTAACCGACACCATACTCACATGTAAATGCACCTAGTTTTTTTTTTGCTTTGTCACTTTTTTATTTTGGTATTTTTAAAATAAAATTTGTAATAAATCTGTTTGAAATTATTACTATTAGAAAGCCCTATAATTTCTTTGTCCTTTCGTATTTTACACTTCAGCATCAATCATTTTCCGTGGTAATAAAAAAATATTTCCTGGAACACCCCAAAAAACAGCCATTTTTCCGCTGCCACGAAAGTTTTAAGAGTGCGACTTTTTTTTCTTGTTTTCTTTTTACTACTTAAGTGATAGGGATTTTGTTAGAACACAAGCAAGTATGCTTAAATGCATATTTTAGAGAGGCTGACTTACTCTCGAGTGGCACAGCCATCAGGAGCGCGAAGTTGACTGGCCCGCAAAAATCCAAAACTTGGCGTAAAGCATTCACATTAATATATATATATATATATATATATATATATATATATATATATATATATATATATATATATATATATATATATATATTGAATCATAGTATAGGAACGCAGCAACTACTTGTACATCTTAGAATCCCTAAAATAATTTTTATGATCAGTACAATTGCCTATATAAATCGTGTGCATACTTTTCTGCATTTTTTTTTTTTTTTCAGATTACTTGACCAATAAACTCTACATAATTGTACCTTTCACAAAACTGCTGTTATGCATCTGAGAGACAAATCTATAAGCTGCAATGGCACGCATAGCAATGCTGAATGTGTCTAGTAGCTCAAGAAAAAAAGGTTTGGAAGCATCAAAATCAGCCGTTTTTCAGCTGCAACAAAAAAGTTAATAAGCACCCAGTCAGTAGTTTTGCAAATCTTTCGACAACTAGGTATATATTTCAAACTATTCATTCTAAGCAAGCTTTCATTTCATTTGCGATCGGCACGCTATGATACATATGTGTGCCGCTGTTTTATAACACTAGCTCATGTATTAGAGAAATTTCAAGGACCAGTGAACCCCCTTATCCCTTTCACTGCCACTCCTGAGAAACTCAGGGGACCATATGCCTGCATATCCCCCTGCCACTTCAGACTGTACTTTCGTTGCCTTTTTTTTTCACACTCCCTACTCCAGAGACAACTTGTATTTTAGGAGTGCCACATCACCTATTGAGAGGTCTCGTGAACGCATAAAACTTGTACGGTCAATTTCATACTTCAGAAGGATTGAAAATTTCATCTGCGCCACTTTGTATTCGCCTCAGCAACACAGCCATGGCGGCTCAGATGCTACCAAGGAAAGGAATTTCGCTAACCGCGTTTAAGCTTTCAGTAGCAACTCTCTCAAGCCTCATTGTGAAGAATGTCCAACTAAAAAAAATAAATGTTTTAAGCGACGTACACCCCCCCATTTGGAAGATAACTATTTTGTTAACTAGTTAGGTGGCTGCTTGTAATCAATGCAACTTTTTATTAGATAAGATATTCCTGTACACAAATGTTTAGACACTTTCCAGAGCACCGTAGTGCATTAGTAGCACAGGATTTCCGTGGAACATGAAACAGCAGCAGCAAAAAAAAAAAGGCCTGTAATAAAAACCAGTATTAAAAAAAGAACAAAAAACCTGCCAGCGAACGGGGCATTACAGAAGAAAAGGGTAACAGCTGCCTTGTACAAGGCCATGCTAGGAGACTGTACGGGGAGCAGAGAGCCAAGGAAAGGCCTCTTGCATCTCCCGCTGGCAGCTGGCCAAGGAGATAGGAGAGGCAGGAAGTATCTTTCCAACTTATTAGTTTATTTCCGGCATTATGTGTTGAGGTGGTTTGGCGTGGGCATTACGTTTCCATCTTGCTAAATGCAGAGACTCAAAATCGGCTCTTTGTGTTCACCCTGCAGACAAGTTATTTTTAACAGTGACTTTCCGATGTCACTTCAAAGTTGTTACGAGTGGGTTAGAAGACTGCGTTCACAAATGTTAACACACAATCCAGCCATTTTATGAAATTTCGCACACAGATATAACTGTTCTGTTCAAGTTCCTTCACTGTCATGAAACAGCAGAAATATGCAAGCTATCTCAAGCTATCCCCCCCCCCACACACACACACACACGGACGGACGGACCGCGAGCCCAATACAGTCGAAAAACAAATTGACAGCAACGTCAGACTTCAGCGCCACAAAGTACAGGCTACATCGCCGCACAAGGCCTTATAACAAGCGATTTTTTTTTTCTTTCCGATGATAAATCAGCCACATTAGAAAGCTTCCAATTAAAATCACCCCCCCCCCCCCCCCTGCCCACACACAAAAAAAGAACAATGTACTGCTGCGTGCATGATTGGACTGAGCTTGCAAAGACGGCCATTTGAAAAAAAGCTACTGATCGAATGGGTCGTTTCCGGTTGTAACCTGCACGTGCCAGAAAGTTGTGCACAAAAATCCGCCCCTATGCCTTAGCCTGTGGTGCCTTCCAACGAATGCGGCAAGCTAGGTGGGCATGCCAGGCAGCGAACCACTCTGGCCACTGCCACACTTGGCTTGTTGCCCGAGCAAGAGTTCACACTCAAACGACTTTTTTTTGTTCTGTTAGCGTCATAAACATGTGCAGAAAAGTGGAGCACGCTATGACAGGGACACTACGGCCGAACAAAAATGTTCAGAGGAATTTGCCCCCCTTGCGCAGAATAAACCCACCACAGAATCCGCGTTCGGGCTTTTGTGATGAGCTGGCATTTTGCCGATGAACGATGAAAGGCGGCCATGGCAAGTCTATGTTATTTACAGGGGAGAAAAAAAATAAATAAAGGAAAGCATAGGTTGGCTCCAGCCGTTTCTTTTTTCTTTTTCATGTAATCAAACGTGGTTTGTTGAAAGACACTATCAATGTGTCGTGTTTATGTGTCACTGGCTACCTGGGAAAACCTGCACGCCATCATTTGTCGTTATCGAAGGCTTGCTGACTGGGATGCACAAGACCTTTCCAGCCTGATCGTGTACGTAACAGGCACACGTAGGCGACACACATTGATGTCACAGTACGTAGAACTGCATTCATCAGGTACTGCCCTTACCACAACCTCCTGATG
The DNA here is from genome assembly GCF_048455015.1 of Haemaphysalis longicornis. NCBI lineage: Eukaryota > Metazoa > Arthropoda > Arachnida > Ixodida > Ixodidae > Haemaphysalis > Haemaphysalis longicornis. The sequence continues at coordinate 108,820,096 of NW_027526385.1, forward strand.
GGGCAACAAGCAGTATGGTAGAAATGTTGAACAAGTGTGCGAAGCTTGGCGAGTAGGTAAGGATTCACGATTGGAAACATGATTAGAAACTTAGCAAATGTTGCAGTGCTGAGGCGACACCCGAACAACGTCTACTGGGTGGCCAAGCTTTCTGCAATTCTTAGATCAGTTCACACAGTGACAGCTTTTGTTGTGGCACATACAGCAGCAGCTATGTCCAGGCAGGTGTGAAGTGTAGTACTTGCGTTTGTCCTGCCATTCCTCTACCTGGTACTTCATGCAACCTCCAAATTGACAAGGTACTGTAGAGGGGACAGGTGCTGTGGGAAGGGGGCTTAGCCAAGATTAAATGAGAGAAACTATGGTTAGAGTATCCAAAACTTTGATCAGAGTTGGAGTGAAGACAGCAGACAGCTTTCATGCGACGTCACCACAGCCCTTTCTGGAGTACTGCTCTCTGCCTTCCCAGAGCTGCTTGAGAAAGCACACAGCCTTCCACTGTGCAAGTAGTACTCCAACATGGCAGCTACGATGACGTCAGCGCAAGCTATGCATTACGCAGAATCCTGCTAGATCCCGTGATCGTTGTTGTGCACTTGAGAAAGTAGTGGGGCCCCAAAACAGAACTATGCAGAAACCAAAAGGTCTAAAGAGTGCACTTTTAACACCTGCTGTGCAACAATGCCTCACAAAAGAGGTTCAGAAGTGACAGAGCTAGCCCAGGCTTTGAGTGAGAATTGAAACCAGCGGAGAGTTAGTGCATCAAAGTGTTCTACCACCCGTCACCAGCAGCCTACAGGTATTTCTAATTTATGGCCCCACCCAGCACGTCTAGTTGGCTCCACTTAAAGCGCAGACTAACGCACTATCTCCTACGCAAACAGCTGCAGAGCTGTGGCAATGCTGCGTTTATTGCACACTCAGCACTAAATAATACGGCTGCGTCTAGCGTTCAGTCCGTACAGAACGACAAGTGCTGAAGTTCCGTCCAGACGGAACCCAAGGTGCTGCGGGTAACCGTTCGTCCAGACTGGACACCGGCAAGGGAGGAGGAGAGAAGAGGGGGGAGCAAAAGTGCCCCGAATAGTTTCAACTTGAAAGACTTAGAAGAGCTGCGAAACGTCACAAGACGAATAGTTTCAACTTGAAAGACAGCTGTCAAATCCAGAGGACCGCATATGCACTGCACACCAAAAAAAAAAAAAAAAATCAAACGCACCCGCACAAGTCATTTCCGCACCATTTGAGTCATTAAATATTCCTTAATGTTCGTGTAGCTTTTAAGGTGATTTACTTAGCAAGTCTGGCGAGTACGCGAACTGACCAAAACGGCAGAAATCTCTGCGGGCTGCGTGCTCACCTGGGAAGGCTGCAAGAAGGGCCGCTGGACGAGCCGAACGAAAGCTTTACCGGTTGAGGCTTGTTCCTCCTGCTCCGTGCACGTTTCGGGGCCGCCGAAGACATCGCGCCCTGCGTCAAACGGATTCAAGGGCCACCCGCTCGCGACGACAGAATTCGAAACTATGCACGACGTCCGCCCGCGAGAAAGTGTAAACAAGGTATGCGGCACGCAGATTTAGGCGTCTTAGCTCATAGCAACAGACTGCCCAACAGGGAGACCGGCGGCGCGAGCGAAACAATACAATTCGAACACCGCAAGGTCGAACAAAGCCGCGGTTTTGGTGATAAACGAGACGCGGGAACCGTACTCCAAAATGACATTCTGGGAGGAGCACGCAATGATGAGACGACTCACACGCAAGCGCAGGTTTCGAATGAAGGAAGTTCGTGGCAGATACCGCACGTAACCGGGAGCCGAAAGCGTTCAGGGTTGATGAGCCGAATTCGGAACGCTTGCCAACACGTTAAGCCTGGTTAATGCGCGTGCTGCACCCCGGGGATCCTTTCCCCCGGGGTGCTCCAGCCTCGCCCGATCGGGGCTGGCTGGAGCGCCCCACGGAAGTGACGTCACCTGTTTTTGTTATTATATCTTGGATTTGGTCGTCGTTGTTGATCGCCGAAACTAGAACCATGCCGGCCGTGCAAAGCGGCCGTGCCGGCACTCATGTTTAGGTCGGCTGTGCTTTTCATTGTTTACGATGAAAAGCACGCGCTTTTTGTACGCGCCGTAAGCGCAGGCTGATAACTCTCCTCCTTGGTACATCGGCTGTCGTTCGGTACGTGTTGTATTATTTACGGCGCACCTGCGGGCAAGGCAAAACCACTCCGAGTGGAGGATTCGGAGGATTGTGTTGCACGTTTAAATTCGCCGGCTTTTGTAACCGCACTTCTTTCTTTGTTTTTATTTTGGAAGGTGTGTGCGCGCCCCATATCACGCCATCAGGTTTGATCTGCTGTGGCTGAATAGGGAAGAATGGGTCTGTGTCCTCAAACGTGGGCACTGGCTGAAGACTCTGCCGGCAAAGGTCTAAATAGTGTTTCACGAAGGCTGCTTGCGCTCCCATTTAGATCATAGAATCTGTGGCTTTTGTGGGGAGAAGAATAGGCCGAAGGAATACCTTTGAAGACCCTTATTTGACAAGTGTTCTCTTTGGTCTAGATTACTGGTGCCCAGTGCACTTGATCTTCCACTCTTGTGCACTGTAGTACGCGCCGGTGAACACCAACCAGCGTTTTTGTCCGTATAGTTTTGGCGCAGCAGCCTGAAATGTTTTGAAACCTCACCATACTTTCTGTGCATAAAAAGACCAGCAGGTGCCTAATTTTGGGGAGTGAAATCAGCACAGGTGGGACAAAAGAGGCCTGAATTATAGTAGATGTGACAAAAAGATGTTTGGAGTAAACGCGTGTTAATATGCCTCTTTTCGTCTTTCCTACAACTCTGTATATTTGGTCATGTTGTACCAACTTTTCCGAGCTTCCAAAGTTACAAGGTACACTGCAGTGCTACAAGTACTGATCACAATTAAAGTGCCAAAAAATTTGGCTTCTGGCACAAGCACAACTTTGCCACCCTTGTTACTGATGGCCTGGAAAGAATCACGCCGAAGCAGGAAGCACCGACCAATCCAGGAGATACACTGTACTTCATTTCACCAACTTCACACACCGTTGTAAAAATTATGCTGGTAACTAATAAACAGCGAGAGCACAGCGCTGTACCACACGCTGGTAAGGGCAGCAAATGTAGCGCCAATATAGTCTCCCACATAAACTGTGCCCACAGCTCCTGTCAACACCAAATTGACAAAAGCGTTGTTGCACATAATTTGTATACAAACGTCATGTAAGTAGTGCGCATGTTGCTTCTGGTCATAGCAGCAGCTGTCCAACAGCTGCTGCTGCAAGTGATGAAGAACCGGCCAACCATGTGACGTTTGTTGTCCAAAAAGAAAGAAGCATACTAGGCCTTCGTTTTCTGACAAGCAGACTGGATGCTCATCACGCTGAAGTTCCCCAGCAGTCAGAGCTGTGTGTGCGCATCCGTTTACGCGTATACGTGCTGCCACGTGCACCTGCAGCTGGCAGCACATGGCAGCAAGGTTCCATTCTGCCAAGGTGCCGGTTTAGCGCCGTAGTCAGAGGATTTGGCTGCTGCTGTGGCGAAATGAGCTCAAGTACACCAGTCCATACAGCGGTGGCCCCGCCGACGCCACGTATATGTACGGTCAGTTTTCGCGTTTGATGTTACACCTTCGTCTTTAAAACTGGCGAAACTTGCACTAAGTGACGCAAGGCGAGCTGGAGGATTTATTTTTAGATCCTCCTGAAGCACTGAATGAGAGACCACCACGTATTGCGAAATTTGTTTATTTACGTGTTCCATCGTCGCTTCTCACTGTGGCAGTAGTAGTCATCGTCATATAAGGTCCCTAAAATTATCGTCATATCCATCTTCCGCATGCATGACTGGCTGACCCGGATTGCTTTGTCCGCAGGCTTTCCCATTCCTCCTAAAGTGAAATGCGTCGGCACGCGGTAGAACCGGCTTCGCGAGCTGGGCGTCTGCGAGGTGTCTTGGGCTCATCCTTGTGGCGCATACGTACGTGACTGTTTTCCTGGTATTTTTCCGAGCACCACGGGCAAGCGAGGTTGATGCCGCACGCTCATCGCAAAACGCGTGCACACGTGCAAGGTAAACGGCGGGAGTAACTATGACAGGATGTTTTCTGATGACGCCGCACACATTACGGCCAGCAACGTATGGCGGCTGGTCGTAATTACTATTTATTTTATAATGGGCACAATAGCAGTATTGTCGTAAAAAAGAACTGCAGCTAAATTATAAATCCTAATTGTTGTATGCTAGTGACATGTTGCAAGAAAATCGGAAATGTAATAGTTATATCCCTTCGCTCACCAGCTGTACAAGTTGTACCTACCCCATGAACCTTCAAATGCTGATTAGTCTCATGGCCAACACATGACCCATACATGCTCAACTGTTCCCAAAAGGACTAAACAAATACACAACCTCCAAGAAAACACATTCGGCATTGGGAAGAAACATTTAAAATTGGCTCACTTTATTTGACCAACAACAAGTACATTTTGCTTTTATAGCCCACAAAAGACCATCGCCAGCACTGCATTATGGCTGAAGAACTTTTCTGCAGTTGGCTTTGGCAACAAGCAGAATGCACCATTATGAACTGGAAACACATATGACAAGCCACAGCTTTTACCAGCCCATTGGTTGCACTGGGTGTCAAGAGATAAAAAGGAAGAACCAGCAAAAATGCTTTAATGTATTTAATGTATGCACAATGATCAAATTCAGAGTGTAGAAAAACATCCCTTCCAGCATGTTCGGCTGATCAACCCATTTGTGACAGCCTTATCGAAGTGAAGGCAAGAACGAGTCCGTGGCAGGATTTCGATGTGGGCTTTAAGAACTGTAGGCTGTCTGCAGTCATAATTACTATTGTGCGCCAAACACCCTAGTACACTGAGTGCAGTGAACTTCAGCAATGAAAGTAGTCATTAGAAATTTTTATCGTATGGTGACCGTTGTGAATCCTAGTAAACCGTTACAAGCACCTGGCATGCTAGCAAGAGAGAGGTAGAGATAGTAAAAGATTTTTGAAAGGAGAAGAGGCCAGCCTGAGAAACTGAACTTGGGCCTGCTACTTAAATCCCACTGTGGCAAGGAAGGTACTGAATACTGAGAGTATGAGAAATGACAGTGAAATCAACCAATTAACTTTGTACACTTAAAGCATGTATGGGGCGCAGAAACAGACTAATCACTGCATAATTTGCACAACTTATTTACCGACCATAAAAAAAAGTTCCGCAGTTTGTGAAATTTCACCACATAGACCCGAGAGTCCCGACAGGTCAAGCAGCGATTTGACAGCTTGACCTTGCTTCTTCGTGTCAGCCCACGTGCCAAAAATCTTTCGTTCAGACAGAGGGTAAGCATCCAAGCGTAGTAAGGCTGCTTCAAGGTCTTTTCACCCACTAGTATACCTTGGTCAAAAACTATGCAAACGATCAATTGTCTCTGTACAGCCTTACACAGAAGGCAGTCTGGGCTGCCCTCGCGTCCGATTGTGTGCAGATACTTTCAGGTCAACGCTACTTTAAGCCGCAGCCTGTGTAACAAGGTTTCATTGACTTCTGTGAAGTTGAGGGGCATGAGCGAGCCAGAACCTTTGCTCGGGATCAGTCCTGGGGAGCTGTTCCTGTCAATTCTGTGGGTCAGACCAATGCAAGGCAGCAGCTTGTGCACGAGCTCTGTAGAGTATTGCATTGCTATCTTGTCTTATGATGTGTGTAGCCAAAACAGTGTATATCCTTTAGATGGCACAAGGCAGCATTTCCTTCACAGAAAATTAGTTTTAAAATTAGTTTTATAATTGTAATTACACTAGCTAGTTTCTAATATTTTTTTTCAAACAAAGAGCACAACTACAAAGTGTAACAAAGGGAAGGGACAGCAACGACTTCCAGCTAGTGCCTTGTTTGAAACGTATGACCCATATAAATACCATGCGCTTTATAACATCAACATAGCAAAAACAGCACGACGCCATGCTGCAACTTTTCTGCTATGACCCCCATGAGCACTGCCAGCTTGACATGAGCTTTCATGTCCGCAACCTCGTTAAACTCGGTTTCCCCTTGAGAACATGATTTTAGTGCTAAAGATGACAGACACACTTTACTGGTGCTTGCATCTATCAATCAAACACCAGCAAACGTCAGTTAATTTGAAATGATACGGGGTAAACTTGGAAGCTGGCACAACTAGGTGGGATGAGAGTGGCAACAAAAATCTGTGCACAATACAGCCCTGTTGTGGCATTTTTCAGCACGGCGACAGTTGTCACACCGCCCTTGTTAACCTATATTCGAATCTCCTGATACTATGGACAGACTTGTTGCATTGATGGCACACTGGAATTACCACTGTGTTGAACCATGGAGCCTGCCAGTTGCCATTCGAGTATGCGAGTCTGCTGATGGAAATTTTTTCTGGCGACTGTTGCACTGCCCTGCAGTGCTTCATGAATTATTTCCTGCTGGCACAGCCATTCCATTTCATGCAGACAAACAAAATGCGCACAGGCCGCATGCAACAGGCATGTGTTTGTGTTGTTGTGTGGGAAGCAGGTTTGCCAACGGGTACCAGTCGGCTGCGCAGTAGCACCCAATGTATGCTTAGATGCAGATATACCTAGCGGGCCCACCTTGGTTCATTCCACGGAGGCAAAAGCAACGCTTTCTCATGTTTCTCTGATGGTGCTTTTCAATGGCCTCAACTTTGTATTGCATTAAACAATGAGACAGAAATATTTTATGGATTTGCGAGCAGAAGGATGTTAGGGCTTCCACCCCGTGAGAGCCGTTCTTAGTCCAAATGCACTGAAACCCACAAGCGCCGTCAAAGTCGCCCACTCCGGACTTTCACTACCGCCTTCACCATCGCTGCAGTTACATCTGGATTTTTTTAATTATTAGTAACGATTAATTATTAACAGTGACTCTACATGGCTAGTCAGTGAGTGGAAGTGGTTTGGTTTGTTGGGTAAAAATCAGAACAGACTGCTTTCACTATATGTTGTGAAGTGGGCGTGACAGTGACCCTGGCTCGTCAGTGAGCAGAAGTGGTTTTGCCGGTTGGGTAAAAATCAAGCATGACTGCGTTGGGGGGCAGACGAAGAGTGTGGAGCACGTCAGACATACTTTTAGCCTGTGCGATCAGTGTACGTGCTTTGTGCCATTGAGAAATTTAGCAGGTATATCCCGTGTATTGTTTTTACAAGTTTGTCCGACATAAGCGCTAAATCATTCATTCCTTTTAAAAGCAACACGAAGCCAGCAGGTGAGAAAGAAAAAGGTATGCTAGTAATACTAAAGGAAATTCAGGCTATTAGCAATGGTTCAGAACGACATGCAAACAATCTTTGCTAGCATGCACAGTAGCTGACGAAATACTGCAGGGTAACAGTAGCACATGCACACGTGATTACAAAGAGGGTTATGGCATGTACAGGTAAGTGTGTAAGGTTGATTTAGTGCTAATATGCTGCGCGCACACGTAAATAAAAATACCCTGCAAAAAAGATGAACAAGGCAACTGAGGTTAGAGCAAATAGAAACAACAACTACGCAGAGTCACCTAGATGGTATGCTTAGAATGTAGATATAACAGTTCAACACAGCACGTAGCATCTGTTATTGCTGAAGCCACTGACGCATCACCTAGCCTGTCATAAATGGGCACGATCACGTACGTTTGGCGACATCGTAAATTTTGGAGCACACGAACACAACACACACGGAAAATGCCACGGTAACTGACAACAGATATCCGGCGCATTTTTTGGCCACGCTTGTAACGACAGGGATCACGGCAAGTTGAAGCGAACGAACGAAAACTCGCTGTCACTGCGACGCACCATTGCTAGCTGATGGGGCTCTAGATTATTCACGTCTACACTCCTGCAGCGACACGAATCTGGACACTTTCAAGTCGACTACGGAGCAGTATCAAAGTATTTGCCCCGCGTTGTGATACCGACACAACACCGTGTATAACAATGACTGTGATGATAGCATCGATGACTGCGACGCCAGCAGCTTCACACAAACAAACCTCTGGAAAACTATGACGCACCACACACATCGGTCACGTTTGGAAGGCAACACAGTGCTTCGTACATTACTGCACATTTTGGGGCAACATTTGGTTCTGATACGTACGTATTTGATATGAAAACATTGCGCTCTGCGCAAGCGCTGACCAGCACTTCGCGTTGCTGCCACGAATAGTCATAGGACTTTGAAGACTGAATTACTGCAGAAGATACAAGCGCGGTGACACAGGCTTGGAGCTGAACACCTCATATGAAACAAAAACACAGCGCAGCACCGCACCACTCGTGAGCGACTCCACACAACGCCGACGCTCGTAACATTCTTGCTTGCCTCGGCACCGCGCGAAGCCGGAATATTTGAAATAGGCCAACGGAACAAATTCGGAACAGACAAGCCCATACTAGAGTGAACTCTACCCGTACGTATAAATTCGCTCTTCGATGGAATTCGGCCTCTTCTCCATGCCGCTCGTCCGTAGGTCATCCGTAAAACCCGTCGTAAATCTATAAAAAGTGCTTTGTTTACACAACTTCTACGCGAGTGTCAGAAACAATAACAAACTCGAGTTTCGCAGAGAAAAATATAATGCAAACATCTACAAAGCATGTCCATGACGTCACGGTGACTAGGTGACGTCATATTAAAAGACAATAAATTCAGGCTAAAAATAAATCTTGATACTGTAATATTAGTGTGTCACTGCCAAAAATATATGCAATACTATTGAAGTAATTGCAATGTAATGCAATTACGCAATTTTTTTGTTGATGTACGTCACTTCCGTGGGGCGCAGCAGCCAGTTCGGGGGGAATCGGCTCGGAAGCCCCGGGTTGCAGCAGACGCAGCCAAAAAAAATCCCCCGCTGGGGGCTGGAAACATAGAGATAATATACTCTAGAGGGAAAGCGCGCCGCTGAGCCAATGCATTGGAACCGTACGACACGCGGTGGCAGACATGATACAACGATTTGAAGGTTGCCAGCTGAGCTTTTGCTTACTGAAAACGGCGAAAGCGATGGGTTGTAATCTGGCAACGTGCTACTGTGGCGTTTCCGCGTCCGGCTAGCGAAGCATGCCGGGAGAAATTGTAACATGGCGGACCGCTGGCCAGGCGGATTTTGTGTAGGCGGCGTCGACAGCATTGCGTAGTTTATCTCCTGTGGGTGGGTAACCGCCGTGTTTTCGGTTTAGCGTACGTGCGACTTGTATGTACTGAGACTATTTGAGTAAGATGTGGCAACGCTCACGCAACACTTGCTCGCAAGCTCGAATGCGACTGATCGCATGCGCGAGGACGCCAAGGGGTCAGCTGATCCGTACTGGGTGCACAGAATAATGAATCTCCGTATGATCTCCGTGCATTTTTGCGCTGTGCCGCTTTATTTGCCATTCTGTGACATTTTGCGAGTCGCTCAATGCTTTTCAAACGAAGTGTAGTGAACTGCCTTTGGCTTTAGCTCAATGTAAAACCTTTATTGACACACACACAAAAGACATCGCATGGGCCAACGCATATTGATATTGCCGGTGAGTGGGTGAGTCGCGGCGCTTTGAAGCACAGGAACGAAAGAGCGCGGTCGATCGCATGCCAACGGAGTGGAAGAATGCATGCCAAGGGAGTATGCGAAGTACAGTCCGCGGCGTGTCCTGTTTTCCTTTCTGTCTGTATTCGTCAAGTTCTAGCTGCTTTCCACCACTTCAAAGGGAAAGCTTGCGGGACTGAATGCGCAGTATTGAATGGGCCGCACAGAGCGCGCGAGGAGAGAACATTGACTAATTAAAAAAGAAACCGCATTTCGTTACCTATTTTTTCGTTCTCCCTTCACGAACGCTTGCGCGAAAATTTGAAGCACGAAGAGCTTTAAGAAGTTGCATGAATAAAACAACTGGAACCGAACGATTATAAAAGCTCCTTTTATTTCTTTTACAACGCGAACGATCGCTGGCTGCCACTCCGTAGCCTGTAGTGAACTTGCGATAGTCAAGGTCAGATCAGAATCGCTGTTCCGGCGTCAGTTCAGGGGCAAGTGATAGGGTGCTTAACGTGAAGAAAGAATGTGAGCCTCGCAAACGCCCGGACAGGAACTTGCTCAGCGCGTGCATCCGAGTTGTACTAGTTGTACACGTTTTGCACGCACGCATATCTGAGCTGAAGACTGCACACACACACACTACGCAAGTCGGGCGCAAGGGCCTCGCCACTTCCTAGCACACGAAAATCGAAACCAAAACTGAACTAGACACTTACTCTTTGTTCTCTAATAAGAGCTTAATTACACTAAACGTTTTTTATAAAGCTAGTTTTAATTACTGAAGCAATTATTTGTAACTATTTTGCTCCAGTTTTTTGTTTTAGTTAAATAATTACGGAACAACTTTTTAGAAGACTGAATGCAATTAATCTGGCAACCATGAAAATTGTATCATGTCAGCGCCCACGATTCGTACGGTCTCGGAGCTCGCTTTACCCCCCTGGCTGGAAACTGCCAGCGGCCAATCATATGGGGCCACATTGGCCACATCGTTTACTCTGGCACTTTTGCTTCTATTCATTTTTTGCAAGAAGCCACTCCTCAGAGCAGGCAGTCATGAGCCTGAAATTCCACTTAAAAATTGATGTGAGAGTAGTGGAAAATTAAAGATTTAGTATTAACGTTGTTCTCAACTTTTGTAGCTCCATAACGCAAACCGAAACTTAAACAAATCACAGTCAACTAATTTTTTTTCTAGTAACAAATTACAAAGCAACAAATGTATAAAAAATATTTACAAATAATTAAAATCAAGTTACAAGTACTTTATTGTGCTAATATAAATGGAAGACCGCGCCCTCTAACAGGTGTATACGATTGTAACGAACATTCTCGAGCCTTTGACGTCGGCTGCTTTTCGTTACTCAAACGTTGTGGTGAAATTGGTTAAATTCTGGTGTCAATCAATAATAGATAATAGCGGTTCTATCTTCTGATAGGAAACCCTGTTTATCGTACGTATTGCGATTTCCTTAGGTGCGTAACGCCTTGCAGAAGCTATTTCACTTGGATGTCTACTTGATAGATCTGTCCTTTTGCAGACCGCTCTCCCTCGTGTAAATGCCCTCTCATCTTGAAAGTTGCACTCAGAAACAAGCGTGCTCGCTGCCTTAACCGACTTAGGTGCTTTAAAGGGCGTTTAAATAACCGCGAATCAGGGCACACTTTCGTTGCATCCTGTGTGGCTTTCTGTGTCGTTGAAAACCTAACGTGGCACCGTGTTACCGTGATTGCTGCTTCGTAAGCAGCCTCTGTTTATATCAAAAGGCATAATCTTCCTGTTTTAAGAACCGCGCAAAAGCAACTTTGCTGTTGCCTTTTTTTTTCTTCACATATGCAAATGGGCAGTGAACGCTGGTTGTTCAGGCGTATAAACTGTAAAAAGCAGCAATTTAGGACAGAAGTGTTAATGCCTTGCGCGTTAATGAGTCAACTGTGCATGAACTGCCGTCACTTACGCAGTGTTTCAAGAAATGCGCATTAACAGCAGGGCTAGTTGCAGTGTGGGTGCATGCTCTGCAGACGAAACTTGGGGAACTGCAGAACTAAACACCCAGTTCCACTTGCCCGTAAGGTGCACCCGCCACGGTTGCTGCTTTTTTTGGATAGAGGCAGAAAATGATAATGTTTGCGTGTCTAGATTTTGATGAATGTTAATCCTATTCCCAGGGGGTCTAAATTAATATGTAGCCCTCCAGTCCCAGGTGTAGCCTCGACATTCAACCTAAGAAACACAAAGATATTTGAAGGGGATTACTGTGGAGAGATTGTGATCGAGTGAAATCCGCAGCCTTTACTGCCCAACCGTGGTTTCGTACATTTCCTTAAACATGCTACACTCTAAAGATGGAGCAGAACACGCATGCTTTCAGCACTCCTAGCTTGCCTAATGGTATTCTGACATTTCTTCGTGGGTTGCTGTCGATTTGCACAGTGTGTTTGCCGATTGTGTCTGTCTGTCGATTTGCACAGACACAAGTGTTTGTTTCCGCACATTTAGCAAACACGTGATTCATTTGTAACAGAAAAAAGAAAAAGAACTCTGGCTGTTCTCCTGGGTGTCAAAGTGCAATAACATGCAGTGAACTGCAGTGACAAACAAGCTGTACGTTCCGAACCCTTGCCCCGTCAAGGTTTGCGCTGCTATTGCTGTTGGTGGTGCTGTTTCGTTCCGCAGGTGACCAGCGGGCGAGAGCCACCCGGACAAGCTGAGCCATGTCGTACATGCTGCAGCACCTCCACAATGGCTGGCAGGTGGACCAGGCCATCCTGTCGGAGGAGGACCGAGTGGTGGTCATCCGGTTCGGCCACGACTGGGACCCCACGTGCATGAAGATGGACGAGGTGCTCTACTCCATCGTCGAGAAGGTGGGGAGTGATACAGTAGAATATTGTTTATTCGGATTTTGTTAATTAGGAAATTCAGATGATTTGTCATTCCCAAACCCTCCCTTCAAATATGTTCATAGCCCTATGGCAACAAACATTCACCCGCCGCGGTGGCTCAGTGGCTAAGGCGTTGCGCTGCTGAGCACGAGGTCGCGGGTTCAATTCCCGGCCGCGGCGGCCGCTTTTCTGATGGAGGCGAAAAGCAAAAACGCCCGTGTGTTCGAGATTTCGGCGCACGTTAAAGATCCCCAGGTGGTCAAAATTAATCCGGAGCCCTCCACTACGGCGCGCCTCATCGCCTGCGTTGCGTCGGCGCGTTAAACCCTACAATCAATCAAGCAACAAACATTCGCTGATTCGACGCAAAATTGCACGCGCACTGATTAATTCGGACTGGAGGAGTGTCAAGAACAGCGCAACTGAAACAAGTTTTTGGAGTGCGCATGTTACAGTCTCAACCATCTTCATGTGAGTTTAGAGTGACAACGACCAGTGACCGATTTTGCTGTCGCAGAGGGCCACTTGTCGCCATCTCTCGCCATCCGTCGACAGTTATGGTGCGTTGTCGAAGTTGATCTAGAGGCCAAGGAAAACTACTTTTCTTTCAGACATGTACGATAGGGGACGCTGGTGTAACCAAGACAACGCCTCTAGAAACAGTTGTGGTAGGTCGTCGAGAGATGGCCCCAGCTAGTTTCCTGTCTTCACCAAGGAAGTTAATGTAGGTTGTCGCGGCAAGTCCTGTGTTGCGATTCACCACTAGAACGGTCGCTTACCTCCAGTGAGACGGACGAATAGGACCTTGGTATGATGTTCAAGACAATGTAGTTGCGCTAGATGGATTGTCGTATGCCCGCAAACTAGTCGTTTCCACTCAGTTGTCCACAAAGAAACAAGCAAGCATCATGGACTTCTCAAAGTAAAGGTATAGAATGAAAGAATAAAAAATGTGTGTTTTTGTTATTCGTTCGATAATTCGACATTCGGATATTTTGCACATTTCTTTCACTCCGTTGAGATCCGGATTAACAAGGTTTACTGTATCTTGCAAGATGTTGCCCTAGGGAACTGTTGAGCACCTTGGCCAACTGCTTTTTAAATGTACTGTCAACGGAGTTGTGAAAATCTGCAGCACGAGTGGCACTGCACTGTCATAATCTTGATATACTCAAGTCAAAGCGACAAGGACACGTTCTCTCTGTCATGCTGTGTTCACCTTCATTTTAATGTGCCCCACTGGAAACACGGGCAATGTTCATTCAAACCCTGTTTCCCCATCAGCAGCTGCTGCTGAATTTTTTTCAAATTAGAGACACTGTTGTAATGTTATTTATTTTTATTGGCTTTACGGGGCAGCGCTTATCATTTAGGAGAACCTGATGCCATAAAGGTGAAGTGGAGTCAATACTTCGGTGCGACGGGACCACAATGCAAGTCTTTGTCAGCCCATTGCACCGCTTCGTTCGCGAGCGATGCGAAGTGCAGCTGATTGTTGCTTTATCTTCTGGTACAGATAAGGTGCAGCACCGAGGGAATGGTTGGTAGTGGTTATTACATCACCTCATACCTCTAGCAGAAACGCGTGAATGAAAGTGCCTTAAAAGGGGACCATGTGCTGTTCCCCTTTTCTTACCAGCAACAAACCCTAGCCATGATGTGATACCACTGTGGTACACACACTGGCATGCCATGCTGAGCTGATCACCTGACCGAAATCAAAACAAACAAAAATTAAACTTGAGGTAGTGAAGCTGCTTGTTTGGTAATGCTTACTGAGCTGAAGCCTGTGTTTTTTTATCAAGTAATGTGTTGAACTAAAGCGGCCAGATACATTTATTTTATCTTCAGGTGGTCGTATCTTACTTCGCGACGGAGCTGCAGTGCCCGTTTGAAATTCCCGCTCTTTGTCACTTGCCCGCAGGTGAAGAACTTTGCGGCCATCTACCTGGTGGACATCTCGGAGGTGCCGGACTTCAACAAGATGTACGAGCTGTACGACCCGTGCACGGTGATGTTCTTCTTCCGCAACAAGCACATCATGATCGATCTGGGCACGGGCAACAACAACAAGATCAACTGGGCCCTCGAGGACAAGCAGGAGATGGTGGACATCGTCGAGACCGTCTACCGGGGCGCCCGCAAGGGCCGCGGTCTCGTCGTCTCCCCCAAGGACTACTCCACCAAGTACCGGTACTGAGCGGTGGTCTCGGACTTGTGGTCGTGCGTCGTCATCATCATCAGGAGAGTGCCTCGGGTGCCGAGTGTTTCCAGTGTGTGTTTTTGCATTGGATGTGATAACGTGAGTGGCGTTGGCATCTCAGCGGAACTGCGTGTGCATTTGAGGACAATGTTGGACCAGCCAGGAAGTTCGTTCTCATTCCCATGTTCATCTCGTGTGTTCAGTTTTAATAATAATGCAGAAAGAGTCTCGTGTGTGTTGCTTCTGCTTGCGAATGCCACTTATAGTCACCAAGGCTAGACGGTTGGCAGGAGTTCTGGTTTTGGAGATGTAGTCTACGAGCTTGCAGAGACTGACTTGTGAAGTAACTGAATAGATGGTGGGTTATTCCTCGACCTAAATACCAGACGACGGATTTTCGCATGATATTTCAGTCGTAGCGGCATCCTCTGCTTTCACAAGTTCTAGTGTATGCTACGGCCTCAGCGCTAACATTTGCTGCTTGCTACCTGTATTCTTGTCTGACTGGCAATGAAAGCAGCAAATAACATTAATTTAGAGACGGCAAGTATTCAATGCCTAGTTCTTGAATTTCATTGCAGAATGTGGTGTACCATAAACTTTTGCAGGACACACATCTTTATTTTTTTTCCACAATGTGAATAGCCTTTATTTAAATGAGTAAGATGTGGTATTTTCCTGGCCGTAGATAATATGGCAAAAAAGTAGAGTGGGTGGTTTTCCAATCGTTGTCCAAATAAAAAAACTTACGGCCACCTCCCCTCGCGGGAACCCTGGTGTGATGCGACGCTGAGGGGGTTCATTCAAGCGCAAACGGAGAGCAACCGTCGACCGAAAGGCCGCCGGAGAGCGGCACACCGGTTATATGCGCAGCGCGCCCGAAGGAGAGGAGGCCGCGGAGAGAGAGAGAGTGCCGCGGCTATGACGCAACACAATCCAACACAATCCACTTTAATCCATGCCAAGCCAAGCCAATCGAATCCAATCCAATGCCCCTCGCGAGAGAGTGTTCGCTATCGGAGAGGAGAGGGGGAGAGTAGCTGCGGACAACAACGGACGCACGCAGGAAGGACAGGGCTGCCGACAAGAGATGCTCTCAGCGGCGCATCTAATACCGCAATAAACCACTAGTGAAATATATCCCGGAGCAAGTTTATTTTCTCGTTGCTCCTAATGCCTCCCTAGGCAGTGACAAACATTCATCATTCCTAAACCTATGGATTTAAACATCACTGTGTGCTATCAAAACGTAGCTGAATCGCCTCATGAATGTATCTGTTCTTATTCACAGGAGTTTGGCCTGTGTTCGTTGCCTTGTAATCCGAATTCTTGAGCCCAGGGCAAAGCTTTGAACTGCCTTGCAGAACACAGCAATTGCCTCAGAGCAGTTGCTTGGCAGATTCCAGCCGTCATTCATCCAAGCGTTTCTTCCACCGAGTTATTATATGCGTATACTATAGAGCACGCACACACAGGGTTGGTGCTTTAACACATTGCCTGGAGCCACTAAATAAGCTACGTCTAGTGGCTCTAACATTGCCCAGACTAGCTTGTGCTGCAAGTGCCAGCACAGGTTCCTGAAGACAGTTGCCGATGTCTGAGGTTTTACCCTCGAAAAAGTCCACCAATGCATCGTCAATCTCCTCGCTCAAAATTGGCCATGCATCGCACTTTTGAATTTGACTATTCCAAGACACTGTTGTGGGCAAACTTCATCATCATCATCACCAGCCTGTGTACACCCACTGCCGGGCAAAGGGCTCTCCCATAGATCTCCAATTATCCCGGTCCTGTGCTAAACGCGACCAATATATCCCCGCAGACTTCTTGATCTCATCTTTCGATCTAACTTTCTGTCGCCCCTTGCCACGCTTGCATTCTCTAGGGATCCACTCAATGACCAACGGTTATCTTGCCTTCGCATTACATGCCCTGCCCACTTAGTACTGCATATTCTACTCCTGTGCACGCTTCATCTTTTGCGAAACGCTGTGCACTTTTGCTTACATCCGTTCCATTCCTGTTTGACCTTCTGCTGGATGATGTACAAAGGCCAAAACCCAAGCACCCGCAAATCCGGACGCACAGAGAGCAACGCAATGGCCAGTTTTTCGGTAGCGCGTAAAGCAAACTGAAGGAGACAGCACACAGCAAAGCTGGGGAGCCTTTCGAGCAAAGAGATGGCTTTTTACCTCGGATTGTTGGCTGTTGCAGCCCACTGCGGATATCGCCTCCTTCTTTTATGCAACTTTTTGTAGTAGTTCTGAAGGGGTGCGCATGTTTTTCAAACTTTTTGGGGCCGTGTTGTTTGTGCGTGTTTTTACAGTTAGATATTAGAAGTCTACACAGTGAACTGTACCTGCTTCTTAGTGATGCTTGTTGGCTAGCAAGATTTGCATCTGTTCCAGTGGGCATAACATGGATAACTCCATGGCTGGTTAGGTAGTTCATGATTGCAGGAACTCTCTTTACTGTGCGAGCCTGGCAAGGGAGAGATTAGAAGTGGCATGATGGCAAGTGAAGCAGCAAGATGTCAAGTAGTTCTGCGGAGTAGCTTCAGAACACGTGGTAGCCGGGCTGTTGCTGTGTGACGCACTGCTCCCGACCTGCCGTAGGGGCTCAGCGGAAAAGGTGTTGTTGCACTAGAGTGGGAAGTTGTAGCTTTGATCTCGAGCCACGACGGCTGGTGTTTATAATAAACGAGAGAAACGGAAATGCACACTTCTATTATATGTTGGCACACGTGAAACAGGCTGTGAAGACAAAGTACTAGCCTGGTTCATTAGAAAGACATGCTTTGTCTTGATAACAATGTTAAAAATTTTATTGCAAACTCCCAGCCACTTTCCTGCCAAAATCTTATTTGTGCAACTGGCGGCCACCGACAAAAGCTACAACGAAGAACCATAACCGTGCAGTTTAATGGGGCATTCCATTTGATCATTTTGCTTGAATGCTAACGTGCTGTTAACTGTAACTGTTCATAGTGCTGGCCTGTATTACATCACCGTAGCTAAAATTTCAAAGTTTTCTAATATTTTTTTACATTTTGTTGGTCAAGAGAACTTCTTTCCTGAGTGGAATGGAGTCTAGGCAGTCACCAAGGGCTAGTTTACTCGTTCAAACTGGAAAAAGCTGTATTTTGTCTTCATGGCCTCTAAGAGATCTCCAAGTGGTCAGAAAATTATTCTGCAACCCTCCACTACATATTGGGAGATTCATAGGCAAGCTTTGGTGTGGTGCGTCAAACGCCCATTTATTTTTGGCTGCTACACGAGTGCCGACATGGGCATTGTTTTTTTTTTTTTTTGTCGTTCAGCAGAATTAGCAGTGTATGCTCATATGTGTATGCCACAGTATCAACACCAGCACATTTCCGAGTGAGGTAGTTTCCCCTGGCTACTCCTCTCTCCTATTTCTACTCCGCAAAAACTAGAAATGGAATCAAGATGTTCGGTAAAGGCTGCGTGAGGGGCTTCATCTTTCCCAAGTGTCTTGAAGGAGCCTTTTGTTGGGGAGGGGAGTGGGAAAATGGCAAAGCTCAGCAAAAACCCCCTTGCACCTTGATGTTGCCAGTACTGCAGACATGCCTACAATGAAATAAGAATTACGAGATCGGGCTGTAGGACACCAAATTTTCACCAAGAGTATTATTCATGTGTGGGCGTGTGTGTATACACTGAAGGACAGCTAGCAGTTGAGAACTTCCAGACAGGCATAAGCGATGTAGTTCATTTGTTTCTTAGCATTTGCCATTAAATTAGCAGTTCAAAATATCTAACATATAGAACAAAAACATAAAGTAAAAGCTGGCTTTGCCACAAGGCATGCGCAACCTTATTTTTTAATCACACTGGGATCTGTAAGTTGGCTTCTTCGCTGGACGCCGCTGTTGCACAAGAAACCCTGCCACAAAAACTTGAATGGCCCGTGCGTGTGAACGAATCAAGAACAGTTGTTCTTTTGCGCCAGTGCAAGTGGCCTTGATGCAAATCAACCCCAGAGACTTCACTAAAATTTAGCTGCTCGTTTGAAATTTTATCTTTCAGTCGGCCAACCTTACTCAAAATGAGGCACGCAACATCTTAAAGCATGGAAGAGTGCTGACAACCTCCTGTTGTGTTCCTTTCAAATCAGTGTTGTTCCAAACTTTGTAATCTCGCTGGTTACCAACAATAAGTTGGACAAGACCTTGTTAAGAGAATTGTGCTGTGAGAGAGAACTTCTGGAAATACCACCTGTTGGTCACTTCAGCAATTTGCAGGTGCCCTTTTCTGGCACACCATACAATAATTGAGATGTTATGGGGCTGTAAGTTGGGAATATGCTCTCTTACGAGAGAACATTTTGTCATATTATTAAATATCAGCGCAGCTGCAGTGCCACTTCACAACATGTCACTTGATAGAGAAATTTTCAGTGCCTGGAAAGACTGAAACATGAATAGCAAATGAACGACACTCATTTCTTTGAAGACTAACCGTTCTTCCAAAGTGTGTAACTTTGAAAAATTGCGCATAGAATTACAGAAAAAAATGCTGCCAGTAGCGCCTCTTAGCAGTGTTCGTCTTTTGCTATGCTTAACATTTCTTGCACCGATGTGCTACAAATTCAGTTGCCCCCCCTCTCCCCCCCCCCCTGGAAAAAGAATTGTATGAGCACCTCACAATTTAACAATGCAGGTTCACGAAAAACAGCGCAGACGACGGGACTAAGCAAGAGAATACACAACACAAATGCTGCTCTTGCAACACAACGACAGTGCCTGTGTTTTTATGCCTGCATTTTCTTGCTTAGTCCCGTCGTCTGCACTGTTTTTCTTGAAGTGACAATAACCAACAAGCCCTTCAACATGTTTTTCTGCATTTTCACAATGTAGCACTACAATCGAGATGATGCAAGAAAAGAGCCTTTTGGATCACAGTGAAACTGCTTTCACGTTCTCTCAGAGCCGCCACCTACAGAGCTGCCACATTCAAAAGCACCACAAAGAAACTGTTTATTTTGATGTGTCAGCAGAGAGTAAGTGTGTGTGTAGCCATGGAAGTATGTTACACATAGAAAGCTGTGGAGTGGAGACAAGTGCAATCACAGTGACACTGTCGGCCATCACCGGCGGTGGGTGCGTGCCAGCTTGGCCTTCTTGGTGGTGCGCAGCTTGATGCGGCGCAACTTCCCCCGCACCTTCTTGTCCTTGTGCAGGGAGGCACGCAGGTTGGCGCTGCAGTCGCCCATCTGCCGGTCCAGGGCCTTCAGCCTGCACATGGGAGGGAGAAACGGTGGAGGGACATTCCTTATGCTCTGCTGCTACTCACCATGACTTCTTTCGTGTGCAGTGTGGGGATCATTTTGGAGGGTTATTAGAGTGAAGAAAGGATGTGAAAGAGGGAGAACACCACAGTGTAGCAACTCCTTTTTTTTTATCTCAGAGCGAAGCTAATGAAGAAATGCTGGCACCAAATTTACGTCTTTGGGTTCTTTTTGGCCGCTCTGGGTCTCCGCTATCCTGTAAACTACAATGAACAAATTAACAATGGCCAACATGCAGCTGATGGTAAATTAAGGGGGATTCACCTGATCACATGAAGTAGTAACTTTATGACTCACAGGCTTAAAAACCATTGAGTACCCATATGAAAAGCTTTAGAAATACATATGAATGTTCATAACGGTCTAGCTTGTATATTTTTGGAATATGTCACTTCTGTACCGAAATAAAGAACTAAAACTGTCACTTGCTAGACACCTAGAACCACCTAGTGAAAACTAGACAAACCAAAATGTGTCTCTTGTTTATTTTTTATTTCAACAACGAAGAGAGGTATTTCTGAAAGACGCAAACTAGGCCATTAGGAACGTGTCTATTTATTGGTAAACATTTTCGGACTGGTACACGATGCTTTTCAAACCCATGGATTTGTCACAACGTCATAAGTTCCATAAAAATGTGATCAGGCGAGTTTCTCTTATAGCACCACTACTGTCACCAGTTTCGGTTGCAGCTGCTGAAAGCCTCGAAACAAGTGCAGGGCGATCTACACCCAACTGTACGTCACTTTTTTTTTTAGTTCAAACAAAATGCCACCCTGGACAGCAATGTTACCAATGCTGGCAGAATCATGGCAGCTGTTGCCAACACACAGTGACAGATTTCCTACGCTGGAAAATGATGCCCGTTCCATCGAAAGTCTCTAGACGCGAGCCATGCAGCGCTCCAGCTGTCATCTTCCAACCCTGTAAGCGTACCGACATCAGCCATCGTAGTGACTGACTCGCAATGTGCCTGCCGCAAACTGTCTTCAGACAACAATCCATATTGCTTTGTCAAGTTCAAGCCGACACAGGCCAAACCTATGCATACAATGGTGCATACTGAATGTGCACCGCATGCCCTGGGATTGTTTACGCAAGCCCTACCTCAGCCCCATTCCCAACCCTACACTAGCATCACGGCAGGAGAGGCTGGCCGATTACAGCATCAGTGGGCGGGTAAGCCCAACAGCCTGTGCAAAAGCCTGCTCTGGCTGGAGATCTTCATAGTGCTGTCTTGAACTAACAATGTCTTGACTCGTCACCAACTCACTCGACATAAGGCTCTGAAAGCACCCAGAGGCCACTTTCACGACCACCTACAGCCCACATCCTCAAGCTCAGTCAAAAGACAAGTCCCGCTGCAACAGGTCTGAAACTGCGTGGAGGTAGGATCTGGTTGAGGTAAGGTGCAAAAGAAGACAAATCAAATGCCTGCGCAAAATTTTCTTTTTCGTTGTTATTGTTGCTGTGCATCAATTTGGCTCTGTTATTTTTTCCACACACCAATGACAATGATAACGACTGTGAGTTTTTCTTTCCGATTCAGAAGCATGCTGCCAAGAGGAAAGGGGCAGACAATTTCCGGCTTGACCAACTGAAAGCTTCTCTGCCATGCACCTCCAGCTATGCGGAAATTGAATTATCTGACATCCCATCGTGACTGAGCCTTGTTTCGTGGCCTTTTGAAATCGGACCTGCAATACAGACTCAAAATGGGCTCCCAGCAATGTTTGACACCTGTGCTTGCAGCAGTGCATCTTTGCATCCCCGTGAAGCAAACCATATTAACGTTCAGAAACCCAATTTTGGTGCTAGAACTCGTTTCATGCTGCCTTAGTTGAACATCTTTTGACTGTAATTGAAATGGAAAAAAATGCACGTACCATCAAACATGCTCAGACACTCCTCCAGAACCTTGACACACAGTGGCTTTCTTGAGATAAGTCTGCCACATTTAGCTATACTTATCTGTCATCATTGCTCCTCATAATGATAAATTATGTGTACGAGATTGCTTTTTTACAGTGAAGATGTATATGGCTGGTTTCTTAAAATTTTTCCGTCCACAGTTGTGCCGACAACACATTCAAAATCTTGAGCCAACTTTCTGGTAAATGCTCTGTAGCTCCCAATATAATGTAGGCATCTTCAAAATAGAAAGAAAAAAAAGAGAAACATGCTGAAATTGGCAGCTAGGATGACTCGATCATTACACCGAGTTTCATTTGCTCGTCATAATTAGTTATTTTTTAGGGACTTGGCAAATGTGACGAAACTGCTGCCGGCTGTCAGTAAACAGTCATCTACAGGGGAGCATGGTTAGAGAAAACAGCTGAAACTCTTGAGTTATCTTCGTCGATGTTCTTTTCCCCGGGGCTTCTCCGCCAGGCTGGCGTAGCGCTGAGGATCTGACCCCGGGTATCCTCAACCGACAAACTCAGCCTCCGATACAAAACTGTACATTTATTTACAGCCCGGCGGGCGACTAAAAAACAGTGCTCAGGCGGAGCTCGAAGACGACGGGCCGAGCTCTCCTGCGCCCGGGCCGCCTCTCTCTGTTCATTGCCTTCATTCTCCCTCCATCCTGCCGCTGGGGGCCAGGGAAGAGGGAAAAGCGAGTCCTTCGTGGGGGTCCAACCCCATGTGGTGGCCATTAGCGCATCCGGTGTGAGCAGGCGCGACCTTCCTCGGAATGCGCGGTGTTTCAAGGCGGCGCGCAACACGTGCGTTTCATTTGTGCGCTGCTCGCCCCAGGGCCCCCGCCAGTTCGTGCGTTGAAGCGCCCGACATCTTGTTTAATCAAAAATATCCCAAAATCAATTATACGACAATTGTCTGCTGGTACAACTCTGTCACTATGCTGAAGTTTACAACTCTATCATTATGCTGGAGTTCATCTACTTTTCATTATTACGTGATCCACAGTGACGTTGCAAACGTTTTAGAATTTCTATCTGCTGTCAATACAAGGACTCCTACACGAGGGAAACAGACAGACCCATGTTGGTTCGCTAGAATAAAACCCTAATGCACGTATGCACAATCAAGTCCTTGGTGTGCCCCAACTTCATTTACCATTCCTTGGCAAATATTCTGTTAAACGGACATTTGCATCTCATACCCAGCCCTACCCCTCACGTCTTTTGCTTAATCTTAACTAGAATGTTCGTCTCCTTATGCCTAGCATTACCCCATAAGTGTTATCCCCTGAATGTTATCTCTAAGCAATCATCAATGATGTACTCAAGCCATCTTGCTCCCCGAATCTGTCCCCATCTTACCGCCGCTTGTCGCTGTCCTTAGTGCGGCCCTCCGCAATCTCGTCGTCGATGTCGTCCTCGTCATTGTCCTCCTCGGCCGCCTGGTTGTTGCCGATGCGCACGTCCCCGTACAGGTCGGAGCTCTCCAGGTTGGTCACCGTCACCGTGTGCTCCGGCATGTCGTACGTAACGGGCTCCTCTGCCTGCACATCGGCCGCTGCACTGCCTGCAAGGTGTGTGTGAACACGTGCGGAGCTCATCAGAAAGGCTGCTGCCAAATGTCAACCAGTGTATGGATTCTCGATTCATCGCAGCGCAACATGTAAATTCTCAAATACCTCCATCCCCTTGTGTACGCTTGGAAAGTGAAAGGACATAAAACATGGCTTGCGGCGAAAATTTCCCGAGACATTCGAGGAAAAAAAAAAAAAAAAAAAGCAAAAAAGAAAAAAAAAGAGAACTGGAGATTAGTTTGGCCTGGTCCGATTACACAAGCGAAAGTAGCTGAAGGGCAGTTTGCCAACTGAATGATATGGCTAGACAAATAACATTCTGCACTGCGAGCGCTCACTACCGTCGTTTCGTCAGTTTCCGAAGTCAAAGTTGAAGGCAAGGTGTCCAATGGCAGTTCTACTGTCGTTTTTTTGCATCCTTCTCCCATTGCTAAGCTCGCCAAAGTTTCCATTCTTCGATAGTTTCAGCCTGCCTCTTTGCACGCTCCAACTCGCATCTCCGCTTTAACTCGTTAGCAATTTCTGAGCGAAGTTTACAGGATGGTCCGGCACATCAGGCAGCTGTCTGTGCAGTGGCGGTCAACTGGATTAATTAGTGATGGCGGCAGACTGCGTGATCAGCCCTCGGCGAGCGCAACTTCACAACTCAAACATTCGCTGTCACATGATGTGTCTCTTCCCACCTCACGAGCCAGTCGCTCCTTCTACTTCTCCAGCTTGCCGACAGGAGCCGGTACTCGCCCACACAGCGGCTGCCGCGAGTCGTGGTATCACTTCAAGGTCAAATTCTAATTTTGGCACATGGGGAATCTCACTGTACGAGGCGAATACTGCTTTTGCAGTTAAAACAAAAGTGGCAATTGACTTATCCTTGGCAGAGTCACAGAGTGCATGAAGCATGACAATGACCATTTAGGCCACGGTGTAAGATATATTATTAGGCGAGGACACAGCTTACAAAACGAACGTGTGCTCTTCGTTTTGATAAAGTCGCCAAACTGGCGCCGCTGAGACCGTTGATTGCAGCGCCCTCCAGCGGCAAAGAAAAGAAGCTGCCCGAGCGCCACCCACTCGGAGGTGTTCGGATCCCTTCGGCTCCTTGTCGGATCTTCTCGGCAGCTTCCGTAACCGGTCGTCTGCTCGATTTCTGCTCGCCGCAGCTTGGCTGGTTCCGCCGGCCGGGGGTGCAGACGATAATTTGAAAAAAGCCATGCGAAAGCCTTTGCGCTCGGCCCGGTGTTTCAACGTGTTCTAAGCATGTGTTTTGAGTCGGTAACAATCAAAATAAGGTATAAAACACTAAACCGAAGGGAATGTGCGCCGCGGTACCCGTTGAGCGCTCACACAAATGAGATTTTATGCTGCGCTTTTTATGCTTGCGCAAAGAAAAAAATGGGGTGCAAATGTTTTACTGAGTATGGACTGCAACGGATGGCAAGAAAACGTTATTAACGTTACCTGCGATCCTAAACGAATGAATGCGTGCTCTGCAGCCATCCCCAGCAGAAAATGATGCTTCTTGCGGTCAGCATTTTTCTGAGAGTGCGGTTGCGCGAAAGGGTTCTTTTTGGTGCTTTGAGGGGATGTACTACTGAATGTCGAAGAGGTGCGCGCTCGCAAACGATGCAGTGCCGTCGACTTTACGGTTGGCTACAGCCCCCCAAGCTACTCCGTACAAGCGGCGGCAAAAGAAAGCGTCCGCTGTTGGAACAACGCCCCGACATACAAGGAAAGTAGGCAGTTTGTGAAATGGATTAAACTGGCGGCGAGTACGCTGATGCTTCTTCGTCGTAAATGACGTTGCACAACTGGGGTAAGTCCATGCACGAAGCAGCGGAGACGAATCGATGTTGTCAAACTCACTGCCGGTGTCCAATGTTCTGAGGAGCTGCGCGCGCGTCTTAATGAACTTAGGACGCCCGAAATTATGCAGCTGTTTAAACAATGCAAAAAAATAAGCGTTAAGATCGCGTTGTGTAAGCTCACACGGTGAGCTCAAACAATGTTGTTTTACACGCATGCCGCTGGTGCCTGCGAACCACCTGGCTTCGGACAGTCGTTGTTCGAGTCACTTGAAGCCTCGGTCGCTTCGAAGCTTAGTTAAGAGTTCTGTCACCAGATGTCCTTTCAATCAAAGGTCCACGCGTGGCGCCAAGGTGCCACCAACTCTATTTGACAGATTTTTGGGCTGCTGTGTCCACACCTAAAAGTATATCTTACACCGTGCTTCAGGCTGAGCAAGTCTGCATACAATGAAGCAAGCTGGCATGCCTAGCAATGTGGGTGCAGCATTTCTTTGCCAGTGATACGTCCCATGTGCCAGTAAGTGCCTGGCGAGTGGCATGAGAGTATGGGCTGTTTTTTTTCTGCACAGGCCCTATCTACTGTCCGCAAATGTTTCAAGTTGGTATGCACTACGGGTGTGTAAATAGGGATTTTTGCACTGATTTTGTTCAAATACATAGTTGTGAATTGAAGAGAATTTTCAAATCAAAGCGAATAATGAGCAGCTCCCAATAAGAAGACTGAAAGTTAAAATTTCTGAAGCATGGTACAGTAACTAGCCTCAACAAAAACAAAAAGGCCAGTTAAAACGGTTTTGCAAACTTTTTACGTTGCGCATAAGAAGCACAAAGAAGCTATCCTGCTGCTCTTAGCTTTGCTGATATTAGGTTGTACAGCTTTCTTGTGGTGACCTGAACCACAAGTGCTTCGGTGTATTAGTGTAAATATTTCAAGAAAGGTAAAAGGCAGTAAAGGTAAGAACATAAACCTTCATGTCAGCTAGTAAAAAAAAAAGAAGAAGAAAAGAAATCACCTTATGGTGCAACACAAGGCAAGAAAAATTAGCCTGATTCATAAATTCTCGCCTGCATGCCTTCAAGATTTGCATCATCCCAATTTGGCACTTGTTCGGGGCTCCCTTTCCCAGTACTAACAACTCATGAATTTCACTTTCAAGATGCACCTGCACTGTGCATGTCTGAAAACGTACGAAACAGTTGGGTCCAAAATCGGTGCAAGTATGATAACAAACACAAGTGACTGATGACAAATGTGCACAGCAAACCAGCTTCGCAAGGCCTGAGTGTCAACCACTGCCTGCGTGTCAAGAAGGCTTCAACTCGGTGTCATGGAGCTCGAAGCTACAGAAATTCATTACTTTTCTTATGTCCCATATAGAAACCAAAAAGAGGAACATTACAGCGCTAAGAAAAAGATCAATTTGCGCACCATTTGATAAGAAAAGCGGAGGGCTTCTGGCTGAGACAATACAAAGCTGGGCTTTCTATCTGTTGACTGGGCCAGCTCGAGGAATACCACATTATCAGGGTTCAAGAAGAGAAGCTCCAGGGTGGAGTTGGCTTGGTGCCAAGGAGATAAAAGGCCCTGTCCAAAAGCAGCACCCTTCCTCTTGCCATTCAGCCATGCGTCACCGGAGTAGTGTGGGAAAGCCCACTACTTGCAGCCAGTGGAGCGTGCTGGTGCATGTTTTCCAACTTCAAAATACATAGACAACTTACTCGAAATGCTAAACGATTCAAAGCCAAATTCAATATTGCATTATTCACTTTGATATTCAAAAGTTGCAAATATTCGCACACTCCTTTTGCTCATTCCTAAGCATGGGTCTCTGGTAGGCTTCTTTTCTTAGCACCAGCTCCTGATTCTCTCCAGAAGATGAGAAGCTAACACTCCTTATCACAATTTAACATTTCTCACCACCCCTCCAAGTCCCTGATTCTAACAGTGTGTCGTTCAGTCCCATAGAGCTCTTGGGGAGCACGCAAAATCGCCAGGACATCCGCCAAGTGTTGCGCGAACTCAAGTCCTCAAGCCAATGGTTTTAGCTGAACACATCCTCCAATGAATCACCCACAGAAAACCAACCAAACACTGCCCACTTGTTCAACCCAAGCAAGCTTGCCAGAACAAGAGTTGACACAACACGCAAGAGAGCAGGGTGGAACAGGTATACGGTAAGAACCATACGCGGCGTGTATAGTTCAGAGAAGCAAATTTGGCAAAGAGGTGCTTGATGATTACTGCAAGGTACAGCCCTCTGAATTCAGCATGCACCATCCACATTTGTGCTCTGCTGAGCCACCAACCAAATGGTGGAGAGTGCTCACCTGCCACTGGCTGGTCTCCGAGAAGGCGCTGCAAGATCTCCCGCTTCTGAAAGGCAGATTTTGGAGCAGCAGATCAGCACTCTGCCACCACAAACATACGTCGCATAAGGTAGGCATGACAAAAAAAATAAATAAAAGAGAAGTTTCCAACGAAAACAGTCCTGTAAAACTTACCCCACAACTCATAACACACACGATAATGCTTATGCAAATACAGGTTAGCATCTTGAGGTTTCATTACCGCCCTTCCCCTCATACTTTGCAGCCCATTTCAAAAATAAGGAAGGAACTCTCTTACCAGAACTGTGCACAGCTCTCACACAAAACCTCTACCAGCTACGCTATGAGTTTATTTATTTATTTATTTATATACCTTAAAAGCCCAGAGGGTATTACAGAAGGGGGGTATACAAAAGCGGGTACAACAGTGTCAACTATACATTTGGTGAGGGCACTGTAACGAAGTGGTGAGTCAAAACAGCATGCAATAAACTTGAAAAGAAGCGAGCACGCATTGTCAACACGCGTAATACACGTAATACACCTTACACGAAAAGAATCGCTACATATCTTCACCGGCTTCTAAATAAGACAATAAAAAATAAAGCAGATTTGAAACGCAATGGATCAGTGAGGGAAGCTATGGCTGAAGGTAGGGCATTCCATTCGTTTATACACAAAGAAAGAGGTGAATACTGGTATTTGTTAGTGCGCGAGAATATTGGTTTGATCTTATGCGCATGGTCGATTCGAGCAGATACGTAAGGAGCAGGGTGAATGAAGCTTCGGGAAAATGTTGTGTCACTATTATACAAAGAGTAAAAAAAAAGAAAAGGCGAGACAACTTTCTGCGCATGGCAAGAGAAGGAAGGTTCAAATTATGCTTTAGTAATGAGACGCTTTGATAACTAGAGTAACAAGAACAGTTCAACGGGAAAGCAGCCTGCGTAGAAGAGCTGTATCAGTTAATGCATTTAGGCCATCGAAGATTATCGTTCCAGAGGCTTTGATTGCAGCACTCCTAGCCATTAAACTGAGGATGTCTCGGTGAATGCTCGCACAGTAAATCCCTTTCGATCTCATACAGGGACATGACCAACAGAAAAGATCACACACACACTTCGTAATAGCGTGTAGGTGTCCCAAAAGTGAATGCTTTGAAAGTTCAGCAAAAATCTTTTTACATTCACAAACAATTACCTCAGCAGAATTTTTTTTTTTTTTTTTTTTTTCAGTTTGATAGAGGTCCAAAATGTACATTTTTACCCCGAGGTAATTTAGAATAATCGAACCGTCACAGATTATTTGAAGGCAAAATGTTTTAAAAACAGTTTTTACAGGGCCATTCAATTTCATCGTCACCATCATTTGACCTAACTCAATAATATTAAGGTCTAACACCACTTCCATAGCATCCACAATTTAAAATTGCCTCTGTCAGAAGGAAATAATGTCAAGTGATGAAAAATGTTGCCATTCTTCTTTCGAATGTTGCCATTCTTCTTTCGGTAATGACGGTAATGAAATAAATTTGACACCGCAGCATTTCAAGGTACATGCTAATCATTGTAACAACCACCACAATCATTAATGGACACTGATTCATATCTCATGGTCATCCCAATAACGATACTGCGCAGGTCTAATCAGAAATAATTCACTAGTGGAGCACTTCGATTGACTGTGGGGTTTAACGCACCCATGCAACGCAGGCGATGAAGCGCGCCATAGTGGAAAGCTTCGGATTAAGGGGGGAGGCTGGTCTTAGACAAACGTTTTTATTTTTAAAGCTATTGAGATGAAAACTTCCAAACAGATTTATTTCAGCATTCTGATTTCATACAGATTTCATTGTTAAAAGCCTATCCCCAATTTAAAAAAAAATCTGCTTTAATGATGCTTCTAAACTGCACTTCATTGCATTGCTTAGCAACCAGGGAGTGCAATAAAAGTATTCCCATGCTTCTAGCCTTCCTACAACCAATTGTATGAGGGTTCAAACAACAAAGTTTGAACAAACTTCGTCCTCATACAACGAAGTTTGTTCAAACAACCAAGTTTGAACCCTCATACAATTGGTTGTAGGAAGGCTAGAAGCATGGGAATACTTTTATTGCACTCCCTGGTTGCTATGCAATGCAATGAAGTGCAGTTTAGAAGCATCATTAAAGTAGATTTTTTTTTAAATTGGGGATAGGCTTTTGACAATGAAATCTTCATGAAATTAGAACTACTTGTGATACCCAAAATCTAAATTGATATT
Organism: Haemaphysalis longicornis; assembly: GCF_048455015.1. NCBI lineage: Eukaryota > Metazoa > Arthropoda > Arachnida > Ixodida > Ixodidae > Haemaphysalis > Haemaphysalis longicornis. Next base: position 108,849,985 of record NW_027526385.1, read on the forward strand.
TGAAATCAGAATGCTGAAATACATCTGTTTGGAAGTTTTCATCTCAATAGCTTGAAAAATAAAAAAGTTTTGTCTAAGACCAGCCTCCCCCCTTAATTTTGACCACCTGGGGATCTTTGACGTGCGCCGAAATCTCGTACACAAGAGTGTTTTTGCTTTTCGCCTCCATCAGAAAAGCGGCTGCCGCGGCCGGGAATCGAACCCGCGACCTCGTGTTCAGCAGAGCAACGCCTTAGCCACTGAGCCACCGCGGCGGGTTCTAGTGGAGCACTTCACAGTACAGGGTATGTTTACTGTTTTGAGGATGTACAAAGTCTCTTTTTATCCAAAAAATCTCAATTTTTCTCTGTATTACAATAAGAACACATTGACAGTCTGCATATGGTTCTTATTTCATAAACCTAATTTCTGCTTGCAAAAAAAAAAATTCTTTTGGAGTCTAAAAGCTTTTCATCATCTTCTAATTACGTCTGCTTGATTCACTATGATGCGTAACAGACTGCCACTGTGTTGCACTGTGTAGCATGGCCTTTTACGCATTCATTTGCCTTTATCCATTTTTTCCGACACGATACTTGCAAAGAAACTGTCTCAAATAAAACGCAAGCAAAAAAACCAAAATTTCTTGGGCCTATCAAACCAACCCAAATGTTTTGTGACAGGTGGGCCAACAAGAACGACGTACCTCAGCGCGAAGTCTTCGCTTTTCCTCCTGGGCTTTCAGCTTGATCTCTTCCTGTGCCTTCTTCTGCCGTTCTTTCTTGCGCTTCTGGAAGCCAGTCAGGAACTCGCTGCAAAGAGGAAAAGAAGGAACTTCCTGAGCCACCACTATTCCCTGCGTTGCTACAATGGTAGGATCCGCTATTTCCAAGTCTCTGGAACCACCAAAAATATTGACACTCGTGGAATTTTGACCTTCGTGCAACCAGTCTCCACCCTGGCCGCCCTCCTGACCTGCACCGCTGGGTGCATGGACCGTGTCACCCAACACTCCTGAACTTTATACACGAAACTAACTTGTTCGTGTTTCTGTAAGCGCCTACATCTATTATGTAGCCGGGCAAACTTTCGAATTTAGAAAAAAAAAAAGACCACCTTGGAAAAGCAATTTGTGCAGTAGGTTGCAGGACTGTTGATGCTTTTGAATGAAATCAATAACGCAATGAGACAGCGTCTTTGCCACAAGAGCTATGGATGAACAGATGATAGATACCCTTGTGAGTGCCAACTGCCTTGATGTGGTCGAACACTTTGAAAGTGTTCGAAGTTGAAACACGTTGAAAGATAAGTTGAAAAAGCCTTTGTAATGGACTGGAGATATGGAAGGGCTCAGACTCTTCCTACGTAAGTGAACGTAGTAGCACAGTGCACAGAATGTGTATTCAGTAGCTGTTCAACCAAACTGCGATTGTCACAGCCATGCAATTTCTGTGCCTGGTTTGTGCGAACCACCTTGGGCCTCCCACTGCTCTGCAGCTCACAGGCCCGATATGTTGGATCTGAGTTTGCCTTCAATGGCAATATTCACTAAAGCTTTCCATGAAGAAACTTCGAAAGCTTGCACTAGCTGGAACACACTTCAAGAGTGGATACCAGCTAAACCCTTCGCATACAAAACAAAAGGTGCTTTGAGTATGTGTGTAAGGTGAAGATAAAAGGTCTCTACGATTTGGCCTGCACTTTCTGAACCAATTCACTAGGAGGCGTTGTTCCGCACCTCTTTCCTTGGTAGTGCAGGGAAAGCCATGAACTTACCCTGAACTCCGCATTATTAGCAAATAGAAGAGAAAAAAGTAATCAAAAATTGAGGATTTGAGTACTGCACTGCTTGAATGAGTTCTACGACTGCTGCCAAATCTAAGACACCGTACGATTCCGTCTTTTGATAGCACGTCCCGTACATCACGGTTGTGTTGGTTTCTCTGCTCTATGAAGTAACTGGGAGTCGACCATTTGTGGTGCGTCTCGTGCTCACAAAAGCATGATTCCATTTTTTTTTTCGCGTATCTCAGAAGTTTTTGTGATCCTGTCCGACACCAGGTTTTTTTTTTTTTTTTTTTTCTCCAGTAGTCGAAACTGTTCTGTAAACTGCAGTTATGCCGTATAAATCTGCTTGACTGCAACAATGTAGTTTGATGAATGTGAGCACGCATGGTTCAAAAGTTAAAAGCGAAATCATATTCGCTGGGTTGTGGGAAATTTAATCACTCAATGAACATAGAGTGGACTGCCATGCGTTTCGCTACGCGCTGTGGCTATTCGAAGCCACGTAAGATCGACCAGTTCCTAGGCGAAACATATAGACGACACAGCAATGTATCTCGCAATCTACACTGCACGGAAGTTTAATTTAGTATAAAGGCCGTATGCGTTCTTGCGCCATCAAAACACACAAGAGATATCGGACATGCTTGTCACAACTGACGCGTACAATGCACGTGCCGTGCCATCAAATCTCATTGGAAGCCCGACGATCAACTCGGTCGGTTTCTTACGGATACTCACCGGCGCTCCCTTTCATCAAATACTAAATGTATTTTCTTGGGCGGCTGTTTGGACCGCTTTTTCTTCATGGTTTCAACGCAACCGTGGAAGCACGCAGCAGAAACACAAACACCACGCCGCTCGCCTTTGCGGCTGCAGGTTGTATTGAAGTCATAGACAGATGTTACAAAAGCACACGTTACCCCATTTTCCAAGTTCACAAAAATAATTTCAAAAATTAAGAAAAATACAAGATAGAAATTATACAACAACTTTATTAATGCGCTCCAGGATGGGTTAAACCTGGAGTTTGCAGTTTTAAGCTTAAAACTTGTTCCCGGCATTTTCACTTTTCTTTGATTCAAAGGGTTCACTACCGCCATCAAAAATCGTCTGCTTCTCACCGACATATACGCCGCCTATGGCCATGGTGGTTCCTGGTTTCTAGGCTGCACTCGGCACGGACCAATGGGAGCGCCCCATCCTGGTATATTTGGCATTTGAAGCAAGATGGCTCTCAGTATAAATATAAGATCGGCTATTTCCACATCAGCCTCGATTAATTACCAGACTGATGAGATTTCGTCGCGTTTGCCCACCGGAAACCTCATCTACGCGCAGTGGGACGTCGGTTAGGCCCATTTTGGGTTCGCGGACGTGACCCGAACGCACCGAAAACAGCGACCAAACCTCGACGACGCAGACCCCTCGGAGCCAACAGCAGGGCCGACTCCATTTGCACGAGGCGGGCACGCGTTCTTCGATCGAAGAAAACGGCCCGTCCTGTTTAAATTCCGCCACCCCCGGGCGACCGGCCTAGGGCCGTCGCGGTTACCCAGTGTTCAAGACCCGAACGTGCGTGCAAACGAAGGTGGTGACAGCGTGAGTGCCTCTCGGGCTGTTTCGATCGCGTCGGTGTGCTAACTTTTGACAAACAGTGGCCGTGCGTCCCTCGCAAAGAGGTCGTGGGATTTCACTAACGCCTCGGGTCATCCAGAACGCCCCGATCGCCGCTGGCTCCACGTGAAGCCGTCTGCAACTCAACGCGCAGCAAAGTGTATCCCTGGGACTTAGTTTTGCTCTAGGATGCCGTCGCTACAGTAGCGACAGCCCGGGGTATCATGCCGAGGTGATGGACCCTCGACCGGATTCCCGTTGCCTCTGACCACTTTGCTTCGATCAGCCCCCAGCATGACGAGCAGGTATTGTTTCCTTCACGTCTTCCGCTCTGGGGGCCTTGGGTTGGCGAAGCAGCGAACAAACAACAAAAAAGCGAAACAATGATCTGGGTTGTGCGGGGCAACAACAGCGTCGTCTTCCTGACGCGAGGAGCGCAGCGTGTTGGAATCGCCGCGGCGGAAGCTTCGAGTTACGTCGCCTCGCCCGCAACCAACACCGGATAGCGCCCGACCAAGAAGTCGTTGAAATCGCATCTTCTCGTCTTCGGCATTTCCTCTGTCCTTACTGCGCCGGACGCGCCCGGTTAAGACGATCCGGCGCGTTTCCGAAGCACGTTTGCTCGAGCGGCGTGATACGAGGCCGCGCTGCGGGGCTATTTTATTGTCCGGTCATTTAATCGCGTTGCATACTCGTTGGAGCGGAGTTCGTTGTCTGGGTCATGGCAGCTGCGATGGGTTGGTTGGTTGGTTCGCGCGAAATCGCGCGTTCCGCTCGAGCTCGGAGCGCGCATTTGTCGTCGCTTTCAAATTTTTTGTTTTGGTAGTCCGAGGGGTGCGATTCCGGAGGGGCTCGTTGAACATTCGATGTTGCAACCGACACGACGACTCCGCTCTCAAAGTCGCCGCCGACACGCTTTTGTAGAACATCTGCGTGTGTGTGGATTTTAAGTTCCGTTGAGGGAATCCGAGAGCACCCGAAACGATGTGCCCTTGCTCACGAAATTGCATTCTCTAACTCCCCGATTCCTACGCTTGCGACCGAGCTCGAATCGCTGTATCTTTCGTAGTCGCGCTTTCAACTTCACTCTCCCCCTTTTCGATATTGCATTGCTTTCTTTGCAATGCCATTTGATTTTTGTTAGTGCACGCGCTGTTGAAAAAGGACTGGTTCGAGCAGCCTATCCCAGCACGCCTCTCTTTTCTGTTTCTGGCGAAATCCCCGGCGGCCAGGAATTCCGTTTCTGGCTGAATCCTGTCCCCGGGACAACAGGAAATCCGGTGCTATCGGGATATTCCGTAAATGTAAAAGAAATTATGCTGCTCTTGTGGGCAGTTCTTGCTTGGGGCTTCCTTGCTTGAGGCAGGATTTAAAAAAACAACAAGGTACGCGAAAGGAAGGCTGCTTGTTGCAGTGAGGCTTTACGATTGGCCCCGTTCGGGTGTTGTTCAGAGCTCCGCACATCCTGCTTGTGTGTCCTTCCTGTTTCTTCTTTTTTTTTTTTTTCGCACACTGTCAATACGTTGTACCCGTGTCGCGCCTTAACGGGGCCATGCAGACAAAACACAAGTTTGGTTCATTCGATAGATTGTCTTGTTAGAATCATAGTGACACCACTGTTAACGCACACTTCGCTCAAATAAACTATATAATGAGGAAAAAAGGGGATGGCCATGCGACCGACTAGCTCATTTCCTGCCACAGGACCTATGATGTCATATGCCCAGCTGTGCGATTGGCTGAGGCCGGCAAATGCAAATTAGGCAGCGCTTATAAGCTTGCCGAATGAGCTAGTTGTGCTTAAATGTAATGCATATTCATTTTACAATAGTAAGATTGGTGCAGTAAACAATGAAAGTTGCGAAAATACACGTAAGCATTCTTAGAAGTACCGATGCGCACTTCTGTTGGTACTGGGTGCACTGTGCTTGTTTTAGCTGCACAGCAGTCCGCCGGTTTGGAGTTGTCTTGCACGACACTGGCCTATTGGCGTAAGCGACGTTGTCTTATGTGACCCTGTTTGTCGAGCATCATACCCCATGTTTCACGAAACGATTACTTTCTACTGGAGCAAAAACAAGCCAAAACCGAATACGGTCAGAGACAAAGCAACGGCGGACAACGGTCCTTGGATGAGTATGGTAGCACCATCTGGGAGGATTGACTACCGGTAAGCAAGTCTGCAGAGCCTAATGAGTCGCTGGAAGTTCGTTTGAATATCTGCCCTTGCGACTACATGGCAGACGTCGTGAAAACACACGATTTGGCTTGAGAATCAAAATTTTAACTTAAATTTATTGATCTCTCAATGAATAAAGCGTCCTTTGCTTCCGGACAAGCGCTGGGGGCACTATGAAACACGAAATCTTTCGAATAAAACAAACTTGCATTTTGTCTGCATGGCCCTTTTAAAGCAACTCCAATGTGGTTTAAATTCACCATCAAGTGTAGCAATAGTGCATCACGGTGCATTCTTTTGTGGCGTGCGACTTTTCTTTGTGTAGCTGTTCTTGTTCGACTTGCACTGTGGGCTTATCCTTTGTGTTTGTGCCAGGGGGAGTTTTACTACTTTTGACTAGTCAGGTAGGTGCTTTGAATAACTCTTGCAGGTGCCATGAGTGCGCGGTGAAAACTGCATTTGCTAAGCCAACGTATTGGTACCTTCAGTGCGTTGCGTTTAAGTTGCACTTGAACTGCTCTTTTGATGGCTTGGTGCAGACACAAGTACAAAGATCCGGGGGATTGGGTTAGCTGAAGCAACTTTGCACGGTTGGTACTAGGTCGTGTCAGTTTGCCAGTCCAGAATGTTTCTAAATAGTAAACGGTCAATCCAGCGCTGCCCTGGGAACAGAATTGCTATGGCCAAAACAAAAAAAGTAGGGCTGGGCAGTAAAAATGACAAATAAGGGGTACATATTGTTTTTGAAAGGACAGGCGAGACAGGTACAGGCTATATAAAGTAGGGCGAACGATCGGCCTTGAGGGCGAGGTTTGTTAAGCATTTTCTCTACATTCCGTGCACACAGGTGTTCGGGCTTGAAGCTCGGAACCAGGAAGAGTGTTTCGTGGCAGTTGTGCGGCCTATACTTTGATTTGGTCGAGTGCCTCAAGGCTAGGTTGGGTACTGTTCTTTCGTGGAGCTGTGTGCCCTTACAGCACCAAGAAGGATCGGGCCTGTGCTGCCTAGAAAAAAAAATTAATGCCTTTTTAAAAATGGGTACGAAAAAATGGGGTAGAAGCTCCAAAGTGGGAGTTTTCAGTGCGTGTAAGCATTTGTTCCAAATGCTCATGTGAACAGGTGCATTGCCACGTACATATCTTTGCCTTGGGGGGCCCTAGGGCTTTTTTATTTCGTAAAAAGCCTTTTATTGCATGAAACCCTTGTTATAGTAAAAGCTCATAAATCCTATTAATAAATTCCGCGAGTGGAGTGCATCGTGCTGTGTGTTACAAATGTACGGGTTTCTGGGCGGTCCCCAGAGAACGCTTGCTCATTAAAAAATGGTAGTGTCCTTGAACATTGCTTCTCATGCCATTCCCTTGCACTAGGAAGGAAAAGAGCTGAGATGATTGATGCACTTGCATTAACTCTCATTGCCCAACTCAGTTTAGCTACCAAATTAATTCCGAGCTGTTTTTTTTTTTTTTTATTTATGATGCTCTGTTTTTTCTTATGAGGCTCTTACAAGGAGTGAAGGATGTACAAACATGCTCTTGTTAGTGCCCTGAGTGCCATTTTTCATTTCTTCAGCGATTCCACAGCAGGAGAGGTACTTTCTAATCCTGAAAGCCCTGCCATGGTTGCTTGTTTTTTAGAGCATGATAGTAATTAAGCAATTTGGAAGTCAAGCATGCGCTGCTCTTCTTAATAGTAATAATTTCCCCAAATGAATGCATAAGTATAGTGTCAGTGGCCCACGAATAAAAAGAAATTATCTGTTTTACAATGTACCAAATTTCACTTTTAACGTGAACGGCTGGCACATTTTTTCTACAGTTTCGAAATCTGAAACTGCAAGAATCTAGGAACATAATTTTGGTTGCAATTTCGAATTTCTCTTAAAGGGACAGACAACTTATTTTTGGGGAGTATATGTAATCTAGCTTATGTGAAAGCCAGCATTTTATATACTGGAGTAACCGCGAGGAATTTAATTTCTGCACTAAAATTTTGAAGTCTGAAACGTCGCGCCATGCAGTGTCTGAACGTGACACTACTGTACGTGCCCAAACTCCGTCGCTTTCAATGTGTAATTCGAAAACCGCGAAAAGGAATAAAAAGGGTTGCACATTATTGTTGTTTTAGCCGGGGACAAGTTTTTAAATCCCTCTTATAACCTCGCGTGCAGTTTAAAAGTGTGTTGCCGCACAGCTCACTGACTTGGTTGCCAGCATTTCTTTTTGGCTGGCTACATATGGCTTGTAGATCTAAAAATTCCCATTTCAAAAGTTCTGGGGTGCCATAAGCAAAACCGTTTCGGGTTAAGGTGTTTTAAAGGAGTCATGAAGACAAAGTACAAGTTGGGTTTATTAGAAAGACTGCTTAGTCCCGATAACAATGATACCAATATCATCGCAGTCTTCGAACAAATAACGGAGATATTAAAGAAAATGTGTGAAGCAGTCGCGACCCCCTAGCCGATTTCCCGCAACCTTTCTAAGACGTCACGGAACCTGGTTTGTGCGATTGGAGGCCGCCTAACTGACCTGTCGCGACGACACATGACTGGACGTCTGTAATGGGGCCTCTAGTTCCGTTTGACCGCATCACTTGAATGCTAACGTGCAGTTAACGCACTGAAAAGTATGTTTTATTGCTGGCCCGTATGACGTCATTCTTGCTCATAACACGTCACTGTGGCGCAAATTTTGAAAGTTTTTAAATACTTCTACGTTTCTTTTCGTTAAAAAAACATCTTTTGTGGCTGTAATGGAGCTGAGTGAGATACTGAATCCTAGTTCTTTCAAATTACACGAAGTCGTCTTTTCTCTTCATGGCTCCTTTAAGTGATGCCATTTCATTTGGGATGGAGAAAGCATACTCGGCAAAAGTCGGTTGTCTGAAGCCTTAACTTCGCTGCGGTCCTGACTGAAAAATGCACTTCCTGCTGGAATAACTAGCCACTCGGGCCTCGCCTGATGTGGGTTTGGCCTGTGAAAACGTTTATCGCACTCTGAGAAAAAACCGTGGTCGATTTACAGGTTATTCTTTTCTTTGTGCACTATATTTCCTCCCGCAATGTGTCAATTATGACATGAGGTATCCGCTGTTTGCTCAATTTCGTGCTTGTTCCTTTTGTTATTGATGTTGCTATCACTGCGGCGTTAACCGAGTAAAAAACAAAAAAACAAAAAAATTCTGCTGCATCTACATTAGGTGCAACTGAGTGTCGACATTCACTCGTTCCCTTCGTGCATTTTTCGTTTCACTCTTTGAGCTGTTTGTCACAGTTTTTTTAACAGATGAATCAGCGTCTAAAAAGATGACTTGAATACTTTTTCTGGCGGTCGTAAACATGTCGGTGTGTACAGGAATGGGGTTATGCCTGGGTGGGGGATTGCCCTTTTGACGTGTCGAAGTGTCATCCTTCGCAACCCATTGTGGGCGCATTTGTTGCTTGGCTCAAATAAGATTGCATGAATAATTAGGGTTATTGACTCGGTATCTTTCTGTGGGCATTTCATGGATGACAGCTGGACTAAGTTTCTGCCATTTGTTCGGTCCTTTCATTTCTTTTTTCTTTGTATGTTTGAGCCAAAGAATGTAAAGACCCACCACAGTGGCTAAGGCGTTGTGCTGCTGAACACGAGGTCGCGGGTTCGATTCTCGGCATTCCTGGCCGCGGCAGCCACTTTTCTGATGGAGGTGAAAAGCAAAAACGCCTGTGTGTTTGAGATGTCGGCGCGCGTTAAGATCCCCAGGTGGTCAAAATTAATCCGGAGCCCTCCACTATGGCACGCCTCCTTGCCTGCAAAAAAAAAAAAAAAAGAAAATGTAGAGTGTGCATCTTCAGCATGGACGAGGAGCGGGATACATGTTGTTGTCACACAGAGACTGCGATTTTGCCCTATGTGCCACCCAGTGGTATCTCATAAAGGGGAGAAATAATACTGATACCGCGCGTTATGCCACTGCCACCCACAGTTCTTCAGTGCATATTCCTCTGAATGTGACACCCACTTACCACCCCCACCGTCAGTTATATGATTTGCCTGCCTTCTGTCATCTTGACGATGTGGGGGGTGGTAATTTATCTCGGTGCAAACTTCGGAGGTGTGTATTTCTAACTACGAGGTGGACTTCGGATCTCTCTAAATCAGGCTAGCTGGCTCTTGTGTTTTGTAGCATATACATGTGCTGTGCAACAAGCAGTGGAAAAAAGTAATTACCCGCATTTAATGTTTGCCTGGCTGTGTAAATCACCGGCAAGAACTGCATTCAGTCTTATCTTTCCATATCTTTGAAATTGCAATGCGCGAGACGGATTTAAACGCCCCGTAAGCATAAGCTATGATGGCAGACATCCAATTTGCTCCGAGCAGATTCAGAGGTGCTGGCGAAATTCAGACACCTGCGTGTGAGGGTACAGTAATTTATTTCTCACTCTGAAAGGGATCAGGGATATCCTTTGCCATATGTCAGAAGCCCCAAACAATGTCTTGATGGTTGTCCCATGTTTGAGAGGTGCTGTGAATATTCGCATGTCATGCATATTGGAGCCATAATGACAGCTTGTGACTACTGCCCTTGTGCAGATTATTTCGACTCCTCAAAATGCAGGAATGTTCTCGTTATCCTCTTGTCCACCATTTTTCAATTACTATAGCGTTCGTAGGAGCAACTTTCCATGTTTTGTGCCAGTTGCAAACCTACCCAGTGGGCTCCATACCAGCATTGCCAGATGGGGATATTCAGCACCAGACAGTGAAAACCTGGGGAAATTTGGGGGATACTGGTGAAAAGTGTTAAAATGGTGTGTTACTGCTTTAGAACCATGGTTTTCTTTCCTTGAGTGGAAACGTTTCCAGCTCCTAAACACGAGTGATTTACGTTATTGGACTGCGTGTGTATTTTAATGGTTTCCACAAGTATTTTTGGTTTTCACCACCCCATGAAAGTAACGAAAGCTCAAATGCGATATTTTGTGTTTGAAACAAGCCACACCGCCTAACATCCTTCAAATTTATTTATGCAGGACGTCCCACTAGCGTCTGCTACATATTTCTCAGTGACTTGTTTTGTATAGCACGTCGATTGGAAAGTAACCAGTAAAATGTTAAATGCTCGCATAATAATTTGAGAGAAATGTATGTCTTATGTGTGAATATCAAAATTGGAAAAATTACATCAACCACTGTACTGGGTGCGTGGTAACTTTCTGTATAGTCGAGTTGATAGAAAATGGAGTAAGTGTTCCTTTAACTAGCACTGCGACAGATATGAATAAGAAATTTCATTTCACTTCGCTCAAACTTATTTTGCTGCAATCAAAGTCGCCCCTCCACGATGTAATTGACAACAAAAGGCAACAAAAAAAACTCCTCTTGAAGGCTCTTTTTAGACTAATTGCATGCTGAGAAAAGATGCAAGAGCCAGAATTATGTTTTAATCAGGCATATTTTAGTGCTGGCGAAATTTCGGCCTCGGACTGGTGTTTGTGTCTTGGCAGCACCATGCAATGCCCTGATGAAGGGAATTCACAAATGGGATGAAGGGATTCAGCCTTGGCACTTAGCCCTGCGAGAACAACTTTAAACTATTAACTCTGCATTGCTCGCCAGGACTCAAATAATGCTGCCTTCACTTTTACTTTTTGAAGGATGCAGCGGTAAGTGGGAAGTGTTCTTGATGAACTCCTTGACACACTACCCGTTGCGCTTTTTGTCCACCTCCTTGTTACTCTGCTTTCTTGTTGCAATTTTTGGGAATCTACTCGTCATTTTCTCTGCTTGAACCGAACCCTGGATGATAGCATACTCATTAACCTCGCTAATGATTGCAGTGGATATTTACTCTTTTTGGTGTATTCTTTCCTCTTGTGTTGTAGTTTGAGGAGTTGCAAGCTCTAAAAACTTTTTTAGTTTATTTCCTTTTGTGTAGGTGTTGCAAGCTCTAAAAACTTGTGCGCACAGTGGTGGAGGTGAAAATTGAAAACACTTATGTGTCGAGATTTGGGTGCACGTCAAAGATTCCCGGTGGTTGAAGTCAGCCCAGAGCCCTCCACTATAACACGTCTCGGAACCCAAGTGTAGCTTGGCTGTTAAACTAATCTCTCTCTCTCTCTCTCTCTCTCTCTCTCTCTCTCTCTCTCTCTCTCTCTGTATATACATATATATATATATATATCCTTCCCTCCCGAAAATGTGTACATGACGTCACAATCGGGTGTAAACAGTGTTCACAAAATCTGCTGAGTTCGGTCTGTTCAAGTTGGGCCTATCATTTTGGGGAAGGGAAAGCCATGCCCTTGTCGTTAGCCCCTGCAGCTGCCTTGTATTGTGCATTGACAGCCGAATTCATAGCAAAATGTGTGCATGAGGTGCCTCGACTTTTGCTATGTTCAAGCCCTCTTTCGGATGATTAACGTGTACATCGGCATGCTACCGGCCTTGTTAAGGTCTGCTAAGGGATGCAGAAGGCAAAGAAATGAGCTCGTCGGTGTTCCTGGACCAGCTAGTTTATAAACTCGCCCCTTTTGACAAAGTGACAGCGCTTTGTCATATTAGAAAAGGAGATTGTAACGTAAAGGTGGCTCCTGTCACACCGGACTGTCTTCTTCTGCGATGTCGCAGAATTTCGAGGTCTCATTAGAAAGACATGCAAGATTGCAGAGCAACGAATAGATGCTAAATGTACTTGGTAAAGTGCTGAAGTGCACCTGCACCTAAGGGTTCTGGTTGGTTTTCATTGGCTGTGCATCTTAATCTGGAGAACAGTGTGGAAAATGGAGACCTCAGAAACGAAACACGTGGGTATGAGTGCTAAAGGCTAATCTACTTCACGAATGTTCTTGTAACACATTGGAGAACATTTTATACTCGAGCATTGTAAAACAGTTGAAATCGGCTCATTGCTCAATCCAAATCAACAAGGTTTTGGATGGGGTGCGCCTTATATCACCCAATTAACAGTAGTACTCGTTCGTAAAGTAATGCCAAACGTTGGACAGGCGCTCAGTTGTAGGAGTTCTGGTTTACATGTGTAACTGTTTGGTCTCCCATGCATGACCTGTGCACAAAATGCGGTCTTTGAATTGTAATGAACAAGTTCTTAATTGAATATATCTGAGGAAGTTCACATTTCGCATTCGCAGTTTCATGAACCCAGGATACACCGAGGCAATGAGGTGTGTCTTAGTGAAGGGCCGCCACAAGATGATTCATACCCCTGTCACACGGCAGATCTAATGTCATTCAAAGTGAATGACATTAGCTGTTAATGACATTCGGCTCGGCCGTGCGGGTCTACACGGCGAAACAAATGCCGATTGATTGTGATAGCGGTGACGATTAGCGAGCTCGCAAAACCGCAAAGATTACATTTCAGGCGCATCTAGAATGTTTTCACGCGTAATGTTTAAAAAGAAAACGCAACAAAGGATTATTTTTTAAATAAAAAACAAGAAAACCAGAGATTTAAGTGACATCAGTAGACATCACAAGCCGAGACAAGTCTGCAAAAAATCCAGATTCGGCTAGCGCGCGCACTGGGGACGAGATTTTCTTTTTTGTTAGTAATTGTTTATCTCTCTTTAATTGAACGACACAAAGAAGAAAATATAAGTTTACTGACAGTTTTTAGAAACAATATTCTCTGGTTTATTGCTGAATTTTTCTGTGTAGGGACGCGCTACTGCTGTCGAGGCTACTCATTTGGCCACTAACTGAGGTCCGGGACCTCAGTTAGCCGCTAAATGTCATTCGGTATTCTCGTGTAGCGCTGAATTAATGTCATTTAGAGCGAATGACATTTGCTCTAAATGTCATTAGATCTGCCGTGTGACAGGGGTATAAGACCACCTGGGGTATCTATCTCTATGGGCTCTGAAATCTTCACACGTGGACGTTTTGTGTTGGCTGTTGCAGCGGGGATCAAATTCCTGTCTGCCCTTGTGTTTAGCAGCACAGCGCCTTAGCCACTGAGCCGCTGCGGTGGGTAGAATATTTGAATGGAGCACAGTCAGATATCATTGGCTTTACGGCCATGGTCTCGCAGGGATCTTCCTTGGGCCTCTGCTCGTAATTTCTATAAATGGGATGTTGGGAAAATATAGGTTCATCCATGCACTTACTCAACGACAATTGTATCCTAAGAAAAACAGCGCAAACGACGGGACGAAGAAAGGTAAGACTAAACACAGGCGCTGACGAACAACTGAGCGCTTTATTGCAGCAGAAAACATATATGTAGACAAAGGAAAACAACAGAAACAACAGACTGCGTTAGCGCCGGAGTTGACATCTTGCCAAGGGAAGTGAAAACCCACGGTGCTGTCAGGTCGGGTAAAATAGTAAGGTTGCTTCGCGAAGCCGGACTGAAATTGGTTCAGGCGGACAAAGAAGGGGGTTTCGCGGTTTTACCTTCCACCCTGTACAAAGAGAAGGCGGGGGACGCTATCCGTGCAAATTTTTGTCCGGTTAATGATGTCCAGCCAGCTAAGGTGAAGAAGTGGGCAATGCAACTTTGCAGCGACTCGGGACTTGAAAAACTGACTGCGTCGGTCAAGAAAAGCAGTGTCTTGAGCTTGACAGTCTTCTTCTCCGCGAAGACGCACAAGGAAGGATGCCCGTTCAGGGTCATTGTCAGTGAACGAGGCGCATGGCAGCATTCCATAGGTGTCTACCTCCAGCGGTCCCTCTCTGTATTGACAGTAGACGACCCGTTCCTCGTCAGAAGCCCGAGAGAAGTTGACGCCTTCCTCAGCACCCTTGGCAATAAGAGGGTTGGAGCCTTCTCGGTGGACGTGAAGGACCTATATTACTCGTTACCTCAAGGCCCGATCTGCGAAGCAGTGAGTGATACCATCGACAAGCACGGCGTAGTCCGTTTTCAGAATTCATGTGGCACCACCGTTTCCGCCTTTCTTGAACTGTTGAGGTTCTACTTACGGTCCACATTTGTTGAGTATGCTGGGGACCTATACATCCAGAAGGAAGGCGTATGTATTGGATCGTGCCTGGCCCCTGTATTGAGCGATTTGTTGCTTGCCAGCGTGGACAGGCAGTTGCAGAGTGTCATTCCTCAACATGGTGTTTTCAAAACATTTCGCTTTGTTGACGATTTCCTGGTGATCTTTGAGGTTGACAAAAAGACGATCAACGAAGAGGCTCAAGAAATTTTTGCTACGTTTGAGTCCGTCCTGGAGCCTTTTGTTCTAACCATGGAATTGCCCTCTGACGGCCAGCTGAGGTTCCTGGACCTTGCGTTGACGTTCAGTAATGAGCACACGTGCTGGGAATATGCGCCTAGGTCCCAAAAGGGCCTTTTACCGTTCAGTTCGGCGCACAGCAAGCTTGTCAAGAGGGGAGTTGCCATGGGGGTTCTTGCGAATGCTCTCAACAGGTCCTGTCCTCATCAGGTACAACACAGTTTCGATGCCCAGGTCCGCCGCCTGAACTCTGCCGGCTACCCGAGTGACCTTGTGTGCGCTTTAGCGTCGAGGTTGTTGCGCGCGCTTTCCTCAAGAGTTCCAGAGAAGAGCCCTCAGAAGGAGCGACAAAAAACAGCGGTGATTCCGTACGTCCACGGCGTCAGCCATGCCCTCAAGAAGATTGTAAGTAAGGCAGATGTTCGGCTGGTATTCTCTGCACCTAAAAAACTGGGCCGATTGTGCAAGCGGGTCAATGCTGAAACACCGAAGGCAAGCACGTGCGGGAAAAATCACATGACACGCTATGTTGAATGTGTGCAAAACGTCGTATATGAAATTCCTTTGTCACCGTGTGGCCGCACTTACATCGGGCAGACAGGCCGCTGCCTCAATGATCGCCTGAGGGAGCATTCCAACAATGTAAGGACGTCATCAAGTACCACCTTGGCAACGCATTGCGCTTCCTGCGGCTGCGAACCCCTCTTCCATGACTGCGCGATTCTCGCGCGGTATCCTGGACGAAGAGAGCGGGAAATCTTTGAAGCGTTCAAGATCAAAAAGAAAGGAGGTGCTTGTATCAGTGAGGCATCAGTTTCCCTTCTGGAAAAGGAAATGCTGTTCCTATCTTGAACTTTAGACTGTATCGGCACGTGGCGGTTCAGGTTTACGAGATATCGTGTTTTTCCCGATGTGATATCTCCTAGGTCATTATCGGTCCTTCTGTTGTTTTCCTTTGTCTACATATATGTTTTCTGCTGCAATAAAGCGCTCAGTTGTTCGTCAGCGCCTGTGTTTAGTCTTACCTTTCTTCGTCCCGTCGTTTGCGCTGTTTTTCTTAGTTTACAATGTACCAACTGGCCCGTCAGCATACCCTTCTGGGACAATTGTATCGTGTATGGAGAAGCGAAAGATGTTCAAGACAGTTGGACGCTACGATGTGGTGTACGTGAAATACGGCTGTGATGAAATCTAAGGTTTGACGAAAACTCATCTGGTCGGGTGAAAGATACATAGTTGAAGAAAGTGGTTATCGCCGACCAAAGGTTTAGTTAAAGAGGCTAAAAGACATTTCGGCTTCCATACGGAAGCCTTGTTCACTGTGTGAAGTGAACAAGGCTTCCATATGGAAGCCGAGACGTCTTTTTAGCCTTTTGAACTAAACCTTTGGTCGGCGATAACCACTTTCTTCAACTATGTACGGCTACCCGCCGCGGTGGCTCAGTGGCTAAGGCGTTGCGCTGCTGAGCACGAGGTCGCGGGTTCGATTCCCGGCCGCGGCGGCCGCTTTTCTGATGGAGGCGAAAAGCAAAAACGCCCGTGTGTACGAGATTTCGGCGCACGATAAAGATCCCCAGGTGGTCAAAATTAATCCGGAGCCCTCCACTACGGCGCGCCTCATCGCCTGCGTTGCGTCGGCGCGTTAAACCCCACAATCAATCAATCAATCAACTATGTACGGCTGTGATGCCCAAAGTGGTGAATGATGGGAAAGGGGGGGAATGTACATACATGTTTTTTTTTTTTTCTTAAAAAAAAACGTTATATCCCAAACATTGTTACCGCTGTAGGCAAGTGTACATAACAAACTATTGAGCAATTTAAGTGTCTGGGTGTAGTGGTAACATGGGTGCTATGCTGCCGATTACATGACAGAGTCACAGGTACTTCCCCCAATGTTTTAGAGACTGTCTAAAAAGCCTGTCTTTGATTAATACTAGAATATTCCAGCACTATGTAGGATCCATCTACGGATGGAGCTAAAACAAGATAGGAAAGAGCTCGGAACCTATCAGCTCGGCACGCTTCTGGATATTGTACAAGACGTCACGGCATGACTAGTTCAAAACATCACTGGGATTGGGGGAACTGGAGCTAAGCAGAAAAAAGAATCGCGATCACAATTGCTTCGTAATACATAAACAATTAAGTTGGAATGCCCGTGACAGGTAATTGTTTTCTCCATATTAGATGGCGCAGAGACTGAATCATGGTTGTAAAATACGTCTGTGTGGGCGAAGAACTATACATAAATAAATAACTGCATAAGTAAATAAATACATAAAACTAATGTGGCAACTTTAGGTCTGCTGGGTTAGTATGTTATGTTGGTTCTATTTTTCACTTTGAGTTTTGATTACTTTGGGCTACAACAAATGGCACAGTAGATGTTGAGGGGGCTGTAAGAGGTGCAGCCTTTGTGCCGAGACAAAAGGTGTATTAATTCCCCCTTGGCACCCGTGTAACGCACCTCCCTGAAATAGTGCTGGCTGGCACCTTGCAACCAGCGAGGTCCATAAACAGCTGGGAAATGAAACCTAGTTAGGCGGGCTTTGAATGGCTGCTGAAGTGAGCGATCCCTGAATGGAGCTCAAGTAAGGCCTTCGCAGAACAAACTTGAAGGCCTTTGTTGCAGTCCGTGCAGAGGTGTTCAAAGTATGCGAAGACTGCTCGTCCCCGAAAAAGATGTGCTCAGTGGTGGTTGAATTGCATATACGTGCGGCAGACTTTCAATGGCTGTGCGAGGAAAACGTGAAGGGATATTGAAGTTGAGGGCCAAAGCAGGGCTCTCTTGGGAGCACATTCTTGAATAAAATATTGCTCCACTCTTTTAAAGTCCTTTTCAAATGTGTATACTACTCTGGGAGTGCTAGATATCAAAAGGATTATTCTTGTATGTAATCTTAGAAAAAAAAAAACGGCTTATCGTCCTGTCTGTTTTTGTGTATCCCTTTTTTCGTGCTTTCTATTTTGTTAAAAATGTGTCGTCAATCATTCGGCTTGAGCAACTCCAGACATAGTAACTTCTGTTATACAGTCTGGTCCACTTATAACGATATCCAAGTGCCAAGGAAATCCCATCGTTATAACCGATAATTGTTATAAGCTATTTTGTTAAAAATGTGTCGTCAATCATTCGGTTTGAGCAACTCCAGACATAGTAACTTCCGTTATACAGTCTAGTCCACTTATAACAATATCCAAGTGCCAAGGAAATCCCATCGTTATAACCGATAATTGTTATAAGCGGGTTGTGAAATAAATAGACTGAACAGAGATCAAAGCATTTTATTCGCATGCCAGCAAGGTCGTACTACTACTAATTTGTGGAAAAGAAGCCACAGTCGGTCACCTTAGTTTGCCGCGTGTGAAGCTAGCGCAAATCTTTTCTTCCAAGAGCATCTATAGGTGCTTCACCTAGCTGAGGTAAATGTACGCAGGGACTGTGTCACGCATTCGGTCTCCTGCGACGACACTGCCTGAGTAGTCGGCGCAACCGCGTCATCAGTCGTCAATGCTGCACTCGGGATTCAATCGTTATATCCAATATCGTGGCACTGGAGCATTGTAATAAGCGGTTTATTTCAGCATAGAAAGAATGTAAAAGTTGACGGTGCCATAGCTGTTCATCGTTATATCTGATATATTGTTATAAACGGTATTGTTATCAGTGGACTCGACTGTAGCAGGTTACAGTGCAGGTACAAAATAAAAGGCTATGGCTGTCACAGGAAGATAGCTTAACAAAATAAGTGGAAACAAAAAATTTATTTCGCAGTTAAGTCTCAACAATTTGAGCCTGATGCTTTCAGCCCTTGTTTTGTCAACTTTTAAAGAAACCCAGCTGTCCAATCCTCTGTGGTGTGAGGCACTACAGTAAACTTGCATGCTGTTTGCCCAGGGTCATGTTCTGGCAAGTTTCATTGTTTTTGTTTTTTCCGTTTTGGCAGTATTTCTTTTGTTAAGCATTTAACTCAATCTCTGTGATACCTGCGTGCACTGGTTTTAGAAATTGGGGCAATTTTGTTGCCCCATTTAGGTAGGCATTGGCGGATGCTACAATCCAAGCAAGTGTGGTGAAACAAGTACTTCCTGGGCTCCGCAGCTTTTTTTTTTTTCTTTCAAAACACCGAATGATGCTTGCAGAGTGGCCTGCAAATGTTGTATTCTGCCTGTATGTTCTCCCCTTCCTTTTTGTGTTTCAAAATAACAAGTGTCTAGATATTAACTGTCACGCTAAGCACCATTTCGCACATTGCCCATCACTCTGTCAATGGGAGCGTCGAATCTTCCACTATGAATGGAAGATAAGGCAGAGCCAATATTTGCCCAATGCAAATATAACAGCGGTGGGGGCAGGTGTCTGCTTTGACTTCGCAAGAGGACCTGGCATCTTTCCATTCTTTATTGTTTGTCGTCGATTTGGCACTATTATTGTCCATTTGGGGCTATTTTGAGTTCGTCTATGGTCGACATGAAACCCCGTTTGCATATAGTATGTCCTTCACCCTTTGTAACCTGAGCCTGTAAGGTATTTTTAAATAAATTAATAAACCAGATCGTATGATTCAGGGCATAGACATGTGAACAAAGGAATACAAGAATGCCGTGACATTTTTATGACAGGGACGGAGTAAATGTCAGGTTCGATGTTGTTCCTTGAAGATGTTGAAGATGATGATGATCTGCGTTGGTGCCTGATGGTGACGGCACTGATGACACGACGACGATGGTTGATGGAGGGTTTTTCAAAACTGTATATTTACACAGAAGATATATACAGAATATTGACAAACTGAAGATAGAGTTAACAAAGTAAGAAATAAAATGGGGTTCTAGGTCAGCTAAGACTTTGTGCACGCGGCACCCCCGTCAGCGACGGACGACCCTGACCTTAGAACTACCCAAGTGGTGAGATCCTCCCTAGCCTGACCTGGCTAGCCCGGCAATACGCCGGCCGTGCATAGCACATTAAAACCTTGAGGATTCGACCCCGAGACCTCGTGTCTCGTGGTTTTAATGGGTTACTTAGGCCCCACCCCCGATACACAGGCCAATCAGTATCTCCTGGGCACCTGATTGGATGGATTAGTAAATCCGGGCCTAAACCACGGTGGGCAACGCCCCCCACAACCTTCAAACGCTGGTCACTCTCTCCCACCAGAAAACAAGGAGGAGATCAAAAGTAAACCAAACAAACACAACCACTCAAAAACCCGAGGAAACACGTGCATGCGCCCGGGGCACGCTTCCACGAACGCTGGTCTGCATCGCCTGTTCCCACGCATCTCGTCCGAGACCGGACAGCTACTCAAGCCAGCTGAAACCCATAAACATCCGTCTTAACGGCCCGGCGCGTCCCCAAGATTCCCCGCCGTTGACAGGCGATGCCCCGTTAATTGGACCGTGGGCCAGAAACAGCGCGTAGGGACAAAAGGACACGGCGGCCGGCTCAGGCGTCGCCTCTAAAGCCCCGTCGCCCCTGCCGCGCCCATCCCGGGCCGCAACGCGCGCCCCCTCGCAAGCCTCCACTCGACGCGCGCAATGGCCAACAAAAGGAAAGCTATCGCCGTAAATCGGCCACTGTCGAACCACAGTTGACAGCTCCACGCTCCCCGTCTCCAGCCGCTCGACGGGCCAAATGGCTCTACAACCTGCTAATGGAAACCGCGGTGAGTCCCGAGCCAGCGGCTGCCATGCCCTCCGGGGTTCCATTTGAGTCGCCAGGCTACCAATGTTTTGCCACGGCTACACCACGCACTTCGGCCAAAACGACGCGACAGCGCAGCTGCGACCCCAGACAATGTGTCCTTCCGCGAACGGCATGACCCAGAGACCGCTTGCTCTTAACGAGCTGGCTGCCATAAAGTCATTCATTCCCACTTCCCGGGCCTGCCGCTCCCTCCGCGTTCGACATATTCCGCGTCGCTGGCACCTGGATCCCCTACACGCCCGTCACCAGATTCACGTAGGGGCCCACTGGTCACTACGTGAATAACACAAACAGGATCCAGGCGTGCAAAGTGACAGTGAAAACAGTTCACATACTTGTACCCGGAAAACACGCTAACACGAGCTTGCATGCACACACCAACCCTTCGACAAGGACAACCCCCAAAATAATTAGAGTTCCAAGCGAATGCAAAAAGTGTCCGGTGTAGCACCACGCTCGCTACACGGCGTATAGTCCGCTGTGCTCCGCTAGCGAAACACAAACACAGCCGGTGCCAGTCCGCAACGTCTCGTTTGCTGTCTTCTTCAGCAGCACGACCAGTCATTGTTGCGACGCGAAGCTCTCGGTTGCACAGTAGGGGTCCCCCGCCATGCACCCGCATGCGAACACTGCCGCTCCCTTAGGAACAGCGCAGACAAATCGACACCCTTCCGTCCTCGCCTAGAGCTGCCCCTCGGCGCAACTCTGCCTCGAGCTCAACCTGGCCACCGAAAAGCCACACCTGACCGAAATACCCCCAGGCCACCCAAAATGAGCGCCTGACAGCCGCTGGGTATTCCACCTGCGCCGGAGAAAACTCCCCGCGCTTGTGCATGAAGCTACCCCTGCCTCGACAATGCGAAACCTCGCGTGGAAAGCCCTTGCAAGCGAACAAACGCTTGCCCGCACTGAAGGTGTCGGTCTCTCCTTCACTGCAAGAACACCTGAGCTCGCCTGCCCGTTCACGCGATCTTACCGGCGCGACACGATGCACAGTTTCGAGCGGCTTGTGCCCTTGCTCCGCCGAGCCCTGTACGCGCCTCTCGTCTGCTTGCTGCAGAACAATGCCCGAGGGGCATGTTAGCCATACCAGCGCGTCCTGCTCGACCCTGTCGCTCTGCTTCTCTCGCGGAACCGCGACAGCTGGCTCCTCCCGACACTCCGTATCGTCGAGATCTCCTCGCGGGCCGAGCGCTGGCGAAGCCCTCGGCCTGCCCACTGCATCGCCCCGCGAGCGGTGATTGCGATCACTACGCTTCGCGGCCTCAGATACGGCGACCGCGCCGTTAGTCTGCCCCTTCTGCTCGATTACCTGGATTACAGCCTCACGGTGGTGTAGGACTACACCCTCGCTTGCGTTCTCCTGAGATTGCCCGCGGTCTGGATTTACTGACCGGTCCGAGCCAGCATCGGGCGGCGACTCCTGAAGCCATGGTGCGACCGCACCAACTGCGACGCATTCGCATCCCACCTCTGCCGCTGGGAAAGCAACATCCGCTGCTCCGTTGGCACTCGGCAGACAATGCTGCGTCGCATCACCCTTCTCTTTTACGGCCTCGTCGGCCAGCCCTGGCTCCTGAGCATTCGCCAACTGACCTGAAGGCTCCACTCCCGGGATCGCAATCCCGCACCGGCGTGAGACCAGACACTCGCGTGCGGTCTCTCTATCCTTTTCGCTGTCTGAATTAACTGACCACCCCGCGACGGGGTCGGGCGGCGGCTCGTGAACCCCTGCGGCGGCCGCAACGGGTGCGACGCACGCGCGTCCCCCCGCCTCTGACACGGCCGCCTCATCGGTGCTCGGCTGACAATGCGGCGTCGCCTCACACAGCTTTTGTTCCGCCGCTCCCCGCCGCGGCAACTGCCGGGCTCTTTCGCGCTGTTCCATTAGCTCGAGCTCCCGCTCTAATTCCCTAATGTTTTCCCGAACAGCCCTGAGCTCTGCTTCCATCGCTTCAACTGAGCGATTATTGCTCGCCATGATTAGCTATACGAACTAAATCGTAGTTTACACTAATTCATGCCCTGACAAAACGGCAGTGATCGCACACGGGTGAAGGCAAAAGGGACTCACCCCACGACGCGCTGAGACAGACGCCGCCGCCTTCCCGGTGGCCTCTCTTCCCTGTTGCTCCTCACCGCACGATCACGGCGTTCAGTCAGTGTCCGCAGTCACACACCTGATGCGCTGCTTCCCCAGTAGTCGCTCCGACGCCGACGCTGTGTCGACGCCTTCGTTGCTCCTGCTGGTCCCCGGCAAGCCGACAACTCGCCGTCCCGCTGTCTGCACGGGCTTCCGGTAGACGATGTCTTCCCCCGTTGCAGATGCGCCCTTACTTGTTGTTCTTCAGTCGTCGCCCTCCTTGTCGTCGCGCCTCGCAGATCCTGTCGACTGCGCCAGTAAATGTCAGGTTCGATGTTGTTCCTTGAAGATGTTGAAGATGATGATGATCTGCGTTGGTGCCTGATGGTGACGGCACTGATGAAACGACGACGATGGTTGATGGAGGGTTTTTCAAAACTGTATATTTACACAGAAGATATATACAGAATATTGACAAACTGAAGATAGAGTTAACAAAGTAAGAAATAAAATGGGGTTCTAGGTCAGCTAAGACTTTGTGCACGCGGCACCCCCGTCAGCGACGGACGACCCTGACCTTAGAACTACCCAAGTGGTGAGATCCTCCCTAGCCTGACCTGGCTAGCCCGGCAATACGCCGGCCGTGCATAGCACATTAAAACCTTGAGGATTCGACCCCGAGACCTCGTGTCTCGTGGTTTTAATGGGTTACTTAGGCCCCACCCCCGATACACAGGCCAATCAGTATCTCCTGGGCACCTGATTGGATGGATTAGTAAATCCGGGCCTAAACCACGGTGGGCAACGCCCCCCACAACCTTCAAACGCTGGTCACTCTCTCCCACCAGAAAACAAGGAGGAGATCAAAAGTAAACCAAACAAACACAACCACTCAAAAACCCGAGGAAACACGTGCATGCGCCCGGGGCACGCTTCCACGAACGCTGGTCTGCATCGCCTGTTCCCACGCATCTCGTCCGAGACCGGACAGCTACTCAAGCCAGCTGAAACCCATAAACATCCGTCTTAACGGCCCGGCGCGTCCCCAAGATTCCCCGCCGTTGACAGGCGATGCCCCGTTAATTGGACCGTGGGCCAGAAACAGCGCGTAGGGACAAAAGGACACGGCGGCCGGCTCAGGCGTCGCCTCTAAAGCCCCGTCGCCCCTGCCGCGCCCATCCCGGGCCGCAACGCGCGCCCCCTCGCAAGCCTCCACTCGACGCGCGCAATGGCCAACAAAAGGAAAGCTATCGCCGTAAATCGGCCACTGTCGAACCACAGTTGACAGCTCCACGCTCCCCGTCTCCAGCCGCTCGACGGGCCAAATGGCTCTACAACCTGCTAATGGAAACCGCGGTGAGTCCCGAGCCAGCGGCTGCCATGCCCTCCGGGGTTCCATTTGAGTCGCCAGGCTACCAATGTTTTGCCACGGCTACACCACGCACTTCGGCCAAAACGACGCGACAGCGCAGCTGCGACCCCAGACAATGTGTCCTTCCGCGAACGGCATGACCCAGAGACCGCTTGCTCTTAACGAGCTGGCTGCCATAAAGTCATTCATTCCCACTTCCCGGGCCTGCCGCTCCCTCCGCGTTCGACATATTCCGCGTCGCTGGCACCTGGATCCCCTACAGACGGTCTAAAAGGTGCGTGACTGACGGGGCTTTTACTGGAGCTCGCAACGTAATACACAATTGCGAGATATCTCGGAAGGAAAAACAGAAAGAGAGAAAGTAATTTCTTGCGAAAAAAACAGAAGTTGTTGCATAAAGTTCCGAGCACAATCCCACTTCCAGGTGGTCCCTTTGACTAGAGATGTTCGGTTTCTACTTATTCTTCCAGTGTGGCCCCGGGATCGAGGAAACGGGATCGAGGATTGCGGTCCTCACATCTTCTTAGATCTCTGATGTATCGTTCAGAGGCAACGTCCTTTCAGTGTTTTCTTTTTTCCTTTTTTTTGAGTTATAGAAGCAGTAAAAAAAAAACGCAGTTCAGGCTTCTTGCTTACCTTGCAGATCACCTTTCTGGCAAGTGCATCGGGATGTCTGGCTTCAGCAAACCCAAATCCCTCTTTCAGAAAAAGAGGGATTTGGGTTTGCTTTGGAAAAAATTTGTTGCGTTGTGAGCGTTAGTTTTTTTGGTTTTAAAGTTTTTTTTTTTTCTTTCGTTTTGTCATGTGATACCCAGTTGGGACCTTGTAATCATCTCTGTGGGAAATTTTTCCTGGAACTTGGGCGCAAGTCCTATTGTTACCCCAAAACTTCTAGAAAAATTGCAGTTTGTTCTTAGCTGGCATTGGTGGCTTGGGAGTGAGCTCAACTCCGGGACCATTTTAACGTGTCAGTTTCCTCAAGTGTATCGGGCGGCTACAGCAGGACGTGATGAATGTGGTTCTGATACGTTGGGGGCTGAAAACCCCGCACCACGCTCGCTTGTCAAGTGCAAACAAACAATCAAACAGAGCCTGCATTTGCACTTCCTTTGCTTGCCTAGTTCGTGATTGATGGCCTGGTGGCCGTTCTGTGTCTTTTCCTCGCGTGATTTGCTCGCCATTGAGCAGGCCTAATAAGAGCGGCTGAGCAGCTGTTGTGGGGCCCTTTTTAAGGGAGTGCTTTTCTTTTCTTTTCTTTTTTTTTAGTGGGGCAGGAGGGAACTTGAAGAAGGGGGCAAATAATGCACAGCCCCAGCTGCGGCTCAAAAACAAAGCCACCCACGCAAATTTATGGTGCTCGGCTGGGAAAAGGACCCCCCTCTTTTTTTCTTTTCTTCAGTTTTGTCTGTAGACAGATGCCTGTTTTTATTGTTCCCGTTATTGTTTTATTGTCCCTAGTTTGTTGAAGGAGTGCAGGCTTTTCTTCTTTCCTTTTTGCCGGCATTAAACTTGGACTTTTTTTTTGGACGGCATCGCATACTTTTGTGCGGGCTTGTTTGGAAAAAGAAATGCAAAAATGTGCCTGTTTGGAAATTGTGTCAACGTCTCACCTAGTTTGTTTTGCATCTGTTTGTTGAGCACACAATACGTTGCTATGAGCTCTCCGTTGTCGTTGCTTGCTCAGTTGGAAGAAAAATTACGAGGTGGTGGAAAAAGCTTTGAGGCGAGGTCTGCTCGGGAGTGCTTTATCTACGCACGGTCGCACACTGTCAACATAACAATAATCAACCCTTGCATACCAGTCCAGTGCTTCCAGTGTTCTGGCCAGGCTGAAACGAATACCCTCGAAGTCGTTTTTTCGAAGCACATCAAGGGCCTCCTGCAGTCTATGCCAGATCTCCACTGGGGGGTGAAAATGACAAACTTTGATCTGAATGGGTATGCATCTGTGGGAAGGGGGTGAATGCTGTAAATTTGGCTATACTCGGTGACAACTTAAGAATGGCACCGGAAGTTGCCGCTGTGCCTTATCACTGTAGCCGGATGTTTCTCCGCGCGGCGCAATTAGGGCGTTACTGGGAATATTTTGAACACGGCGTGAGCCGTTCCCGTGATTTTTTGGACTTAATATGCTTATAAACGACTCCAGTGACGACCAACAAACTGCGTGAGACAAGGCAGACGATATCATGCATTCATAGCAAAGCCCTTTCAAAACGCACGCGCACTGATGTCACGGGTCCGGCACTTTGACGGAGTGATGCACTACATGAGGTGGTGCCGTGCTTGAGTTGTAACCGAGTATAGTAAAGTGGTCGCGGAAGTGAGTTGACACTGTTGCGGATGGTGTACTGTTGCCAAAGGACACTTCGGTGACAGTGTGTATTGTTGTCCTGGAGCATCCTGTTGTTCATGTGTGCTCTGTGCATAACCGTGCGTGCTATGGAAAATGCTTTGCATGACTTGTTGTAGCATTACTGGGAACTGTGCTGCCGTAATGTGGCCAGAACAGCAAGAGTTGGGCAGCTTTTAGACTATATGCAGAGGACGATGTTTTTTGACACATCGGCTTATGAACGTCGGTGCTTTCGGTGATGATGATCATTGAGCGGTCATGTTCCTTGCAGTGGTGCTCTGTGGGTGCTGGGACCAAATGTGGATATGAACAAAAAATATCTAGACACCAGCGCGCGTGCATGCACGCGCGCACACACACAGGCAGAGAGGTCTCATTAGTTTCATGTGTCTCAGTTGCGCAGACTTAGATTTCATGACGGCATCTTTGTAAAAGCTTTAGTAGAATGCCATATGGTTGTGCATTTCTTTTTAAATGAGGTAGCAAAATGCAGTATTTTGTAGTAGCAGCAATGGGTTGCCTGTCCAGCTAATGCGGATAAGCTTGTTGCTTCTGTTGCTATCACCACGGGCACATATTCTGCACACCCATCCTTGTTCATCCTGCATAGAGGTCTCTCTAAAATGCCAGATGACCAGCTTCCACTCTCGATGGGTTCTTTTGCATCTGGGCTGCCTTCAGTAGTGCTCAGCAAAGAGCAATGCTGTTGGTTTGATTCCCGGCCGTGGGAGCTGTTTCTCTAATGGAAGTGGAAAGCAGGAGTGCCGTGTGTACATGATTCCAATACATTTGGAGATCCACAGGTGGTCTAGATGTATCCGTTGCACTTTACTGTGGTGTGCCTTGTACCCCAGGCAGTGAGAGGTTCGAAGCATAGGGCATGAATCTTGTTTTTTTTTATTTTAGCCATTTAGGCCGGCACAAAGGTGCCGATACCTGCCTTTTGCTCTGCTCCATGTGCTATGTTAGTACTGAATGGGTGTTTACATGTAGAAGGCTTGGGGTTTGGTTTGATTGATGGAAAATATCCTTATTAGGAAGAATTCAGCTATCCTAATTCCAGGATTCCACTGGCCACCAATGCTGCTCCCTTGATGCGTTTGTGATTGGATCCGTAGTTAATGTTGCTGGCATATGTTGCTACCGCACAGTACACATTTGCCCTAATTTCAGTCGAATATGTGATGTTGGTTCATTGAATGTAAAGCACAATTTAAATAATTTATTTTCATAGTAAGGTATTTCTGCACCCTCCTCAGGCAAGAGGAAGCGTAGGGTGATTAAGCAACTTTTCAGCTTGCGGGAAGAAACCCCACACACGTGGCATAGCCCAGAAGAAACGATGAGAAAATGTTTGTGCGTTGACTTCTGTATCATCTCGTTATCTCGGTTGATGCGTGTATGTTTTCCTATGAAAGATGCTGAATTAATTGACGATGTATGAAGAAAGTCATTTGTTGATTTGTGTTTAGGGACCTCCTTTCTTCCCCTCAGCTGCATCGGTACGTACGGCATTATTTGTTTGTGTGAAAAAAGAGGAAGGGGTGATCTGGCCGTTGACACGCAGCGCGGCATTCTTTTCTCCAGGAATGCCGGTGAATGTACCCATTATGTTATTGTTTGAGTCCCCTACATAGGAGCTTCATCCCCGAGAGATGTTTGTGTTGGTAGGGCACACTCACCCCCCAAGCAGAAAACGACCCTCAGGTTCATATTTGGTTAGCAGGCGAGTTTCTGAAGGGCTTGACTGATGTACCTGTCTCTAATGAGCCAACCTTAATGCTTACGCAGGCTGCTCGGGATGCTTTTTGCATGTGACATGTGTGTTGGGAGATGAGTAATGGCTGCGTGGTATGCACTGTTGATGATGGCCTCTGTTTTGGAATGTACACTCGTGAAAGCGTGTATATCTGACGCTGCGAAGAGTATAAATGCAGTGTGTCAGAAATATCTGGTCAGGTGTGACGTGAGGTGCCGTTACCCAAGCCAAAGTTGCATGAATGGGCTTTAGACAGCTTGTACAAACATAGCAGGCTATGACGCCATGGGAAAGGAAGCTCCTGTTTATCTTGCGCTTCTGCTACCTGCAGATCTGCTATGTTTATCCAGGGGATCGTTGGCATGATGAATGAGGATCAGTGGCCACATTTCTCGCCTTTCTTTTTTTTATGAGGTTGGGTCTGTGTGTAAGTGCAGTGACAAAATACAAAATTTGAGGAAAGGATTGTATGAAGCAGACTTGGAGCCTGCCGGGCCCTTGAAACTTAGCATGCTTTCAACTCTTTGAACATAGGAAGAGCTCGGGATTGGAATCCAGTGTGTGCTTCACACGTACGCTTCATTTCAGCATCTGTGCAGGCTAAACTAAGCTAATGTTTCTTGAAACACTTGTGCATATGATTTGGTTCCTTGTGTACATAATAACTTAGTTTATGGTGCCCGCATTATTTAGGCCGAGCATGAGGTAGGATCTCCTATGGACACAGTGTGGTGGGGAAGGTGGTTTCATTCCTCAGATGTTTTGGGGAGCAATGAATTGGAGAATGTGTTTGTGCGGCCAAACGGAATGGCAACCTTGAACTGACAGTTGATGTTGGATGACATGTACCTGGGCCATGAGAAAAGGTCGTGTGTCATCGATGGGTTGTGGAAAAAAGATTTTGTGAAACAGGGAACATCGTGAAATAGTGTAAACTTGATAGAACCAGGTTAGTTTTTATTAGTGAAACACCGGAGGTACGGGAGTAGTCAGAAAGTATAAATTGAGCTGAGCAGTTTTGTAGAGGTCCTACAAAAGAAATTAGGTTTTGTTGTGCAGGGTCCCAGATTGCCAAGGCATACTCCAGTTTAGGGCGAATTAGTGTCCGATATAGTGTTAGCCTAAGGGAGGATGAGGCATGAGAGAAATTATGGCGAATATACCCTAAGGAACAGTTTGTGCTGCTGCAGACGTAATTATATGTGCATGTCATGTTAAATCATTTCTGATGTGAACACCAATATACTGTATGAAGTAACATATTCAAGAATGGCTCTGGTAATGTTGTAATTAAAGGGCTGCTGAGGATAATGTTTGCGTGTAATGGTCATGCTTTCGCATTTGTTTGTGTTAAGTGTCATGTGCCATTGCTGCACCATTTTAAGAGAGTGTCGCGATCTGTTTGTAAATCAGTGTTATCCGTTTGCATTATTTATCGGAAAATTCACGACCAATCAGCAAATACTTTTATGGAGGAGTTTATACCACTGGGAAGGTCAGTTATTAATATGTATTAAAAAGAGCAGAGGCCCTCATACGGAACCCTGCGGTACACCGGATTTAACATCAGAAGGCGGAGAATTGCATTAGTTAGCAGTCGCAAATTGGGTACTATTAGTCAAAAAGCATTCTATCCACCTAAAGGTCAATGTTTAAGGTACTGAGCTTAGGAAGCATGAGACACTTTGTCAAATGCTTTTTGAAAATCTACAATGATGCAATCTAGAGATGAACCGCGACCCAGAGCTGATGCAGTGTTGTATGTGAATGTTAGAAGCTGCATTTCGCATGAGTAATGTTTCCAAAAGCCATGTTGAAATGGGCTGAAAGACGAGTTTGATTCGAGGAATGATACAAGGTTAGAATAAATGCAGTGTCTAGAGTTATGTCCGATGAAACCCTAAATTGAAAACTAGTTACGTCCGGCGGAACTTAGCCAGCTTCTAGAGTTACGTCCGACGGAACCCAAAATTGAAAACTTAAGTTACATCCGACGGAACTTAAGGCCAATGTTTTGAGTTACGTCTGGCATAACGTAAAGCAGAAAAAACTTTTTACAGCTAACGGCACCAAACACCGTAATGCTCTATAAGTGTAATCCATACACCACATTAGGCTTCCTCGATTATCAGTCCCGGATCATCCGCAGACTGCCCGAAACGCGATCCGGTGCTCGATTTTTCCATGTATTCCTACGGGACTTCCGGTCCAAACACAGTCCGCAGACTGTCCGCGGACCGTTCAGGACTGGTAAATCGAGGGGGCCAATTATTGAAATGGTCGCTTGTACGATACATGATGTCAAATTCGAAACCCCAAATGTTGCTGTTTTACAGCCAAACCGGTTCGGAAGGAGTAAATCATAAGTAACATGTTCGACAGCGCCGGTTCCCCAAAGCCTTTTTTTTTCCCTATATGTCTGTGTGCCTGTGTGTCCATGTGTAATAATAATAAGCCTTGTAGGCGCTCTCGTAACTTCATGTGTTATCTCTTGCCCCCATGTCAACTGTGGTCATATTTATTTCTGTAAATAAAGTTCGGTTCGAATACCAGGTGGGCTCATGGAGTTTTTTTAATTAAAGGATTCAAATTTTTCTGTACTAGTTCACGCACACTTCTTTCCATATCCAACACATGCAAGGAAAGGTGAAGACAGGAATTAACAAAATAGAACCTCCTTACGTTTTTCATTAGTCAGCCAGAGCAATTAACTAAAATTCATCGAGATTTATTTATTTTTCTGTAAAGAAATAAAGGAGTATCAGGGCATTCGCTTTATTACCCCTAATAAATTATTTATTATTAGGGCAGGTTATTGATTGATTAACCTTCTAGTTAATCGATTAATGCTTTAGTCGCGATTAATTGTTTTAACCGGTTTAAGCTTGTGAGCAACAGAAAGAAAAATGCTATGTTCAAATTATACGCAAGCATGTTGAGTATCATATTCGTGTTCAAATAACCCGCCTTACGTCAAAACAGGAAATGATGCCAGTGTGCGGAAAGGTGGTACTGATGAAAACCGAAAACTTATAGCCAATGCAGACGGGAAAATAGGTATACTCTCAATAATATTTCATCGACAACTCTTAGACTGAACACGAAGTCGACTTGTTCGTGTACCTCTGAACTCGTGTATCTTCATTGCCATTGTGCAAAATTTTGAATAAAAACTACAAACGTACGTGGTACTAAAAACGAATGGGCAATTATAATACCGTTTTGCCGTTGTATAAACTGTTGCTGTAGTAAGCAAAGCGCGATTAATCGGCACCATCTGCACTCGTGACAGGTGCGCATGTTCCTGATTCTAGGATAGTGTGAGTGACGTACGAGCTGATAAGCATCTTGCCCACATCATGAACCGTGATGATGACTTACTTAACTTACCTCACCTGGAATGTGTGTGAACAAGCGTATGAGCATGATGAACTTATTTCTGCTTCTGCATAATTCTTTGTGGTCATTTTTTCTGCCAAACCAACACAACCAAATAATCGATGCATAAAGCCAGCCTATTAATCGGGTTACAATGTTTAATCGGGTTACAATCGGGTTACAACCCTATTAGATACATTTGTTAAAAGACTCTTGACCCATGTAAATTCGTTCTCGCCACAAACTGCAGACGCTGCAAAGTGGCACTGCACCCACGGCATGACGTTCAGTTTTGTTAATTCCCATCTTCTCCTTTGCTTGCATGTGTTGGATATGGAAAGAAGTGTACGTGGGCTAGTACAAAAAAATTTGAGTCCTTTTTGACGCCTATATCATGCTGACCACTCGACCAATGGGGAGCCGGCGCTGTTGAACATGTAACCTATCATTTACTCACTCTGAACCGGTTTGGCCGTAAAGCAGCAACATTTGTGTTTTCGAATTTGACACCATGTATCGTACAAGTGACCATTTCAATAATGTTGCGTATAGATTACACATATAGAGCATCACGGTATTTGGTGCCGTTAGCTGAAAAAAAAATTTTGTGCTTTATGTTACGCCGAACGTAACTCAAGACATTGGCCTGAAGTTCCGTCAGGGTAGCTCTAGTTTTCAATTTTGGGTTACGTCGGACGTACTCTAGAAACTGGCTTCTGTTAGATGCAACTCTAGTTTTCAATTCTGAGTTCCGTCGGACGTCACTTTAGACACTGCGTAGAATAAATGACTTGCTCTAAAATTTTACAGGAAATAGAAGTTAACTATATTGTCCTGTAAGTTAGGGGAGAGCCCTGGTTGTTGGATTTATACACAGGGACCACCTTCCCCACCTCCTGATTGAATGTCATAGGACAGCACTGAAGGGATTGAAAAAAAATGCGTGACAGGATTATTGATGAATAAACTTTGGTGTTTTTTAAGAACTTGGCATTTATTTCATGTACGCTACAACTGGAAGAATTATCAGGTTATGAATCAGCTTCATAATGCCCACAGGATCTACTACAATAGGGCCAATTGTAAAAATGTTGCAATTACATAATTGCAGCACAACATCAGCAGGACAATTAGAAAACGACTTGGAGAATACATAATTCAGAATACGAAAACGTGCATCACTGTGCATGACCTGGTTGTCAGCGTATCTAAGAGATATGGGTTCTTTTTATTAGGTCTATCTGTCTTCTGAAACTTTTTTGGGTTACTTCGGAGAAGCGAGGGGAGAGTGTTTCTAAAAAAGACGTCCTCTTTTTTTTTTTTTTTTTTTTTTTTCTGCCCGATAAGCTGCTAAAATATTTCTGTAAGCGAACCAGCGGGATGGCTCGTTTTTGCATTTGGCTACACGATACAAGTGTTTCTTACGGTTTTGCAGGGTTCGCACAGGTCCTTGAAAACCTTGAAAACCCTTGAATTTAGAAGTGTCAATTTCAAGGCCTGGAAAGTCCTGGAATTTTTAAATGGTCCTTGAAAACCCTTGATTTTTCCGGAGAGAATCAATGGCCCTGTCTTTTCACAAGAATTCAAAGTGTTTGTCGTGGATTTTAGGTGCTAACAAATATAAAGAAACATCGCAACAATCAAGTTTCAGTGTATTGCGTGAAATTACAAGTTTGGTGGGAGCAGACACTTGTCAATCCAATCCATGTCACGA
This sequence comes from Haemaphysalis longicornis, assembly GCF_048455015.1. Classification (NCBI taxonomy): domain Eukaryota; kingdom Metazoa; phylum Arthropoda; class Arachnida; order Ixodida; family Ixodidae; genus Haemaphysalis; species Haemaphysalis longicornis. The sequence goes on from NW_027526385.1 coordinate 108,883,110, forward strand.
TACAATCCAGTGAAAGCCAGCTTCTGTTCTCTATCTTGCATCTTCCATATAGTCTGTGGACGCATGCTCCTTGCATGTTTCCTGTGCCTCATACGCTCCATCTGCGTTTGCTTTTTCGTGCAAATGGTGGACGTGTACATTGTTCATCCTGCCTTGCAGCAACACTTGCAGATTTAATTTTAGCTGATACTCTTGCTGACAAAGGAGGAGATGCAGGCAACATTAACTAAGTTTTAAAATCAAACAGCCTCAGCAAACACAAAGGAAAAAGAAAAACCTCTAAATACCAGCCATGAAATAAAAAATAAAGCTGGGGAAGCATTTACGAACCCGTTAGCAACTATCTAAATGTGCACTAATGTGCTTAGGTAGTGTGCAATAAAAAACTTTTGCATTGTGTTGGAAAAGTTATAAATAATCCCATATAAAACGTTAGATGGGGACCTTGAAAATGTGTTTTCTGGTCCTTGAAAGTCCTTGAAAACCCTTGAATTTTTGCTTTTCAAGCCTGTACGAACCCTGTTTTGCAGTTGTTTTAGATCAGGTGTAAACCAAGGTGAGCATTACTTGCCAGAGGTAACAACTAAAGAAATATATTTGTTAATCGAAAAAGGGATTTTTTTAAAAATAAGTTCCAGTTGTGTCACAGTGCGCCAGTTGTTGTTCCACAGTGCAATCAAAAATGCCTGCCATGTAGGTGCCGAAAAAAGATTCAAGTTCTGTGTTACTTGAAGCATAATCTCCTTTGGTGTAGATTCTGATTGTTTTGCGGTAGTTTCTGATTGTTTTGCTGTGTGTAAGCCGGGGTGAAACATGAGCTTCTGAGGTAAAGTGTATAGAACAGTGATCGCTTAAACCAGGAAGGAAAATTAGGTCTCGCACAAGATTGGAACCATTTGTCAGGACCAAATCTGGTATGTTCACAGACGTCAGACCCACTCTGGTTGGTTCGTCAACTAGCTGAGTCAAATTGAATTCCAGACACGTGTTAAAAAATTTAGTGCTGTCTCGTGATAAATTACTGGAAGTGGGGAAGGGCACCGACCAGCTTATTATTTTAGAGAAATTAAAATCCCCTAGCAAAAACAACGCATGCAAAAATTTAAAGACTAGGTTGTTACAAACATCGTGTATTTTCTCACAAAACACTGATGTAGCATTCGGTGGACGATAACAGGCACAAAACAGGGTGTTTTGATTATTTAAATGAATTGAAACACAGATTGTTTCCTAGAGAAAATTTGTTATCACCAAACTAGAAGTGAGACAATCAGCTACAGCGACCAATACACTGCCGCTGGGTTGATTACAGCAATCAGCTCAATTTACTATGTATTTTTTATCAAAAAAAAAAATCCAAGCTTGCTTTTGACAACCAAGTTTTTGTTGAAACTACTATATCTGCAGCACTGTCATCAGAAAGGGAAGATAGGGAATCGCGCTTGTGAGTGACACTGCGCACATTTGAAAATAAGACCGACGGGTTTTTATCGTTATATTTTGGGCACGGGGCAGATGTTAGAATGACAGGGTATCGAACCCCTGGACGTATCGTCGACATTCTTGGCTTCTTTGTTGCCACAGGCAGGGTGGAAAAAAAGCTGAATTGCATGCCACTTGCAGCATATGGTGCCAGGGGCAAGTTTTGTCTAATGGGGCAGGAGTTAAAGAATTTTTGCTTTGGGCAAAGCAGCCCACAGTAGTATAAAAAACATCAGAACGTTTTACTCTTTCATAGCGAGGAAAACGGAGTGTTGTGTACCTTTACGGAAAGGTACAAGGTTGAGGATGTACATTGTCCTTTTTGGTTATTGGGCAGCTATGAATTTTAGATGTTGTTCTTTAAGAGGAGGTTTGAAAGCGAGAGGGCCATCGTACAGTGCCCTGTGTTTGCCTTCTTTTTAAGCCATTCCGGCTTTGGACAGCTGGCTTTATTGTCAATATAGTAAATAAAAAAATTCCATCTTTCAGAGCACAGGGGAAAAAAGCATTCGTATACTTTCAAGCCACTGTTTTATCATTAACATGGAATGAAAAATGAGGTAAACGCAAGTTCATAGAATTAAATTTGTGGCTTTTTTCTTTTCCATTCACCTTTCGGGACAACCATTCACAGGTGTCTGCGGAAAAGGCAGGTTAATGTGGCTATGCCAGCTTTGACACAAAGCTCGCATTCCTATGGTGTTGACTTGACTTGATTGGGGCTGCTTCAAGACGTGTGGTAGCAACGTGCTAGCACTGTTGAACTTGCCATAGGGGTTTTCTGTGATCGCAAGGGCATGTAACACACTTTGGTTTTTGAATCGTTGGTTTTCGTGCTGAAAGGTCCACACCTTCCTTTATTGCTTTTTGTGTCTAGTCTGTTGTCCAGTTTTGGTTGTGTGTGTGTGGTTCTTCTGCAGTATATGTGTATGCGTTGGTAGGACTGCCTTTTCTTCGGCCTGGAACACTAAAGCATCCATGGTGCCTTGATCCCACATGCTTCCCGATGGGTGCGTCATAGCTTGTGCAGCCAATGGGGTGTGTGTCCCATGTGTGTAAGAGCATTTATCGGGCAAACACAATGAATCGGCCTCACACTCTCGAAAAGAAAGGTGCTGTGTTGAAGCCCCCGCCCCCCCAAATATTATCAATTGCTGCACTGGATGGCAAAGTTTATTTTACTCACTGTTTACATTAGCTTCATGTAGTCTTTCTTTAACAGACCCGCTTGCGTTGGCTCAGTGGCTGTGGCATTGGGCTGCTGAGCATGAGGATGTGGGTTCAGTTCCTGGGCGCGGCGGCCACTTTTCTGATGGAGGCGAAAAGCAAAAACCCCCGTGTGTACGAGATTTTGGTGCACGTTAAAGATCCACAGGTGGTCAAAATTAATCCGGAGACCTCCACTACGGCGCACGTCATCGCCCATGTAGCATCGGTGCGTTAAACCCTACACTCAATCAATCAATCTGTTTCTTCGACACTTTATGCATTTCTTTTTCTTTGCTACACCTGCTGAAAAATGGGCACAGTCTGAGGAGTTGGGCTGGTGTGTAAACTGCGCTACCCCATCTTTGCTTTGGGGCCGTTGAGTGTATGATCAGACTTTGCACCAAAGAAAGAGGGGCGTAGCTGTGGCACAGGGCCCCTTCCGACCCTCTCTCTCTGTACCTTGGTGCAGGCTCGACCGCCTGTTCCTGCTGCTGGACACGGGGTCGTCGCCTGTGACCAGGCGGGCGGCCGCCGTCCAGCTGGGCGAGGTCCAGAAGCTCCACCCCCACGAGCTGCACAACCTGCTCGCCAAGGTGTGTATATACGAGCAAGACGTGGTTGCTGCCACACTTCCTTCTTGGCCGTGTCCTGATGAATCCCTCTCAGTTCTGTCCCTACTGCTGTCCGATGGCCAGGCATGGGCTCTTGTTTCTCTGAGGAGGTGTCTAAAATGGCATTGATACGATCCGGCCAGATGCCACCCTTGTCCAATCAATGCGCAGTTGTAATAGCAGACAAACCACGTTGGTGTGACAGACCGCACTGCAAATGTTTTGCCGTAGGTATTGTTACCAGGCAAAGATGTACGAGTACAGCCTGCGTCTCATCGAGCTAACGTGGCTTGCGAGCGGCTTGCAGGAGGGTTACCTTCATTCCAACGACGGAGTGCCAAAGCCCAAACTTAAACTGTTTAATTCATGGCGAGTAGAGAAAAATGGTAATGCAGTAGCACGCTGCTGTGCTAAAGCATGACAACTCTGTTGGGCATGGTAGCAACCTCTGGCCAAACCCAAACAATGCCCTGCCTATTCATGTTGAGGCGCGCCTTTTTATAACCACAATTTCCGAGTGGTCGGGCACGCCTCAACACGAAAAGAGTTTTCGGAGCAGAGTCAAACGCATACAGTGAGAGCACCCTCACTGACTCTGAGAGGGGAGTCAGGCGCCACACATAGCTGTGTTGGTCCGACGTGCTTGTGCTGGAGGGTCCTTGGGCCGCTCCACAATCGCAAGGCCACCTGCCCCCGCAGGGAGCATTTGCTAAAGCAGGTGTTTGCGTGTACTGTGCAACACCACGGACCCCAAGCACCCACGTTTACAAAAGGGTGAACTGAAGGGCATGTTGGTGCATCATATCATTTGAAAACAGCACGGAAGACGGGACTGAGCAAGTAATAGACGACACAAGTGCCTAGACAACACAATAGACGACAAGCAAGTAATAGACGACCCACGTTTAGCCGTGCGTGGCAGCGCCGTGACCGGGGAAAAGAGGGTCCTGGTGGTTGAGCTGACGCCGAGTGCTCGGACCTTCAAAACCCCTTGGCGAAGGCAACACACCACTTTGGTCTCCGATTCTCGTAGACGGCACCTCCGGTCTGACCCGCCCGGGGGGAATCGGCAGTCGCCTTTTCCTGTCCTCCTCTTCAACCTTTCACTTTCCTATCTTCTCTCTAACAACTTTCCTGTCGTCTCGTTCCTTCTTCAGTTTCCCTTTTTCCTGGCAGCTAGGGTTAACCTTGTGTGGCGGACAACCTTGAGTTCATCCATATTAGGTTATAACCGTGGTGTACAGCTGGCGTGGGCAGGACTTGCTCGCGAGTTCCGGTCCCGTCCCCTTGTTGGGCTCCATGGTGGGCGGCTGGCACCATGGCCGAACAGATTTTTCGTTTTATGGCTTCTTTTTTTTTTCGCCCAACTGATCCTTCTCGTAAAAGAGGGGGCACCGACGCAACCGCCAAGTTTTTCGCAAAAAACGTCAACAACTTCTCTCTCAATTCTACGTGGTGCACAGCAATCGCGCAGAAAAAACTGCCCGACTCGTCTCACCGTTTCTAGTTTCAAAGACTCTAACATCCACCCTAAGTGAAGGCTACAAAGTAAAAAAAACTAGCTAATGGAGACCTCCTACTCGAACCGCTCTACAAACACCAGTGTGACAAACTGCCAGGACTAACGTCTTTTGGTGAGATCCCTATAACTGTAAGTGAACACCGGTCACTCAACACAGTCTGCGGAGCCATCTCCGATGACGACCTAAAATACGTGCCTGAGGAGGAACTTCTAGAAGGCTTAAAAGAACAGAACATCACAAATGTCTATAGGATAAAAATCAAACGAGAATACGAAGAAATACAGACCAAGCGCATTGTCCTGACCTTTGCATCCAGCATACTTCCAGAATCCGTTGACATAGGCTACACTTAGATGAAACTGAGACCGTACATTCCAAATCCCCGCCGATGCTACAAATGCCAACGATACGGTCACGGCTCGCTAAGCTGCCGGGGCCAAGACACCTGAGCAAAATGTGCCTCCCGTGAACATCCTGCTTTCAAAACTGTGAAGCTGAAACATACCTTTGTGTGAACTGCGAGGGCAACCACGCAGCGTACTCTCGTGTTTGCCCAGCGTGGAAAAAAGAAAAAGAAATCATCACACTGAAAGTGACTGAAAACCTAACATTTCGCGAAGCACGGAGGCGACTGTCACCAGCGCATACCCGTGCATACTCCGTTGCGGTGCAACAGGACGCAGCATCACAGCGGTCTTCGGCGCCTGCTGAGGCCACACCAAGTGAGGCTGAAGCAAGGCCCCCCGCGCCCCCGGTGGAAGCAGCTAGCACTGCGTCACCACCTCCAAAGCGGGCTGCACGGACCCCTGGTTTGGCAGTCTCCAAGGCCTCGCCCCACACGGTGAGGTCGAACAGTTCAACACACGTGCGTCCTGCACGAACCTCCAGCGTCTCTGAAGAGACAATGGACACAGCTGAGGGAGTTTCTCGGCCGTCTACTTCGGAGGTGCGGCGGAACTCCCTAGAAAATGGAAAGAAAGGCAAAAACAGTATCACGGGACCGAAAACCTAGTTTTCACTTGATACAAATATAATATGGCATTCCTAGTCCACTGGAATTGTCAAGGACTTTTAAATAATTCAAATTATGTCAAAGAAATATTCGCAACTCATTCACCTGTAGTCGTGTGCGTTCAGGAAACGAACCTGGGTCTTAAACTTAAGAACATACTAAAAGGATACCAGGTCTTTCGTTGTGACCGCGAACAGGTGAACAGGCTCTCTGGTGGTGTCGCCATAATTGTGCAAAATGGTATTGCAGCTCAAGAACACAAACTGAAAACTAGGCTAGAAGCAGTGACTGCCACACTGCTTGCATTCAAAACAATCGCAGTCTGCTGTGTGTACTTGGAACCACAACTCACGGTAACACTGCTTGATCTAGAAGATTTAGTAAATCAGTTACCAGAACCGTTCTTAGTAGTAGGCGATTTTATTTTAATGCCCCCCCATCTATTTGGGGAAGTTAAAAAAAATTATGTAAGAGGCCCGATTTTAGATTTGATTTTGTCCAATAATGTCTGCTTACTGAATACTGGCAAGCCTACATACTGCTCGCCAAGCTCAGGAAAGATGAGTTGCTTAGATTTATCCTTTAGTTCACCTTTGGTTTTTAGCGATTTTTAAATGGGATATCATAGACAACCCATATGGGAGCGATCATCTACCTGTACTCATTAGCGTAAGCATCATCACCAACCATTATCCCGACGAAACCACGCAGGTGGAAACTTTTGCCGACTGGGGACTTTTTACTTCGGAAGCAAATTTAGACCAAGTTTTTTCAGACACTCTTAGTATTGACGAATTGAAGGAAGTGTTTACATCCCACATTGTTAATGCTGCACACATAGCTATCCCACAGTCCACGGGAGTAGTGAGGCAAAACCACAAAGTATGGTGGACCCAAGAATGTAAGGAGGCAAAAAAGCAGCAAAATAAAGCATGGGGGGTCTTTAGAAGGTGCCCAACACAGGAGAATATAATAATCTTTAAAAAGGTAAGAGCTAAGGCAAGGTGCATTTTGCCGCAAAGCTGAGAAAACCTCGTTGCAAAATTATGTCTCGTCTATAAATAAACAGCTCCGCAACATCAAAGAAGGTATGGGAGCAAGTTCATAAGCTAAACGGGACATACTCCCTACCCTGGTCCCGGGTTCGAATCCTGGACCAGGACGAATTTTTCTTCAACTGCGAAGTTTCCGAGAAAACTGTATAGCTTTCCTTTGTAGCCGTCTGGCTGAATTTAGGTGGATGTCAAACTTTCCTTTACAGAAACTTACTCCACCTTGGGGATTTCCCCTAAATCTGGTCGATTAATACTTAAGGTTCTGTTGCGCAAACACTGGGATTCCTACAGATCATGCCTTCTACAAGTTTATCGCTCCGTCGTTCGCTCTTGCTTAGACTATGGTTGCATTGTGTATGGCTCAGCAAGGCAGTCCTACTTGAAACGTCTGGATCCCGTACAAAATTTAGGTTTACGACTCTAATCTGGGGCATATAGGACATCAGCCATTAGTAGTCTTTATGTTGAAACCAATGAACCATCACTTGCATACAGAAGAACCATGCTGACATGCTCACACATCCTAAAGATCCGTTCACTACCGAAGCATCTGTGCTATCCCATAGTTACGAAATGCCCATCTAGGACACTGTTTAATAAAAAAACTCCAAGCTGTTAGACCATTGCTCCTTCGGTTTGAAGACAAATGCCGAGAACTTAGTATGCTGGACACGTTACCTGGTACTGCCCAAAAAACAAAACAACTACCACCTTAGTATACATTCCCGGCTGTGTGCGATTTTACACTGACACACTTTCAAAAAAAGAGAACACCGCGCGAACACATATTACAGGAGTTTTTGGCACCAAACGAAAAATACAAAGGCTACACCTCATTCTACACAGACGGTTCCAAAACATCATGTTATGTTGGGAGTGCAATAATACAAGGTAAGTGTGAGAAGGTGATCAGGCTACCTCAGTGCGCCTCGGTTTTCATAGCGGAGTCTTATGCCATTGCTGTGGCTGCAGAAGGAATAAGGAGGGAAAGCATTCCTAAAAGTGTTATCTACACGGACTCGCTCAGCGTGATCACAGCCCTATATTACAAAAATGCAGCTCAACCCATAATAGGAGACATAATACATAATTTAGTGACAGCAAAAACACAGGGACAGGAAATTAAGTTGTGCTGGGTTTCTAGCCATGTTGGAATCAATGGTAACAAGAGAGCCGATGCATGTGCTGCACAGGCTGGTAGCAAAACAGTAACACAAGTGCATATTCCTCATAGCGACTGTATGAAATTTATACTGAGTAAACTGAGAGAAACATGGCAGTCCTCATGGGATGACAAAGCAAACAACAAACTTCACATAGTTAAACCCACTATAGCAGAGTGGGAATCAAGCAAACATGAAGAACGCTTCACAGAAGTTATTTTATGTCGTCTCCGCATTGGACATACACATCTGACACATAACTTCCTTCTTATGCAAGAAGATAAACCGACATGTGAAGAATGCGATTAAGAGCTAGCAATAAACCACATGTTACTCTCATGTACGAAATTTGAGGTCCTGAGAAAAAAGCATTTCGGGCTGTTCTATGACGAACACATTCCATTTCACCCCAGTCTACTTTTAGGAGAAAACGCTCTGGTTAAAATTTCCTCCGTTTTTAGTTTTATGAAAGAAGCAGGGCTTTTAAATAAGCTGTAACGCTGTAATGTGCTGTAACAATTGGCTATTACCCACAAAATACACAAAACCTTCTTCTGTTTGGCGCATGAAAGCCTAAGTTGCTTATGGGCCATAAAACACAACACAACACAACACGCAAGGCCACTTGCACGCCCTGGAGGTACAGACATACTGGGTTCTTTCGATATATGGGCTTCACCACAGAACACTGAGCCTTTGCAAGAAAGTCTGCCGATAAGTCGCGTTTTGTGATGTTGGAACATCACAAAACGTGACCCGTGTCAGCATGTACGGACTGTTCTAGTCATTTTCTTTTCTATGAAATAATGGTGCAACTAATAAAGAGTTTCATTATGGGGTGTTGCAAAAGTTAAGAGAAGGGTAACAGCTGGCTTAGACCATCACCATTGCAGACAACAAATGCTCATGCATGTGTCGGGGGGAAGGGAGGGGAGTAGGGGGGAGAGAGAGAGAGAGAGAGAGAGAGTTTGTTTTCTCATTGCTATGGCAGATTTTTATTTCATACCTACCGTATTTTCCGGTGTATAAGTCGCGGTTTTTTTCAGAAATATTCGTTGGTGCGTCTTATCCACCGGTGCGACTTATGTATGGAATAATTCCAGTTCGCGGCGGCCGCGCGTGGCCAGCGCACGTTGAGACAGCTCTATGGTGTAAATTAATCCCAAGTCCACTGCTACGGCGTTTCTCATAGCCCATATGTCGCTTCGGGACGTTACACCTAAGCATTTGCAGCTTTATCTAGTCAAAAACAATGATAATGGCGTGCGACAACCGCACGCCACTTCATGCCATGCACAGTAACTACAGTTCAGAATAAATTCAAAGTAACATCACACTGGGTTGCAAAAACAAAATGCAGCTTATGAATTATTACAGAGAGTTACTCTGAAGGAGGTAAATGTGCTGCTAATTTTTAAAATGACAGCTGACTGATAAGTTTCGATTTTCGGGCCGCTTCCAGTCGCGTCACTTCCGTCCGCCATGACACTTTTATTGCGCTGATTTATGACATCACGCAAGAGACGCGCAACGTTTGGAGAGGTGGCCAAATGGGTCTCCGACTCTTGGTACTCCATTTCTACCAAAACAGTTGTAGCCGGTCCGCGAGTGGTAACGATGTTGGTGAAGAAGACATTAGATAGCCGGAGGACGACAGTGATGTGCCCGCGGAACTCCCACTGAAGACATACTGAATTATTTGTTAGTGAGTCTGAGGAAAAAGACTTCGATGGTTTTGCCTAAACGCTGTCCGTAAGTACATGCCATCTCTGTGTATCAATAAACCATTTTTGAGAAGTTGGTTCAGTGTAGACTTTGGGTGTTATATGCCCGTGTCTAGCCCTCCCTACCGGGGGATGCGTTCATAGGCGGCGGCTGCCGCAACCATGTACTTTCGCTGTACTTTGTAACGATCTAATTCACTGTGAGTTTACCTAATCAACAAGTGCGTCTTATATACCGGTGCGTCTTATACACCGGTGCGACTTATATACGTTTTTTTCGGAAAAACTGACATTTTGAGGGGGATGCGACTTATACAAAGGTGCGACTTATAGACCGGAAAATACGGTATGTAAATACAGTAGACTCAAAGGGACCACAAAAATTTGTATTCTCAAAAATTTCTCTTGAGTAGAGATTTTTTGCAATTGTGGCCTTTACAAGAGAGCGAAAGACTTGTTCGTCTTAACCAAAGTTTGCGGTACTTTATTGCCAATTTTGATGCAATTCACATGTTTTCACATTTTGTGAAACACTACACGCAAATCCAGTTACAAAGCATGTGGAAATCTGTGTTCTTTCCATACTTCCTACAGTGACACACCTTTGCAATGGTAGTTTTTTCTCTGGTACATTTTGTAGGACACTCCAAGTTTGCAATGGCAGAGACTCGTAATGGCAGGCACGCAATCAGCTGGACAAATTGCTAAAGCAAAAATTGGGATGTAGGCTGTATTTTTTATTTATTATTATTATTTTTTTTTTCCCTGAAAAAACGGCTCCCCCTTCAACAACTGCGGTTTATTGTAGTATAATGTCTTGTCGGGACAATGGGGAAGTGTGGGAGCTGACGCAGGACTTGGGGGTCTGCAATGAGCACCCGCTGCTTCTGTTCAGTTTACAGAGGCTGCCTCTGTCAGTATAAAAATGTGTACCAAGGGGATCCTCAGCAAATAATGGTATTTCGCATAAGTGTTTCTTTCAGCTATTTTCTTGTGAAGATGCACAAGATTGGGGGAAAATGTTGTGGTGGTCGTACCACAAACTGGATTCAGCTTGCAGCATCTTTTTCATGTGTGGAAGGAAAATTGTACGAATCACAGGGATGAAAACTGAGGGTGATCACATTGTGAGCACATTGCTTGCTGCAAGCCATGGGGAGGGTTGAATTTTAAATCCTGGGTTATGGGTGCTGGGTAAATGGATGGGGGAGGTTAAAACACTGACGTCCTTTGAAATGAGTTTTATATGTAGGAGCTTCTTGCTGTGTGACAGGGTGTGCATAAATTTTGTAGCTTGTGATGTGTCGAAAAACAAACAAACAAACAAGAAAGCCATCTCCTTTCAGGGCATGTGCTTTTTGGATAGTCTCAAAACAACAGCGACCCTGAATGCGAAGTGGTTGTCCCCTTGCAGGTGCGCAAGTACCTGCACAGCTCAAGCTGGGACACGCGCATCGCGGCCAGCCAGGCAGTGGAGGCCATCATCTCCCACGTGCCCCAGTGGGACCCTCCTGGTCTGCCCAAGGAGGAGGGGGAGGAGGGGAGAGATGGTGAGGAAGATGCTTTTCCCTTCTTCCGTCGCAGTTGCTAATTGATTATTAGTAAGCACACTTAAATGACCACAGTGCAGGCAGTAACCAAATGCCTGTGAGCCTAAACAGTCGGCTTTGTTGGTCGCTGCTCTGAACAATCCAGTTCCAAAAAAGATGGCCTTGTCCAGTTGGGAGCTCTGTAGGGGGTTCTCTGGGGACCAGTTTCCTAGCTAACATTACCGGGCAAGTAAATTCACATGGCAGCAAGTGAAGTGCACACTGCCAACTGCTATGTTTCCTTTGGAAACACAGAATGAGAGCATGTCACATCACTGGAACCATGGGCGTCGGCAGGGGGGTGCAAAGAGGCACTTGCACCCCCCCCCACACACCACCCCATCATGATTGCCCCCTGCCCCCACCCTCTCCCTCTCTCCCCCCCCCCCCCCCCCACAATACAACAGGTTTGCCTCCCTCAAGATAAAATCCTGCTGACGCTGATGATTGGAACAATCGGCCACCTGTCTGTGATGTAAACTTTCATATCCGGTCTTTTGACTTAGCGACAGGAATGTTTGCTATGGAACATAAACTCACCCCCTTTGAGCCACAATCACATTGGTGATGGATTCAAGTGAACTCGTCACAACCACCCTTTAATGGTTAGATGACCGGCACTTATATATAGCCTCTGTGGTGAGTTGTCTAAAAGTGTTGGTTATTTGAAGCCTAGGATGTGGTTTTCTCACGGTAAACCAGTTTGCATGAGGCAGTGAGAATGCAAAACGGTGTACTTTCCTGCAACCTTGGCTCATGCTACGACTGTGATGCTGTTGTACCCAATCTGTGTTGTGTCAAGAAAGTTGCTCACGCAACTCGCCTGTGTGCAGTGAATGGGGAGGCCTCGACACCGGGCACCCGGTCACCGTCCCACTGGATGCGGTTTGAGCACTTCGACATCCACCAGGTGCTCAAGCACAGTGGCATGCTTCTCGCATCGGAGGGCTCAGAGTTCGACCTCGACGATGACCTGCTCGGTGAGTCTGCACCATCTCCGTGGTTGGCTTGTTTTTTATGAAAACTTGTAGGAACTGCCGTGTTTGAAGGAGGTGAAATCTTGCATGTTTGTGTGGCATGGAGAGTTGTTTCACTTGTGTAGGGCCTAGAAAACTACAGGTTTTCCTGCTCAATTTAATCCATTCGCCATGCAATTTAGTCTATACGTCAGCAAATTTAATCCAAGTGCCATGTAATTTAGTAATCTGGGTGCCAGCAAATTGAATCGAAGTGCCAACCAATTTATTCCCTTTGCCAACCAAATTAATCCGGCTGTTGGAAGGTTGTTCAGGAGTATTTTGTGCGAAATTAGGCGCAGCTTTGTGGACTTTGTTGCGTAGGGTGGGGTGAAAACGTGGTGTTTGCTTATCCATTATGAGCAAAATATCTTATGCGCGCAGCTTAATGGACATTTACCAGCGCACGCAAACCAGGAGAGCGGTCTTATTTGATCTGTTGGTGCCAAATGCTGATCGTTTGCAAGATCGTCAGAAGTATCGTCTGCTCGCGTATTGTTTTGCGAGCAGATAATACTTCCACCATCAGCGCACATTCTCCTTGTTGACTCCAAAGTCGTGCTGTGCTTGGAGGTTTTAAGTTTTCTTGGCCTCCAAGACTACCTTCTGCTTGAAAGCCACGGTGTAGTGGCACCACTTCGTGGGCGCCATTGAGCCACGAACACGGGCGCTTCCCGAGGTCACATGACAACGTATGCAAGCAAGCACGGAACGCTGAGAGTTGGGTTCACAACGTTCAAACAGGCCAAATGGAGCCTGAAAACCATGTAGTTCTCAATTCGAAAACCTGCCGGCTGCAAGCCTGTGGCTCTGAGGTGGCGTTGAGTGTCTAGCGATAGCAGTAAAGCCGCGCCCTCGAATCTAAGCCAACCCCCAACTTTTGTAAGTGACTTTTAAAAAAAAAAGTATCTCATAGATTCAAGTAAATACGGTAAGCGGGTTTGACTGTAGTTGGTTCACTTGCAATGTGTATCGAACAGCAGGCAAAGAACCCTAATCAGTCGTGTGCCTTGTCTCCCTGACGCCATGCTGTTCTCCTGTATCTGTGCAGGCAAGTCGAAGGAGGCCCTGCTGCACCAGCGGCGCCTGCTCAACCGGCGCCTTGGCCTCGAGATGGCAGAGCACATCGGTCTGGACACCTCGGAGCTCTTCTCGACAGACGACCTCGACAGCAGTGGCGGTGGCGGAGGGTGGCACCGTCCACCCCTTCCACCCCTCGGGCCGAATGAGAGGCCCTTTGTGCAACCCGGTGCGGTGGAGAACGCCCTTGCAACGGTATGACCCGTCACCTGTTCACTGTCTGTTGTGCTTGAGTGCCTGTGTATGGGCATTTTAAGGTCACTCACCAGTGGATCTGCAGATGGATTTTTTTTCTGTTGTTGTTGTTTGTTAGGCGATGTAACATGACCCAATGCTGGAAAGGTTCAGTGAAACAAGTTTTAGTACCAGCTTCTTGTAACGTTAGTCGAGCATAGTTCTTTCTTGTGCGAATTTTAATTTTAATGCGGCACTGTTTCTGAAGGGGGGCTTTGGATTGGTTTGGCTTGCGGCTGTGCAGAACAACGCCACCGGAGTGGGTCATGTTGCTCCAGTGCCAAGCCCTGTGCCATGCCCCGGCCTCTTTCGGGGCCCCAAGCGGCGGGCCAGCGTTGCCAAGGATGTGCCAACCTCGACCAAGAAGTCGCGGGGCTGTGGCGTGGCCATCAAGGAGGAAGTGGTCTGCGACGGGAACAGTGCCACCGAGGGAGAGAACCTCTGGGAAGAGGTGAGGGGACTGCTTTGCTCTGAGGGCAAGACCCAATTAAAAAAAGTTAACGTTTCGGATTCCATACGGAATCCTTGATCATAACGAGTTGAGGCAAGACGTCGTTGCGGTTTTCATGCTTTCAAAATGTGACGTACTGACGTACTGAGCGTAGATACCGGGCATGCTGCCCTCGGTCCTGTTGATGGTATCTGATGTCATTTGAGTTGCATTGTTTTGAGTTATTCGGCTCATGACTTGAGAGTCCAGTCCATGAGCAGTCTCGTCTGCAGGGAGGGATTGTGGCAGTTTCTAAAGCTAGGCCTCTGCCATATAATAATAGATGGGTTTTCCCCCTCATGTCACCAGGATGTTATGAGCTGCAGCAGAGATCACAGGGGACTGAGCATGTAAAAGCATGGACAAGCACTGGGAAAGGCTTCTGCTTGTTGCACTTGAAACGTCTGCTGTGCTGTTCCACTCTTTCTTTCGTAGGCCGCACGGATTATCTCATTTGATAGGGGTGTGTTGCACCCTAACGTCAACAACCTAGAATAATCTTCTTTGATCTACAGTGTTCTTGACGTAACACGACAGTTCAAGAAACATCCGTGCCGAAAGATAAATACCCGTAGAACTGACGCCACGGCATTCGATTCTCTGACTCTCCTGCGCACGTCACTTTGTTGACTGCTGCTTCACTGCCTGTGTATTTTTTAGTTGTTAGGGGAGCACAAGTTCGCTCCAATAAACTTGTTTTTTTTTTTTCTTTAAGAAACTGCGTCATCTTTAGCTTCGTGACAATATGCTGAGATGTTTAAAAGTGCCAGTTTCCCTGGTGTCACGGGAAAGGATATATGCAGAATCAAGGAGGATTCATTTGAGGCACCCTCTTGTTGAATCTTTGGATTAAGGCTGCCGATAAACATAGCCCTATCCCCCTTCTATCACTGTTGGAAACACCCTTTACCTCTCCTCTCTCAGCAGCAGAGTGGTGAGTGGCCCCTGGAGGCGTTTGTGGAGGCCCTCTGCCAGGACCTGTTCAGCGCCGCCTGGGAGGTGCGCCACGGGGCCGCCACGGCGCTCCGAGAGGTTGTCCGGCTCCACGGCCGCGGAGGGGGGCGCACCTCCTCCACGCCCGCTGCGCTGGTGAGAACCTCGTCCCTTTCTTCCCTTCCTTCCCATTGGAGGAGGAGCACTGTGACTTCGCTTGTGTGGTTCCCTTTGGTACCGCATGTTTGGGAAAACTGCTCAGCCATCTTCAGTGTGTGAAACCTTTAGATGCTACTGAACGTAAATACGGTAGGTTATATGACTGAAACGCATCGGATGTGTGATACGTGCTGGTATTTTACCGCACGTGCGTGTGCCCCGTGTTCTTTGCCGTGTTGCACGAACCAGCTGGCATGCATTAAAGGGCTCCCTCTTTAGCAGGCATGCGTGAATATTCGAAACCTCTTACTATCGAAGCCATAACTGCATATTCAGTTTGGATTTGTGATCAATGAGCTTAATTAGAAAACAGAATACTTTCAGAGTGCTTTGAAGCTATAAAGTGGTAGTGTGCAGTTGCAATAAATGAACTAGGATGCCTGAAATTGTGCCTTGTTGTCAGTGAGAAGTGCCGCTAAAACACATCCAAAACGCAACCTTTGCAACAAGTTGGAACAAGTTTGAATGCATTAGGCACTGTAGAAATCACATTGAGTGCTTATGACCACTGTCAGATTGCGCAGACTTTCTGCAGTACTGGGGATAGGCTCTCCTGCATTGGACTGATTGCTAAGAGCCGGAGGGCAAAAAGGAAGAGTTTCCAAGAGCGCTTCTTATATTCTTGGCATTGTGCTAACTCCACTGTGCTTATCTTTCTACATCATCAACACCCTCTACATAAGGAAGCTTAGCCATGCACTGCGTTCTTTGTAGACTGCTTATCAAATGATCACCAGTTATTTCATTTGTATTTTAACTTTAACTAGCTGATTTTGTTTCCACTGTGCACCATTTTATAAGTACTTTTTTCTTTTCACTCATTGCTCTTTGCTTGCTTTGCACCATTAAAAAGCAATAACAATTGTCATCATCATCTTATAAAATGATGTGCATCGTTTGCCTGTTTTTAAGAAGAGTTGAAACTTGGACAGGTAGTGACATAACCTGGAAATGAAAACAGCACCACATCTGACAAAAAAACGCAGTGAAAACTGCTCAAGTTTTGTCTCCATTCTTCCGCATCCCATTTGACATGCTGTTGCTTCATTTCAAGATGGAGGGAGGGAGTTACAGTCTTGCAGCTAGTGCAGCTCATAGCGCTTTGGAGTGCACGTAGCTTGTAGACGTAATATTTTTCTTTCTCGTGAGTGGGTGAGTATTAGCTGTGCTATGGGACATGTCAGGGCACTTCAAGCTAGTGTTGATTGCACTGCTAAATGCTCAAAGAAATGTGTGGCATTATAAATTGAAGGGTGCCTGCTTTGCCAAATGAATAAGTGTGCCCGTCTTGTGAAGCAGTGGTCATTGTATGCAGAAGCTGAAAAGTCTTGGGAAGCAAAAATCCCGGATCATCTCCACTAATGTGCAACCTACCTGGGGAAGGGCAAAGCGTGAAGTTTATACAGTAGCCGACAGATTTTTCGGACCTGGAGGGGAACGAAAAGTAGTCCGACTCCTATGGGACAACTGGCGGTTCCTTGGGAAAGTCCGGAATATCCAGCGAGTCCGAATTTTTGGAGTCTGAAAAAACGGTCGGCTACTGTAAGTGTATTTTTGGCGCCTTGGCGTTTTTGCCAACGCAGATGAAACTGTTGGGGCGTAGAGGTATACAGCCTTGCTCTAAAAGTTTGGTGTCTTTGGAACACTAAGCTCTCTAGTGCGAGGCGTAAACGAGTGTCCCGATGTTTTTTTAGTCCGCGTTATGTTCTAGCGCGAGGCATAAACGAGTTTCCCGGCGTTTTAGTATTGTGAGTACATGAGACGACGATGACGACGACGACAGGAGACGCCAACCGCCCCAGCCCCTAAGGGGCTTCGCCCCTAAAAGATGCCAGGGAGGACAGGAGTGAAATGCAGTTGTTACGATTTACACGTGGGCCTGCAAGTGTAGGGGGCACGATTCCTGTCATTGCAAACTGGTACTACAAGCTCTGTCCACGCCTGTCGCAGATGGAAGCGGCCAATCAGCTCTTCTTGGAGGACCTCTCACTGCGACTGCTGTGTGTCCTTGCACTGGACAAGTTTGGGGACTTCGTGTCCGATCAGGTGAGCCCCAAGGGATGGCATCATTGTTCCGTGCTTGTTTCCTTGCTGAAACCAACTAAGGTGTCGCTTGTGTTGTGGTGTGCATTAATTCATAGTCCTACACCATAAAATGCCTCATCTTGATTAAATGTAGTGTCATTGCATAAAACCCTGATTTGAACTTTTTTCTACTAGGTTTCATTTACCAGTATACCAATGGGGCAAAAAGGGGCAGGTTGAGTTGTTTCCTGAACAACCCAACGTGTGGGATCTAGCGAACTGTGTACATCGATTGGTTGAAGCGTCCTACATATCTCTGCACTAAAGGAACATGCACTAAGAGGCACCCTTATGCATGTGCAAGAGCTTTCCAGGACAAATGTTGTGGAGTTAATGTTTTCATTGTGGCCAGAAGCACCACCGTGTTGCTATCGGTGAAGGAATGAAATTGGGAAATTTCAGGGCAAAGCATGGCTTTGGATGACAGAGGCCAGGGGCAATAGGAAGTCTTTGTGACTAGTCTTTATTGTACTCTGCGCATCATTAAAGGGGCCCCGCAGCGCTTAGCACTGACTACGCAAAATGTATCTTGGGGTAAAGTCTGTTGTCCCAGCAATCTACTCCCGCAAGAATTGTAACAATCCGTCTGGTATCACCGTAGCTACTAAGCGAGATGAAAAATCTTGCAAATCTCTCAGCTCGACTGCATGCTACGTGACAAAAGTTGTGCATTCTTTGATTGAGAAGGGAGCAGCTCGTAGAATTTTCTTCAGTGCCCTGCGATATATCATAGGCCGGGGAGCTTTCTCCTTTTCTCCAGAACTTGGAGGGGTCTATTTCCGGTCTGGTGCAACGAAAAGGCAGGCATGGCTGTCTGGTCGCAAGCGCGCGCTCAGGCTGGTAGGGCGTTTTTGAAGCAATAAATGTTTGTTGTTGAGCGGATTGGTCGAAAGTGTCGTATTGAGTTTGTTACTCAAACTCTGTGCCCACTCAAAACACAGGAGAAATGCCAAAACTGTTCGTACACGTTCAGGCATACAAGAGTTTAATGCAGAGTGCCGATGGCGGAGGGTCGTCACAGGAAATGCGAGAAGTTGACCAGCAATAGCCAATAGGACAGCCACCGTGGTAATGACGCAATTACACTGGTGTAAAATGAGGGAATAGTGGTGCGTAATGAGGGAAATTGAAGAAAGTGCGGTTGGTTTTTTTTGTGTCTTTCACAGCGGTTTGCAAGCGTATCGCTTCACGTGCACGTGTAATATTTAGCTCGGGTATTTCTGGCAGTGTGATCTACACGTCGCGCAAGTGTATTTGCACTGTTCAGAGCGTGTTTCAGGGCCCCTTGAAGGTAGTGATTATGAATGTGACTTCACGGATGTATTAACGGTTATTGCGTCTGTACGTCCTCCTGTTTCCCCCCCCCCCCCCCTCCCCCAGGTGGTGGCCCCCGTGCGCGAGACGTGTGCCCAGACCCTGGGCCACGTCCTCAACCTGATGATGGGCAGCAGCAAGTGCAAGGGTGACGACACCGGTGTCGCCATTCCCCCACCACCGTCCGGCGTGTGGGGGGTGGTGCGGGTGCTGCTGCAGCTGCTGCAGCGGCCCGAGTGGGAGGCCCGCCACGGTGGGCTGCTGGGCATCAAGTACCTGCTAGCCGTCCGCAAGGTGGGGGCAGTTGCTGGTGCCGCCTCCATTGGTTGCATGCTCGCCATTGGCCTCGGAGTTCAGTATGGCCAACGTGTGTTTAGCTGTAAACCGTGTGTTACATGTATATTCAGGAGAGTGCATTGTGTGTTCAATGTAGGACGTAATTCACGATATCCACGCTGTTATGATCAGGATTGGCTGTGGTGCATGAACAGAGACAAGGCTAAAGGCGGCATGAGCTATCTGTGGGGGTGCTGTCTGGGCCCCAACGCATTGGTTTAACAACAGAAATGGCTGTTGCACTGCTCAGGGCAGACCAAGTGTGACTTCACTTGTGGTGACAGCAAACGGGGCTTGGTAGCGAAAGCCTAATGGGATGTGCAACTGAAGTGCAACGCTGCATTGTATTGCTTAGCACTGCTGTTTGTGGATGCCCATCGTTCTATTGGTGAAAGTGTGCCGGCTTGTTGGCTGGCAGCCAACACATCTTATGCTTTTAGAAGCCATGCCATTTGGAGCAAGTGGAGAACATTGCAAGTGAGTCCAAACCAAGGCAGAGGGGTGTGTCCCACCTGTTCTGCCGAGAACGGTGATGCTGATCAGAGGCCAGTAATAGGGGTGCGGCTTTTGTGCTGAAGGGGATGACTTCTCCCTGTCGCACCCCGCTGCAGGACCTGACTCCCGTGCTGATCCCGGCGGTGTTTGAGCCCGTCTTCCAGGGGCTGCAGGACCAGAATGACGACGTGAGCGCAGTGGCAGCCGCCGCCTTGGTGCCCGTCACCGAGGACCTGGTCAGGACGCTGCCCCTACAGGTGACGACCCCCCTCCCATCCCCAGCAGCCTCTGGGGATGAAGGCTAAGTGTTTTTTAAACATGTTGTGCAGAATGACACTTTGTCATTGGAGAATACAATTTGGGAAAGAAAAAAAAAAAAACGCTTCAGCCTTTTGTATCACATCCCCAATTCGGGTGAAATATAGCGTGTTACTCACATCGTCTACGCCAAGTTTTGTTGACTTGTTGTTGAGAATTTGTTGGCTGCTCCCCTCCTTATAGATATGTGAACAAGCATCGGTATTCATAAACTTGTAGCTTGAGATGCAAGGCACCAACAGAACCAGCCATGTGATGACCAACTCTCTGCACAACTGCTTGTGGTTATATGCACTCTGTGCACATACAGTTTTGAGAGATCGTAAGCAGGTGCGTGCTGGGTCAGTCGTCCCTTCGTGTGCTATGGTTGTTGCCTTGCATGCTTCCCTGTATTGGCGGCAGGGATGTGACCTCAGGAGGGACTTCAAAGCCATCAAAGCACAGGTGCAACGATGTTATAAAGCATCTCGCGTGACCCATGCAGGGGTCATAGCCGTTTGGCTTGGCTTTGTGCATCTCAGTTTTAGTTTTGTTCCCAAAATTTTCATTGACGTTTAATGTAGAGAACGTTTGCTGTGGAAAAAAGGAGTCTTGTGCAGTAATTGTTATGAATAATAAGCGGGTAATCTTTTTCATTTGAAAGCATTAGGTGGAAAATTTGGCATCCCTGGCTCACAAATAATAAAAACTATTGCTGTTGAGTTAAAACAAAGTTAGGTGAAAGTGAAGTCGTGATTGCATGGGGTTTGAACCAGGGATTTCAGTTATGTGAAATAAGCATGTATGCCCAATGCCGCCACAGCTTAGTGACACTAATCTAGCTGACTAAAAATGGGCCTTTGCGAATGCATTGCAGCCTTCAACTGAGATACGTGTGTTGGAAACGTACGGAAAACTACATGAGCAATTAGAGCACGGTAATTGTGGAAGTAGCAACTTGTGGAGTAGCATGGTACGTAGCATGGCAAAGTAAATGTGGGCACCGCATAAGCCGGAATATAAGTTGAGCCGGAACATAGGTCAACCACCTTACCTTGCGGCTGAGAAATGGCAAACAAATTGAGCCAATGACCGGTATATACATCGAGGGTTGACTTTTCGGCAACCTTCTTGATGGAAAATCTTGACCTATATTCCAACTTGTAATGCTGGGTCACAGCAACTGAGATAAGTTCGGCAATTGTACCCAAATGCTTTTGCAATCGCTACACTGCAAAGGGTGCTTACCTGTCCGTGCGAGCTTTTTTGGTTCTAGTGGTGTTGGTTACATGGGATTCACCTATAGCTGGAAACTTTTTCGCAGAGAGAATCGTTTGCTGGGTCGTGCTCGCCCTTCTCTGTTGTGTGCCTGTCGATGGATTGTTGGGAAGTATGCAGTGTGGCAAGAGGGGGGACGCTCCCTGGTCGTGGCTGTTGCAGGTTCCTCGGGTGGTGGTGACCCTGTGGGATGCCCTGTTGGAGCTGGACGACCTCACCTCCTCCACGAGCAGCATTCTCATGCTGCTGGCCGCCCTGCTGTCCCACGCCACGGCCAAGGGGTGCGTCTGCACAGACCTCTTGTTGTGCCTGTAACAGCTGTGTTTTTTGTACATTTGGGATCAAATTTCAGTCCACTTTGAACAGGAAAGGATTGGAGGTGCGACAGTGTGAAATTTTCGGCTGCGAGTTGGATTGAATTGAAAGCAAATGACTTTTTTAAGGTTTGGAGTTTGTACACAAACTCATGGCAAAAAAAGAAATTATTTGAGCACTCGGGGGCGCTATGCACCTATGTGTTTGTTTGTAATCTTAGGGCATCGTTATGGCATCGAAGAACAGCTGCTTGCAGCAGTGAACACATAGGAACAAATGCAACTGATACATTCCAGGCCTGAAACGTTGCAAAGTGTTTCTGATGCTGGTTTCATGGTTCTCACTGTTCTTTCCTCCTCCATCGTCATACTGGGGGAGGATGTGTTCTTGGTTCTATATTCCTTTCCCTCTCAGCTAAGGCCCAAGGCCCTTTCATAGTGACACTGCTGCAGGCAGCAGTGACAACCCATGATGATGACATTATCTCCGTTTGTCCCCTTTTTTCTACTGTGTAGCTTCCTCTTGCTGGTGGCTGTCAACTTGTGAACCAGTCTTTTACGAGGGGTGAGATACAGTGCAGTTTAAGCATCACGTGGGCACAGAGAGCTGTTCAAAGTTAGTTAGAGCTGGGACTGCCTCCAGCTATATGATGTCCGCTGTAATGCAGTCGCTGCCTGTTATAACTGAGTGTTGGTTGTGGTCGTGGCCGTTTAACTCTTTCGGGACCGCCCGAAAAAGTGATGAAAAAGGGAGGTCTCGCTACAAATTTTTTATTACATAAAGCAAAGGCACCATCCTACCTTAGCATATACCAAAATGCAGCTAATTATGTTCTTTGACATACAATACCAAGTTTTACTTCAACACTGACGATAGAACCATGAAAAAATCTTAAAGTAAGAACTTCGTAAAAGAACTACAGAAAAAGATAGAAAGAAGCATAATTATAAAAATATTACAAAAGAATAAAATTATTTCAGAATATACAAAATCTAACACACTGCTTTGTTTCTTCATCGCGAAAGTTTGATGCGGCTAGGTGTAACTGGTTTTTTGTTTTGTGCGTGATCTCTTTGGCACTAGGGCCATGGCTACGTCGTCGCCCAGGTGCACGCCGGGCTCTCGTCTTGGCGAAAACTTGATCCCTTTCTGAGATGGTGGCAGATCACCACCATATGTAGTTAACACCCTAGCGAACAAATATAAACCAGCCAGAACATATTTCGAGCGCACATACCTACTCCAGAGACAATTGAAACCGAAACCAACACCCACCTTTGAGCGCGATTTGATGTTCCAGGCTGATCGACACCCGAATCCTCACTCGAGCTGAAATCCGATCTCTAAAGCCGCATTCCGACTCTTCACTGCCACTCTCATCGTTAAAATCCACAGTAGAAGGCGAAGATATGCGAGACGAGATGAGGCGGATTTCTTATCGCACTCGCGCGAGTATGACGCCATGTTTGTTTACATTCGAAACCACTGCCCGTCAGAATAAAATATCTGATGCGTTGCCGCCTGGCGATAAAAAAAGAAACTTCACAAAAGAGAAAACTATAGTTTTCAAACAATCTCCTAGATGTCGCTAGGTGTTCCATCAAGCGAAAATTTGTATTCTGCAGGCTCGTGAAACCATCGATCATATGTGATCGATGGCCTATGGAGCGGTCCCGAAAGAGTTAAAGTGGGCTTGGCCGTATGGTACCTGCTTCGATGCCCACCACGTGTCGTTGCCCTCACCACATATATTTTTTTCTTTGCCCCACGTTTTCGCTTGCAGTGCTTGCGGAGATCACCCAGTGGCCACAAACAATGTGGATGGTCAGCACCCTGGCGTCCCTCCCCCTCCCCTAGTGGAGTGGGTTCCGCGTCTGTGGCCCTTCCTGGGCCACAACGCAGTGGCCGTGCGTCGCTCAGTGCTCCGCTCCCTGCTCATCCTCACCTCTGAACAGGGGACACCGCAGGTCAGTGCAGGACTCCTTGCAGGGCAGGGTTGAGTGTTTTTGATGCAGTGCGGTTGGCCGGTACATGGCCACACTGCTTTGGCCGATCAACTTTCAAAAGGGGGTGTTTTTTACCACCTGCGCAGCCCCTGAGCGAGTGGATCCCGCCATTGCTGCCTTCCATGCTGCGGCTGCTCTACCAGCGCTGCCTGCTCGAGACCTCCTCCGACGTCCTCGACCTCATCTACCAGGTGTGTGCAGGGCGCGGTGGACACTGACCGAATGAAGGCCTCAGAAGGACTTGGATGCCCTTTCGGGGTTGGCTGGTCGAACAAGTTCACTTGGAGGATTCCTTTGTTTGTGTTTTGCCAATGTCACTTGTACGCTTGCTCTCAGTTGTGCAGCTGGGCTCCTGTATCAAAATTAACAGGCGTGTGGATTGGGAAATTTCAGCTCGAATCAAACGCCAAATAGCTGATACAGTGGAACCCTAATAATGCAACTTTCAAGGGACCAAACGTCGTATGTGTCCCACGACAGGTGTGGGCTGAGTACTTATTTAGACTACTATATTTAACTCGTTCTCGTGTAATTTGCGAACCCCTAGCTGAAATCTAGTATCAAAAAATAAACGCCTATTTTGTGCCTCGCTCTCCTCCGCAGCATCTGCATGTAGCCCACAAGCCATGCAAGGCACGCTACTCAAACCACGTGCTGTCTGGCGCTATTTATAGCCCACCAGTCCTGCGCCCTGCCCGTGCAAGATAAGGCCGGCGTGCTCGAGCAAATTGAAAGGGGAAAAGGCGAGAGTGTGGGACAAACAATAGCAGAAGGCGGCGCTGAGAAAAAGCAACCAAGAAGGAGCAGGGTGACAACACAGCTTTGACAGATACTGATAAGCAAAGAGCAGAGATACAGGGAGAGCAGCATACACACACGCGCACGCACACACACACAGACAGACAGAAAGAGACAGACAGAGAGAAAGAGAGAGAGAGAGAGAGTGATGATGATGATGGCAACATCAAGAAACTAATCAAGCAACTGAAGAATGCGGGCGCTCGCTTATCGCCACGGGGTTGCATCGTATGTGTTTTCGCGTTCGTCTGCTAGATGGAAGCTCCGAATTGGCGTTCCACCGGACTTCGACTTCTCGCAGTTGGCACCTTGGCATTCTTCTGCTGTGTGGGGCCATCGAGGGTACAAGACCGCCTGCTAGTACCCGCCTGTTTGCTTGCGTCTGTTCAGCAAGTGATTGGGCCCACATGTGAACTTTTGCATATCAAGCTGCGTCAAACGGGAGTTAAGAATAAAGAAAGGTCGGGACGTTGTGGCTAAGCGGTGTAAAAGATGGAAAAAGTGCCAGTTTATCCCTGCCAGGTTCTGTCGTATGAAGCGTACCGCATGCACCCGAGTGTTGTATCATTGGGGTGCATTGTTTCTATAGGGAGTTTGCCAGGACTGCAGTGATCCGTCTTAAGAAGCAGATTGTCGTAATACAGGGGGCATATCAGCAGGTCTCCACTGTATCGTTTTTTTGGTGTACTAGCCACCTCTCTTGGAAACAAACTGGTCTGTGTTGTACAATGGCTGGTACAAGCAACTGCTGTACTAATCTGGTTCTGAGCTTGTCGTTCCAGAGGCATGCCTCCATGTTTCAGCCTCTCCATCGCCCTTATTAATGACACATGAAAAACTGCGTCAGGCACTGCTGTATCGAATGGGCGGGGCCAGAGAGCCCTCAGTGGCAACCACAGGAGGAAGTGATGTCAATGATGATTACGAAAACCCAAAATTTGAAATAATAAATGCTTTCACCAAAGTTTTCTCACTGCTCTTATGTATGGGGAACACTTCTTGGGGTTCAAAATTTCCGCTGTACATATATTCCCCTGTATAGTGTCTGTGTTACGCATGGGTCTTGACAGGGTTGCGGCTTTCTGGACCACGGTTTCAGGAAGTGCTTGTCCCGGTGGTCGTGTTTAACTGTGTGCTTCTTGCTGACTGCAGGTGTGGGAGCAGGTGGTGCGGGGTGCCCCCCTTGGTCCCCTGCTGACGGCAGCCTGCCCCTACCTCAGCTCCTGGCTCTGCCTGGCCATGCACCCAGCACACCTGCAGGTGAGGGTGTCGATCGCCCACTCTTCCTCCTCTTCATCTCTCCCTGTGTTAACTCTTTTCTTCTCTTTGTGTATGTCCATGTTGAGGGGTCTAAGCTGCAAATAGTGTAGGGCCAAGCACTAGGCCTTGGGGCGCACCGTGGAGCATTTTAATTGAAGACTGGACGGTGTCTTATTCTGCAAATTTCTGAATTTCATGTGGCCTGCTTGCCTAGATGCAGCTTTGTTGTTTTCTTTGGTTATTTTTGAAGCAATACTGTGACTTTTGTCCTCGACTTTCATGCTACAAGTTCTTGTGGTATAGACGAAGTTGGTCGCATTTTATTGTTGTAGTGTTACCATTTTTGGCTATCATTATTTTTTTGTCTTTAATGCCGTTTCTGTATCGCCTCGTGCGAGGACTGTGCACCCTCATATTTTGAACTTGATATTTACCAGAAATTCTTCGTTTGAAAGTTATCTTGAAAAATCTCACATCACATGCCTGTCAGTTTGCAGTCGTGAGCAGTCGTGTTTCAATGGCAGCTGTGAACAAAAAGCAGCAGTGCTACTGGAAGATTGTTCAAATTTCAAAGCATCATACCAGGCGAAAAAATTATGTTGCTAAATATTGTCGGATAAAAGTTGGCGTCTTTGTCCTGGAAGTGAGCCTTCGAAAGTTGGTGGGCAGATTTCCTCGTCGAACACTGAGCAATGGCTTGGCTTGGCTTGACCTTTGTTGTTCAACGGGTGCAGATCGACGTCACAGCACTGCAG
This sequence comes from Haemaphysalis longicornis, assembly GCF_048455015.1. Taxonomy (NCBI): domain Eukaryota; kingdom Metazoa; phylum Arthropoda; class Arachnida; order Ixodida; family Ixodidae; genus Haemaphysalis; species Haemaphysalis longicornis. The sequence continues at coordinate 108,909,389 of NW_027526385.1, forward strand.
TGGCTGGTGCTCCCACCCAACCTGAAGGTGAGTGATCCAGGAAAGAAAATCGAAATAGCAGCGTAAATTGTGCACAGCAGTACTGGAAATTTCGGCTAAAGACCTGAGATTCCGCAGAAAGGAAGCATGAGGCAGTACCCTGCCTTATTGTCCTACCTTTTTGCCGTTTTCTTTCTCCTGTAGCCTGGTCCTCACTAAGAACTATAGATATTGTGCTTGAAACACTCTACACAATAACTAATTAGCATAATTTTGCAACAAATACATGGTTGGTAGTAATTGCAAGTCTATTGTAGCTGGAATCATTATATCCGTTGTAAACTGTACTTCAAAGGATTAAGGCATGTTGTAAATGAATTAGTAAGCGCTGTTTCTGACATGTTCGAAAATCTCTGCAAAACTAGTGCGAGTGAGTCAGGGTGAAGTGTTAAGCGGTGGTTAAGAGTCGATCCCCGTTAACATGCTTGTGTGTCTGCGTATGTGCTTTGCAGCCCGACAAGAAGACTCGTCGTCCCGGCAGTGTAGGGGGAGTGCTCTCGTGTCCCCCCGAGAGTACCCCTGGGGTGCCCCTGGTGGGGGAGGTGTATCTGGCAGGGGCAGAGTCTTTGAACGAGAACCCCGCCGAGCGCGAACGCCTGGTTCTCCAGTGCCGCTGCTCTGCCGCCAAGTGAGCGTCCCCCTTGTGGCCCTTTTGTCGTCGTGAATAGTTGGTGTAATAGTAATAGTTAGTTGAGCAGGGGTGTGTTGGGGGATTCCTCGCAATTTACCGTATTTTCACGTGTATAACCCGCACCAAAAATGTGGAAATTTCAGTTGCAAAGTTGGGGTGCGGACGATACGCGGGGTTTTTCCTTTAGTGCAGCTTCACGGCACAACGTGCATTGCCGTGAAGTTCCTACACAGTAACACTGACTAAGCCTTCCGTGGCAGCGATTGCACAAAACATACAAGGTCAAGGAAGAAAAAACAAGGACGAGTGCACTGTAACAACTGAATTTTATGTGTGAATTCTGACTTTTGCCTGGCAGTCGGTGTATTCTACTTGCAAAATAAGTACTTTTTCTGTCTACATAGTCTGTGATGTGTTGCTTGAGCAGTGGCTTTGGTGCAGCCTTTCCTGTATCAAATGTGCGGGCAATACGCGGTGATTGTTTTTCTTTTCGGCAGGCTGAAAGTGGTTGCGAATTATATGCAGGGGCGGGTTATACGTGCGAGAATACGGTAGATGGCATGAAAGCTGGTGCAGTGCTGTATTGACACAGTTGCCACGTTCGCTCAACATTGCTTTTCCTGGTATGGTCGAATCTTGCCATATGAAGCAGTGCAAGGGTAGCAAAATAGTGTGGTGCAATAATTTGATGTATACTACTGTGTTCGAAATCTTTGGATGAAAGGCAGTGCAAGTAACCACTGAAGGCTGTAGGCCAAATATTTATGCACCTGAAACATTGACACGAACAGTTTGTTCTCTTAGGTTGAAAAAGTGCAGTAGAGTAACCTGCTTGATGGCAAGTAGCCTCCTGCTACTTGCCATAATGTGGTAATTTGATATACAAAGCCCGTGATAACAAAATCCTACGAGTTTAAATTTCCGCAGCAACAAAATATTTTCGGATCCCCGGCAAACGTGCTTTAAAATCCCATATATTTCATATCTCACGGCAACAAAATGGTTGTGGAAAGCGATCCTGCATTAACGAAATTCACTGCGAGTCTAGTCGACATTTTATCCACCCATTTGAGGCTAACAGTGACCAAAAAGTGCTCAAATGCATTTTTTTTTTTTACTCAAACTGTGCTAACTTTTTCCACAGCGCACTTATTTGCGCACAGCGCACTGCCACCATATTTGTTTACCAAAAAAAGACCGTGCTGCAGGAGGCGGTCTTGGAGACAGCCATAGCCATAGCGACCTGTGTTACACAGGCAGTAAGATGGCTATGACGTGGGAGGGAAACACAGCCCCATGTTTATCCCGTAGAGTAAAGCTAGAGTAGGGTTTTATTGAGCCTAGGAAGTATGCTCAATGGCAAATTGCAAACACAGAAGTTCTGTTTCGTGCCACCCTTGAACTGCGCCCTGCAGCTTCTCTTCTTCTTCACAGAGGGCAGGGCACTGGATTTTTTGAGAAAGCCTGATTGCCCCCTCGCGTCTTACCCCCCACCCCAGGCTGCTGGGCCTGCTGTCGGGCTTTGTGACGCTGCCGATGCCCGGCCTGGAGGTTCCCCCCGTGGAGAGCCCCGTGGAGAGCTTTGCGCGCCTCATGCTCTTCCACCTGGCCTCCAAGAGCGCCCTGCAGCGCATGATCACCGCCCAGGTCATGGCGCACTGGGTCACCCTGCACCGGGTCAGTTGCTTCCTCTTTCTCTTCTCCCAACTAGTGGGGTGGGACGACACCCGCCACGGTGGCATGTCGACGGTGGTTGGAGCCCAAGGTCCATCCTGGCGGCCGCAGCCGCTTTTCAGATAAAGGAGAAAAGCTAGAGCACCCACGTTCTGAAATTTTGAGGCATGTTGTTAAAGATCTCGAGGGGGTCTGAACTAATCCAGAACCCTCCACTATGGCACGTCTTACAGCCCAGGTGTAGCTTTGGTGTGCTAAATACAGTATAGCCCACTTATAGCGAACCTGGTTTTAATAAAATCCTGCCTATAACGAACAAATCTTTGTTTCCCGTTACCGTTTGTATAGATGTATTTTGTGTCCAGATATACCAAAAGTGCACTTCAGTTTCCCAATGTGTTCATTATAAGCAGGCTCGACTGTAGTCAAAATTTGGTAGTTCTGGCTTGGAGGCAGGGCAGCGATGGAGTGCAGCGCGAGTTAAAAATATGTAGGAGTTTTTTGTAGAATGTCTGCATTTCCTTTTTCTTTTTTTAAAACAAAGTAACCAATTGTAAAGAAAGCTGTTGAGCAGTTGCTACAGTTCAGGCCCCACTCAGTAAAAAAGGCCGAGAAGTATGGATGTGGAATCTTTGAAATTTCAAATTAGAGTTAAATAGTCTGTGTGGGAATGCCACATTTACATGCATAATTAACACACTGAAAAGTGCTTTTCTAGATTTTTTTCCCCCCCCATTTGTAACCATTGTGTGGTGAATGCACACCTCCTATGTTTCATTGTAAAAATAGTGTGGCATGCTTGGCAAAGGCCATAACTCTAAATTTAGTAAGCCCCCCCGTTATGGTGCAAAAATTGTTTTTACTGTTTTGAGTAGTGTCTAAATATGTGTTGTCAGTGCCGGTTTAGTGAACCATCCAGTTGGGACGTGGTTTCTTTGAAGGGATGTCTTCTGTAACAGTGGATTAGTTGCCCAGCACTGGCTTGTATCGTCTGTGTAACTTCATTTGTCACCAGTGGTATGGGGCTTGCAGAATAAAGGTGAAGGTTATGCCAGTATGTGTGGTGGGATGCCAAACCGAAATTGTGGAAGGAAAAAAACATTTGGGGGCATACCTTGCCTAGTGAATGAATTTGAGTACGGTAAATTTTGGGGTGCAGAAAACGAAATGTGTGTTCATTATACGAATAAACACGATTATTCTATTTGAGGCAAAAGTTTTAGTATTTGATTTTATGAATCACTTGAAAAATGTTCAAATGTTTTGTTTCGGGGTTTTTTTTTTTTTTTTTTTCCAAATATTTTGATGAACCCTAACCGAAGCTGCTTTTGCAAATACACACACAATCTATTGGTGAAAATAAGTCGGAGGGCTGAATTTTTAATAACGTTGGGAGGAAAAGTGCCAAAATGGATTGATACTTTTGTTTGTTCTTTTTCTACCTTTGGGTGTTCATTTTAAGGGGTCAAAATCCTACTATTTGATTTCATACCTCGTTTGATTTTGGAAGGTGTGTGCTACCTGCACCGCCATTGTACGAAACACTTATAATTTATGGGGCCTTCAGGAGCTGTATCTGTGTGAACAGCTCGCGTCCAGCTGCGTGGTCCTGCACCTGTCATGTCGCTGCGCTTGTCGTTCTCATCGCATGGCAATCGTTGAGTTGCTCTCTCTCTCTCTCTCGAGCAGATCTCTTATAAGTCGCTGCCTCACCGCCGTGTAAAGAGAGCGCCTTGAGTGCTGTGAACGGTGCACAACAATGCACGGCACGTGCCCTTGTGCCACCACCGCAGGCGGCGCACGCGTGCCCGGAGTCGGTGCGCGAGCGGGTGCTGTGCTGCCTGGGCGAGACGCTGTACTTTGACGAGCTGGCGAGCGCCTTCACCCGCCTGCAGCAGGACGCTCGGGACTTTGTCGCCCTCCTGCGCCACTTTGGCCTGCCCCTGCCCCCCGGCGACTTCCCGCCCAGGTGGGTGGTGGCTTAGGGGGGGGGGACTCTCTCTCTACTCCCTCCTCTCTTTACTGTCTGTCTGTCAGGTCAGGTCGGGTCGGTTGGTCACAAGCACGGCACTGGGGTGGGTGAGGGCTGCATTCACTCTATTCTTACGCGCACCTTTTTTCCCAAAAAATGCATCCCAAAATCATATATCAAATGCATTAGAATCAAGTACCAGGTGAAACAACAATTGTGGTTGTTACCCATTATTGACATAGCAAAGCGAGGCAACCATAATTGCACGTCTGGGCCAGCAAAGCTGGCCTGGCTTTGTGGCTGGCTGGCAGCAACCAACACCAGATAACAAAGAGAGAGTCTAATCAAAGCTTATCTCTTTGCGCAGAACGAAGGCACCTATTGCGTACAAGGTATACCTACACACGTACGCAAAAGAAAAAGACGTGCGTGCGCAGGAGGCAATTATATCCTTTCCATGGGTGGTGGGCATGGGTGTGTTGTGTGCAAGGTGCAGAGGTTAGGGGTTCTGCAGGGCTTTGCGAGTGCTTCTCGTGCCAAGGAAATGTTAAAAACAAACACTAACAGATGTCAAGCACCCCTTTTTAGAAGCCCAAGATTGCAAGCCCACGGTTTTCTGTACTGATGAAGGAGCAGGAGCGGTGAATGTAGGTAGTACCGTGGAGTGCACAGCCTTCTCTACATGGGATATTGCCGCTCTGTGATATTTTTTTCACATTCCTGAGTCTTTACGACCCAAGTTTGGAAGTGCAGTCAGCATGAGCAGTTTGACGTAGAGTGTGCTGCAACTAGAGGGTGACGAGAGCCGGCCTCTTACAATAATAAATGAAATCTTTGCACTCATTAGCGGCCTGTCCTGTAAAGAAAAATTTTGTGTTTATTTTTTACGGGCCACAAAAATCGGGTGTGCAATAAAATAGAGTGTGTTATGTTTGAGTAAATACTGTAATGGCAGCACAACCGTGTACCTACCCCCTGGTGCAGCGTTGTACTGACGGTGGACCAGGTGATTGAGCTGGTCACGACGGTGTACCAGGGCCTGGTCCAGCAGGTCAAGCTCCGGCCCAAGGTCCAAGAGGTGAGCCCGCTTCCTTGCGTTGTCTAGCATGTTTCTCGTAATGCTACCACCTGTAGGAGAGTAAGTGTGTCTGGCGAGGAAGTTGCAGAGTCCTCCTGGGCGCAAGGCCTGAAAGGGGTTGGACAGAGTGGGGTCGATCGTGTACTGTCGCACTGAGAAAACCCTGATCAGTGGTTGGTGCCGAGTGTGGGCCATCGCTGGGTGGAGGTGTGCATGCTCGTGTGGTGTGTGCAGAGCCTGGAAGAAAAGTGCAAGGGCCTGCTGAAGATGGCCGTGCAGATGCAGAAGGACCAGGTCTCCCTCAACACCATGTGAGCTTGCCTGTCTTCTTTCTCTGCTTCTTCTTCTTGTTCTTCTGCCCCCTTGTTTGTTTTATGGGGTGAATAACTGCCCTTTGAGCATTTTTTAGTTTCCTGTCTTTGCGGACTGGAGTTCGTCTTAAAAAGGTTCTATTGAAGGCAGTGCAAAGCAGTGTGTGTCAGTTTGTGGCTGGCACATGTGTAGGTGCGATGTTTGCGAGCATATGACGGTAGGCAAGTTTAATTGGCAACAAAACACCATGCGAACCTCGGTCCTACAAATGCATGCTACACCAGGTTTAGCTCAATTTGTGTGCAAAAAATGTTAGATTGCTTCCAAAGCTGTCTGCTAAGTAATCTATGTTTACAACAGGAAAGTAAGTTGGTATTATTGGTGCGGGCTAGGTAGGAATATTTGGTAGGACAAGCTTTAGGCTTAGTGATGGAACTAGCTTTGGGCTTAGTGATATTATTGAGGCTTAATTTATCTTGTTGTACCCACATGGGTCCTCTGTACTTCTTCTTCCTCGCACCTTTCTCTACCTCTATAAATGTTCACAGGGCCCCCACATCCGGTTTCTTCCTCTTGTTCTTTTCCCTACCCCCGGTAGAGTTTCCCAGGTAGTTGTGTGTGTGTGTGTGTGTGTGTGTGTGTGTGTGTGTGTGTGTGTGTGTGTGTGTGTGTGTGTGTGTGTGTGTGTGTGTGTGTGTGTGTGTGTGTGTGTGTGTGTGTGTGTGTGTGTGTGTGTGTGTGTGTGTGTGTGTGTGTGTGTGTGTGTGTGTGTGTGTGTGTGTGTGTGTGTGTGTGTGTGTGTGTGTGTGTGTGTGTGTGTGTGTGTGTGTGTGTGTGTGTGTGTGTGTGTGTGTGTGTGTGTGTGTGTGTGTGTGTGTGTGTGTGTGTGTGTGTGTGTGTGTGTGTGTGTGTGTGTGTGTGTGTGTGTGTGTGTGTGTGTGTGTGTGTGTGTGTGTGTGTGTGTGTGTGTGTGTGTGTGTGTGTGTGTGTGTGTGTGTGTGTGTGTGTGTGTGTGTGTGTGTGTGTGTGTGTGTGTGTGTGTGTGTGTGTGTGTGTGTGTGTGTGTGTGTGTGTGTGTGTGTGTGTGTGTGTGTGTGTGTGTGTGTGTGTGTGTGTGTGTGTGTGTGTGTGTGTGTGTGTGTGTGTGTGTGTGTGTGTGTGTGTGTGTGTGTGTGTGTGTGTGTGTGTGTGTGTGTGTGTGTGTGTGTGTGTGTGTGTGTGTGTGTGTGTGTGTGTGTGTGTGTGTGTGTGTGTGTGTGTGTGTGTGTGTGTGTGTGTGTGTGTGTGTGTGTGTGTGTGTGTGTGTGTGTGTGTGTGTGTGTGTGTGTGTGTGTGTGTGTGTGTGTGTGTGTGTGTGTGTGTGTGTGTGTGTGTGTGTGTGTGTGTGTGTGTGTGTGTGTGTGTGTGTGTGTGTGTGTGTGTGTGTGTGTGTGTGTGTGTGTGTGTGTGTGTGTGTGTGTGTGTGTGTGTGTGTGTGTGTGTGTGTGTGTGTGTGTGTGTGTGTGTGTGTGTGTGTGTTTAGTTTTTGGGTTGATGGAGTCACATTGAAAATGGGATCACCAATGGCAAATAAGTAGTTGTGTGGCTGACCTAAATGGTTAGTTCTTTCGACTGCTATTTCTACTTTTGTGTGAGCAGTTGATGTGCCCTTGGTGGTTCCAGTCTGAAGCGCTGCTCCAGTCTGAAGCACTGAAGCGCTGCAGCGTTGAACAGGGCCCTTCACAGACAGCGCCCAGATATTTGAGCTTTAAGCAGCTGACCTCTCACTTCCCACACCTTGTAGCAGGAAGACGTGCGTTTGTAATTAGACTTGTTTTTGGCCGCATGTGTAGAGCAGTGACTGTGTAATGGTCCGTGGGAGGCGAGTCCACTGTCCTCTCCATCCCCTCACAGTTGCCGTTGGACGTGCGATGCTTCCTGTCTGCTCCGATTTCCCTGATGATTGATGGTTGTCCCCCTCTTCCTCCTCCCTCCTCTCTTGTGCACCCAGGGTGCAGGCGTGGCTGGCCACCTTCCTGGTGCGTCTGGGCCGTCTGCCGGAGAAGCTGAACCCCGTCATCCGGCCCCTCATGGAGTCCGTCCGCCGAGAGGAGAGCCCCCTGCTGCAGGTACGGGGAGAACTTGGCCCACCGTCCTCTTTTGGCAGCACTGTCCCCTCTTTCTCCTCCCACTGCAACCGCTTCTTCTCTGAGCGCGCGCTCTTCATTGGCATGTGAGCGGAGGGCAGGTACAAGAGATGCAGTGTGTGGTGCCCTTTCCTTCCACCACGACCAACTTTACTTCGGACCTGCCCAGCCAGCGGCCCTCTATGGGAGCGCTTGCGCCGAGTCTCGTTTCGCGCCAGGCCGCTAGGGGCGCTTTTACGCACTGTTGTGGCGAGCAGCGGCTACGCTGGCAGTGCGTGCTCGAGCGCTAGTAGCAGCCGTCAAGCGCGGGAATTCGTGTTTAATCACACTTCAGTTAATTGATTGTGGTAATTCTGAATGAATAAGTAGCAGTTTTACGGTGACCATCCCTGAATGAATGTTTTTTTCTGATTCAGCGTGTTAAGGCGGGGCGGAGCCTCTTGACTGGCTTTCCCGTTGTGAGATGCGTTACGGTGCACGCGACACATTTAGTTTCGTGGTCTGATATGAAGTGATGCCGAAAAGAAATAACATTATCTCACGTACTGACAATGGAACTGGCTAGCTAACCAAAGTGTACAGGTTCATACTCGCAGGGGGAGGTTATTCCCGAATTTGATGTACATTGGGATGTTCATAGCATAAACCAAATTTATGTCATAAAAGCTTCCCAAGAACTCGTTTTGTTATAGGATATACAACAAAATTGAAGCTTTCTGTCGAAATTCCTCATGAAGTGTAGCGGTTTTTCCGCGTTATAGGGATGCGGAGGAATTTTGTGTGCTCGGAAAACAAAATGCAGAAATTCAAGCACCGAAGATGCGAGTTACGGTCTTACACGCACTAATTAGCGATGATGATTTGGCACCTTCTTTGCGAATAAATTGGAACTTTTTTACTGCGAGTGCATGTGAAGTGCTACAATGACCTGCTACACTACTAACTAAACAACTGTCATTTTAAGCCTATTTACAGGCTAATTTTATTTACACACGCAATGCCACGGTTTAGGCACACAATGCAACACTGTAGTCAGGTTTTCAGAACATTAATGAACGCTAGTATTGTACAATCCTTTTCACTTTGGCATTTTTTTAAAGTTCATTTTTGTTCACAACCATACAGTTCATTTGAACAATAGAGCACAGTAGTCACACTTTCAGCACTATTCTGAAGCCTGGTTTTTCCGCAATCCTTTTCCCTTTGCCACTCTTGGCTGTTTTCTCCGCAACAAAATTTGTGAAAAAAGGTCGGCTGAACTTCTCTAGGGCAAGCTCAACCACTGCCCTCGTATGACTATCCGTTGAGCCGTCGTGGCTAAAAACCTTGTTTTCCAGTGCAGCTGGTAGCATCGTCCTCACAAACAGTGCCATCGGTGTTTTTATAGGATATCGCAAGTTTAGCGAATGCTTGGGCCGCTCTTTCCAATGCACAGACGAATTCCAGGAACTGAAGCCTCGAATAAGATAGCCCACCCCGTCCAAATTGAAGATCACCGCAGTGGCAGGTGCAGATGAGCGAGGCGCCTTAAGCCGCTCCACGCAGAGTGAGCACTTAATGTATTCCTCGACAGTTCTCTTAAGAAAGCCCGCAATGAGGCCCAGTGTGCTGGCCTGAGATGCTTCGAACTGGATAACCTAAAAAAACACACCAATAAATTCGTTGGGAACATGAGAGGTACGCTCAGATGTAAAGACAGCGCACCGCTGCTCGTTGCTATTTAACACCGATCGACCATATTAATATACGATAACTATGCGCAGTGAAGCATGCTAGCTTCAATTTGTCGTGATCGGGTGAGCGAAAAAGCGCATAATTACAATCATCATACACAATTTTGAAGGGGAAAAAATAAAAATAAAACAAAGGGTGTTCTTATCTTTCCTTGAGATTGTCTTTATCCATTTGTCTCAAACTTCGGTGACGGGGAACTCGTGAAAGGAAACATCTCTCGCCTTACCTTCTTCAGATCTACAATAAGGTACAAAACAGTATACCATCGTGCTCCTTCAAAAAAAAAAAAAAAAAAAAAAGCTTCAGAGGACTGAATAAGCTGTATTTTTCATGTCTGAAACTTCGTGTTTTACATACAGCAGACGCACCTTACGCTGCACGCCACGTCTGCAATAGCGCGTTCTGTATGGCTGCGCCGATGCGTGCGGCGGTCGCGGCAGCAAGGAACGACAGGGCGTACCGTAATTACCCGATTCTAACGCGCACCTTTTTTCCTGAAAAATAGGCCTAAAAATCGCATGCGCGTTAGAATCGGATACGAAACCGAAACTGCCGAAACAGCGAAAATTTTGTCCCACCCATCGCTATCGGCATCTCAAAACGGCGCCAAAGCTTTTAGCAACGATTTTTCGGACGCAGGAAGCATAGGCGCCTAGGCTTTTCTATCGACGTTCACACAAATCGTCAAATCGTTCTACTTGCACGCTTGATAACAGCAATGGCAGCAGCAGCTTTCACGCGTTCAAAACGAGCGGTCGGCCGAAGCGTGCGCCCCTGGAGAAGCTCGCGGGATGGGCGTGCGAGGCATGGGTCACGATCCCATTGACCATGGTTGAACGTTCGTTCAGAAGTATGGCATGGCGAACGCTCTTGATGGCACTGAGGACGAGATAATGTGGTCAGCGGAAAGCGACGAGGAGTGAGATGAGTGAGATTACTTCGGGAAATAAATCGCCCATTTCTCTCGCATTCGTTTGTCTGGGTCACAAAGTTTCGTGCGCATTACAATCGGAGGTGCAAGTTTTTCGTTTTTTTTTTTTGCCAGGAAAATCGGGTGCGCGTTAGAATCGAGTAATTACGGTAAGTAGCGCCACTCCACTAGCAGCGCCGAAAATTATCCCTGCGACGGTGGTGCTGGGGCCCCGCTCGCTGGGCAGGTCCGAAGTATAGTTGGTCGTGCCTTTCACCTGGCTATTCACCGACTTCAAACTGCTTGTGGTCACGCCATGAACCAACCGCAATGGTGCGCTCCATGCTTGCAGGAGGAGTCTGCGCGCAGCGTGGTGCAGCTGATGAGCAGCTGTGTGGAGCGGGTGCCCTGCCCCAACGGCAAGATCGTGCGCAACCTGCTGACCTACCTCTGTGCCGACCCCAGCCTCCTCCACCTGGTGGCGGCTATGGGGGCTCCTGCCACGACCAACACATCCTCATCCTCCTCCTCCTCTGCGTCCTCCTCCTCATCCTCGGTGCCAACCATACTGACACTGGTCAACATGCAGAAGGTGTGTGTCCGTGTGGCAACACCTGGTGGCAAAGGGTTGGCTTACGCTTGTGGCCACATGAAAGGGCATTCTTTTCTTCTTTCCCACAAGTACCACTCGTCACCACCTGATCACTGCTGTGATATGAAACAGGCTTCCAGGAGTGCAGTTGTTTGGGTTTGTGCTTGTACAGTTTCTGGGCTAGCTGCATTAGAAAATTCCAGTTTTCACAACAGCTGGAGCATTCAAAACTTTTATCTTTTTATCTAACTGTGCTAGCGGGTGCTTTGTAGAAGAGAAATTATTTTGCAGAAGCCAACAGGGGATCGGTGTTGCCTGATTGCCAGCATCTGTAACTCTGCAACCTGCATGGGAACAAACAAGAGGTTGACATCAACCATGAAGTGAACGAAAACAAAGTTTGAACACTAAAGGGCGACAATGTCATTACAGTAGTTGGTGTGGTGGCTGCAAATGGCAAGCATAGTGTCCTTCTGCCATTCATTAGAAATAAACAGTCTCTCTAGGCTTCTGCTAAATAGTCAAAGCGTGGATTATATTTGTCACACAGTGAAGCTACAAAGATGACTTGCGCGAATTTGCTTCAGATTCTCTTTAGAAAACAAAACTTTAGATTAAAAGAAAACCAGGGAGACAAAATAACAGTGCATTCAAAAGTCTGCATTGACCCAATAAGAGTGGTGCCAATTTTAATGCAAACTTCCAATAACCAAGCCAGATGTTAGGGAAAACAGACGAAGCACTGGCCATTCACCACCCTCTTTCTCACCAGGTACTATCGGCGTCAAATGAAGCGCGAACACGACAATATAAACCTGAACGCACAAATAGCGCGATTTCTTTCCGTGCAAGCCAAAATGACGCGTGGCTTAGTTACAAAAACAAAGTGGGGAAAAGTTGACTGCCAAACATACCAATAGCGTGCCATTATATGAACTCTACGAACAGTATTTTTCAATTTTGCACGTTCTGGCTTGTATTTTCGTGTTCGCGTTTCATTTAACGCCGATGGTACATCTGTAATGTCGCCAAAACTTGCTTGAGCGAGTGGCAGCTGCCAACAAAAGTTGCCATGAAGAAACAAGCATGTGTGAATGTAGTGGGGCCTATGGTTTTACTTGGTTGTACCATTTGGATGCTAACATGCAGTCATGACACTGACAACTATGCTTTCCAATATACCCCCCCCCCCCCCCCCCCGCACCTTTGCATCACAGCACTTTGACGTCATGCAGCACAAAATTTGCAAGTTTTGTAACAGTTCTTATTCATGTTTTGTTGGTTAATTAAAAAACGTCTTTTGGGGCTGGTAGGTAGTTGAGCAGGGGTGGGGGGAATCCGGCTTGCTTTATTATCACGTTTTCTCGCCAGCATAAGCTGGGGTTTTTATTTCCCTATGGCATCTGCTCTTTTAGGCGCTAAAAAACGCAGATCATTCCGAACAATCGCAAACTATAAAATCCATGCTCGCAATTTGTAAGACAATGTAGCAGCGTCAGATGTGGGAGAAAAAAAAAACGAAATAAAGACTGTGCCTCTGTTTTTAAGTAGTGATCGGTTGAGTGATGATAAAGAATGATTGAAAGGTGGATTGCGATGTGGTTGGATTTACACATGTTTTCTCTATAGTGTGGTACTGCTTATTATAGTGGGGATTTTCCCGGCTCCCGCGACATACGTTGTAAGTGGTTTGTCTACACTGTAAGTTCTCATGGAATTTGTAGCTGTAGTAGAACCTGTAGGCTCACATTTTTTATGGCATAGTGATTGTGGTACCAGCAGTTCTCGTAGAATTTGTAGCCCGACGAAATCTGTAGTTGATTTGATGCGAAATATTGACTCGAGGTTTGTCTTGAGCAGTTTCTAGGAAGTACATGGGCTTGCCGAGAACCCATGTGTGAGGAAAACTGCACTTTTGCGCGCACCTCTCGTTATATGTGCACATTCGCTAAAAAACTGCGAGCATAAAGTACAGGGTACAAACTATAACCTCGTAAATCGATTAAGTACTGTCTGCAATGTCACTTGATGGTTGTAAGCCAACTTGTTCTTGCCTTAGTGTGTCTCGGCAGTTCCTCATTCAAATGACCAGCAACACTGGAGCCGAAAACGGAAACACAGCGCCAGTGCCAACGTAAGACGGAGCTCATGCCATGTGTGCATGCTGGTTCTTTTTTATTTTCTTTTATTAAACCAGTTTAATGTTGATCAAGCCAACTGCAGCTTGAGTTAATTAGTTGGGTGGACGGATGCCTGTAAGATGCATTTGAAAAGCTGGAATGAACGAATGAATAGAGCTTTATTGAAGAAAGTACCAGCTGGGTTAGGCAGTTCAGGACACCCGTGAAGAATTCCCTGAGTGCCAGGCGGCCTTGGTTGTGTGGGTTTGGTGATTGGAGTGCTGCTTTCCCTCTGGACGATGGGTTGCAGCCACTGGAGGCGGGATCCTGGTTGAGGGCCTCGAAGCATGCTGGGCAGGGTGGGTTGAAGGTGCCGTGCAGAGTTTGTCCGTCTTTTTTCCGTGGGCTGACACTGGTGTGATGCCTTGTGTGTGTGTTGCTTGTACTCTGCAAGTGAAGAAAGAGAGGTTGAGAATGCTTTTTTCCACCCCCCATCCCCCCTCTCTCCCTGCAGTCTGCGGAGAGGGCCCCGGTGAGACGGGCCGGCTCAGTGTCTGGCCGCCGGGGAGCCCTGCAGACCATGCACTCCTCGGAGTCCTTCGACGACGCCAACGGCCCGGACGATGAGGCAGGTCCCTCCTCTTCTCACGGCTGCCTGCTGCAAACGTAGTAGGACTGGCAGCCGCCATTCCCTACCTGCATACCAATACTCAGACGATTGATTTGTTGCGGGCGTTCAGCAGGCCAGCAGCTTAGGGAGTGACGCGCTAAGTGAGAGGGGAAAGGTCAAGAGGGGTGAACAAGCAAAAGGGACGTGTGGGCCTTGCACACGATGAAAGTCAAGGCCCCTCATAAGCGCACTGGCACGGGGGACGGCCGACGTATGGCCTGGTACAAAAAATGAGCGCTTCAAGGGCATTGTGCAGGAATTTGTAATTGTAGTACCTGAAATGCAGGCACTTCTGTTTTTTGCGATTTATGCTCTAGGATGCTGTGACCGTTACTTGAGTTCATGTGACAATAATTGGGACAAGGAATTTGTTTCAGTGCACTTGTAGCCTTGTGCATTAACTTTATGATCATTCCTGTGCTATGGGGAAATGCAAATAGGGAATATCTGAAAGTTGTGCTCCTGGCACCATGTTCACTGGGAATCGAGTGCGACAGGTCTGCTTCCTCCCATAACACATGGTGAGGGGAATGGCTGCGTTTCTGGGAAGAAGGCATTATAACACAATCTTCTTAAAAGTGTGGCAATGTGACAAAATTGCAAATTTTTTTGTGCTGATTTTAGAGGGACCGGGTGTGGATGTGAAGGGCTTGATTGAGTTGAATGAATGGTATACTTTTTGCCAAGAGCACAATGAAGTCTGGGAAGGGATATGCCTCGTCTCCTGCTGGAGTTTTTATCAGCTATACGATTCATGGCGAGCATCTGCTTTTAGAATGTGGCGAGGCATCATTCTGGCGGACCAGTCAGGGGGAATTTTATCCAAGGTTGTCTGCTGTGGCTACAAGTCCTTTCATGGCATCACATGGTGCATGTGCTCAGCATCACAATGGCCATATGCGTTGCTCACACTTGTGTATAAGATGCAGCAATATAGATGGCAGGGAAAAAAAATTAATTGTAAGTTTCTGAGCAATTGTCAGTTGATGCTGCAGAATGACCTGCGAATAGATTGTCCCAGAAACGACTCATACGTCCATAAATTAATAAAAAAAATGATGCAAGTCGCGATGGTGTGCAATATCGAATGGCAGAAACTTGCAGAAGAAAAACTGTACAGCAGAAATGTTTGTGTGGCAGCCATCTTGAATGCATTGCTCCCTCTTTAACTCCTTCAGTAAGTAACTAAAGGAGGTGCTTGCAGCAGAGGCTGGTTGTCAGATGGAAGTGAATTACTAGGACGCCCATGTAGACAACACCTCAAGGCACGAAAGAAGACCATTACTGTTTCCCTTGTAGCCGAGCTGTGTAAGCCCTGAAGCGTGCGAGCCCCGATTTGATTCTCAGGTGCATTGGTGATGTCATTTGATCAGGAACAAAAGTGTGTGTCTTTTGGCTGAGGGCGTACGATGAATGGAGCAAGGAAAGTGCAGGGCCTCTGTGTCAAAGGCTTCCCTTTCCCCTTCGTACTCGCACCATTGCAGAGTACGCAGCGCCAGAACGAGATCCAGCGTCGGGGCGCCACGCACGTTCTCTCCATGGCGGCCGACCACTTTGGGGCCGCCCTGCCCGACAAGCTGCCCAGCCTCTGGCAGGCCACCCTGGAGCCACTCCTCCTCAAGGGAAGGAAGGAGGATGGTGACGCACCATCAACAGGTGAGTCCAGCACCCTTTGTCAACTGTCACACTGCCAGGCACAGTGTAGGAGTGTTGTCTGGTGGCACCTAGGTTGTAAGCTGCGCTTGATGCAGCAAGTGTTGCACTGTGTTCCTGCTATGTCATAAGTGGGTATGTTTATTTATTGCATACATCCAACAGTCTGAACATCCCCTTGGAAATCCCGTGCCGAAGTATAGCGCCGCTATACGCGTGTATCAAACTCCCGTTCATTGGCACATTGGATATTTTGAACGATTACATCTCACCCGCGCTGTTGCACTTGGTAAGGGGAAGGCGGTGTTGCATCACTTGGGTTGCCTTCAACACCTGGTCGCAGCGCTTGCATGATCGAGACATGGTAACGAAAATGGGGGGAGTGATTGGGTGCAAAGGGCAGTAAAAGAAAAGGAGGCGAAACCAGCCGGAGGAGCTGGGTTTCTGTGCACTTCAGCGGTGACCAGTGGTGGTGAACGGTGTGGCGTGGTGCATGCTTGTTACGTTTGCAGTGCTTTGTCACGCGTTTTGGAGTTGGGGTCACAAAAAAATGGAAGAGCTTGGATTTAGCAACGGAGGTGGACACCATTCAACGGGTGGAGGCCAGGGGAAATAAGTCATCGGCTGCAGAGGCATTCAAAGTTCATCGCAACACTTTTGAGCGTGATACTGCGTGACAAAACTGTTGTAAAGGCAAACGCAGCACGGCCCCCCCAAGACATAGAGCATGTCGCGTGTGTGTGTTGCTACCGCTGGTTCCGCAAAGCGGCTCTGTTGTGGCTCCAGGCAGGATGTGTCTGGACACCTAAGAGGACTGCGTAGAGTGCCTTGAAAGTGAAATCGGAGAGTTGTCAGGGTTGTCATGCACCCTCCCAGATAGCGCAACGGTGTGCGAGTTCGTAGATGCTGACAGCAACAAGTGGTCTGTGACGGATCACAACGATGTGAGGGTCATGGTGGATATTGTCAATGCCAAATTGAGCCCTATACTGACCCTGACAACATTCCTGACTGCATCTTAAGCTTGCATTTCCATTCAGCATGACTCATTGCTGTTGTGGTGCAATGGACGACACCTTCAAATTGGCATATTTCATGTTCAGAAATATTGATACAGTGGAGTCTCGGTGATACGAATTCGGTTGATACGAATTTCGTTGTGATACGAATTTTCGAAATTCCCCGGCCAAAATGCATTGTGTGCAATGTAAAAAAATTCGGATGATCCGTACGCATTTATCACTCCGGTGCGGATGATACGAACGCGCGAGCAGACGACTGCGGCGTGGACGGGAGGCGGGAGTGTTGGAGCGGCCGTGCGGCCTTGGTTGTGAGCGAGCACAAAAGCATTAGTCCTCCCCAGTTGGCGGTAATCCTCCTCGTGGGGAGGTGCTGTTCCGAACGAACCGAACGTTTCGCCCTCTCGACGCCCGTGTTTTCTCCCTCCCTTCTTTTATCTCCCGCTGCAATCTCTTCTCTCTGTACCTTTCGTTTCCGCTGGCTGCAGCTCAGGTGCCTCTAGCTTCCTTTTTTTTTTTTTGTATTATACTTCTTGAATAAACCGCGGCAAGCAAGCGTTCCCTCATTTCTGACCGCGAATACCCTCGCCATTTTGCCTTCTCCGCATTCCTCGCTTCCGTCTATGCCCCGCGCTCTACCTGTCCTGTTGTCGCCTTGCCGTGTTGCCTGCACCACTTGCACGTCGATTATGTTGAAGCGTGAACCGTATGGAGCGCTTTCTGCTCACGAAAGCACGCCGCAGGCGCGCTGACGCCGCCGCATGCTGCGCGCGGCGGCAACATGGCGGCGTCACTGGCCGCGAAGTGGTGCGGGTAGCTTGACCGACCGCTTCTGATCGCTCTTTAAGATGCCACTTAAGAAACAAATGAAGTCGCTTGTACAGTAAAGGAGCTGATAATGTGGGCGAAAACGCCACTACAAAGCATTGTCCGCGCGGTTAAGGGGAAGCGCCGATCAAATATCCGCCACCGTGGTAAGCCTAACCATCTCCGGCGGGGCCAGCGGACTGTCCGGAGCGCTTTCAAACTGCCGCCGTGAAAAGCGCGCCTCCCCAATGGAGCAAGTCGGCAGGCTACCCCCACTGCCGCGCGCGTAGCGCATCATTTTCCGAGCGAGGTAGAATCTGACGCAGGGGCGAAATCGTCGACGCAGGCGGGAAAATAACGCACGCGCAACGCATGCGGTTCACGCTTGAGTTCGTGTGCGTGCGTCGCGTCGGCGATGAGCGCGCGTTCTTTTGACGCCCGTGTCGACGATTTCGCCCCTGTGTCAGATTCTATTATTCTACCTCGCTCGGAAAATGATGCGCGGCAGTGGGAGGAGCCTGCCGACTTGCGCCAATGGGGAGGCGCGCTCTTTCAGGGCGGCAGTTTGAAAGCGCGCGCAGCAGCTGGCTGGGCCACCTCCGCGGCGGATATTTGGCGCGGATATTTTATACTGCAGTTTTCTCCAACACTGTCAGCTCCTTTTTACCGCATGAGCAATTTAGTTTACATCCTGAGCTGCGTTTTAACAAAAGGTTAGAAGCGGTCGCTGAAGCTACCTGCACCTGTTCTCGGCAAGAGCCGACGCCTTGTTGCCGCCGCCTGCCACATGCACGGCACATTTCCATTTTTTCTCGTTTTCTGATGATACGAATTTTCGGGTGATACGAATATTTTTGCCACCCCTTGAGATTCGTATGACCGAGATTCCACTGTATATTGAACTGTTTCGCGATCCCCCTGGAGCCGAGCCTTCTCCAACCGAGCATTCTCCTGTTGTGCCACGTGCGGCGCACCACTGTGAATTTGACTGGCTGCCTCTTCGGCTGCCCCCATTTTTCCGTGGAGGGTTGTGTGGGAATTGTGGCTGCCCGCGATCCCGACTCTGTACGCGGCAGTGCTCGGAGAGCTGCGCGGCTTGCGCGGGATTGCGCAATAAGACGGGAAGAATAGAGGGGTTCACTTGCGCATCGCGAGATGGCGCCACTGGCGCACTTGGGAGCGGGGATGGCGGGGAGCTCGGAGTTGCTTCGGCGGCGGACGACCGCTCCGAGGGAGGACAACACGGCGTGCGGCGGCAGAGTGACCCGGCGTCTTCCCCTCCAGCCTGGACCGACCATCGTCCACTGGTAGCGGTGGAGTCGAACAACTCCTGCCGCTCGAGCAACGCAGGACCCGTCGATGACCGAGAAGACGGGGCCAGCTAGGGGAGGGTTTTGGGGAATAAAGCCCCCTTGGAGGTTGGCGTCGGTTGCCTTTGTCTCTTGCCTGCCTCTCACGCTGGCACCGTCTACATGGCAGCCGCGTGAGCAGGATCGTCAGAGTCAGACTCTTACCACAGTTGTCAGGGCCAATGTTTTGAAAACATCTGAGTGCCTCACTGAGAGGTGATCGTTGCACGGGTACATGCTGCGGACAGCGGTGACTGTGACAAGCCTGACAATGTGGTTATGCAGCCTACTCAGGTAGAAACAGGGTCTTCGCAGGAGGCCCAACGCGTGACACAGTCCCTCGGGGACTTCATTTCCACCAAGGACCTTTCATTCAGCTGGGCGAAGATGCTATGTAGATGACCAAGAAAAAGATAGGCGCTGGCTTCGCGTGCAGCAAACAAAGCAAACCGACCATGGCTCTTGTTCTTCTAATAAGTAGTGGTACGATCTTGCTTCCATGCCAATACACCACTTTAAGCTCTGTTTCGTTTTTTTTTTTTTTTTTTTCAACCTCGCTTGTAACAATTATCGATTATAACAATGGGATTTCCTTGGCATTTGGGTATTGTTATGAGTGGACCTGACTGTATACATATTCAGATTCTTGTGAGAATGTACTTGTGAGCATAAGTGTCAACTCATAACTACTCGTTTGTAAGGGAATTTACACTCGTGTATGCACTCTCAATCTATGCTTTGAATAAAATTGCATTGGTAAGTTCAGACTCATAAGTGCTTGTGAACCTGAAGGGCACACACTCAACAGTATGCTCTTGCAACTGGATGCAGCTTACGAGTATGGACCTTGACTGCAAGTACATTTGTGCAAGTAAGTTCATGTTCACGAGTGCAGTGCTCCCACTCCTGCGCGAAATGCGCCAATTTGCGCAAAGTGAGGTATCCTGCGCCATCCTGATAAAAAAATCGCGATTTTGCAAGCAAGTGCGCCAAAATTTGTGTCCCGCAAATCGCGTGCAGCCTGTTACAAGCACTACTTCACAGTGGTCTCTAGACATACATGTACAGTGGAATCTCGATGATACGATTCTGGGTGATACGAATTTTAGGATGATACGAATTTCTGAAAAGTCCCGGCGAAATTACATTGTTAGCAATGGGAAAAATTTCGGCCGTTCGCAACGAGCCTGCGCGGCCCGGCAAATGATATGAACGAGTCGGCTGCCGAACGAGCAAGTGACAGCTCTCTCTCTCCTCTTTGTCACACTTTCTCTAGAAACGGCCGGGCTGTGGTTTTCTGCTCGCGAAAACTAAAGCCCCTAGCGAAAACGCGCCACGCACGCCGCGCGCTGACACCGCCACGAAACCCCGCACGCTTCTTGCGGCACAGCCGGCGGCGGCGGCAACATGGCGGCGGCTGCACCCCGAAGTGGTGCGGCCACTCGAGCGACCGCTCCAAACCGCTCTTTAAAATGCCGCTCAAGGCAGACGCTAAGTTGCTTGTGCGTTAAAGGAGCTGATTATGCATGCGAAAACGGTACTATAAAACATCATCCACGGCGCTAGTGAAAACGCCCATGAAATATCTGCTGGGGTGCTAAGCCTAACCATCTCCGGCGGAGCCAAGCTGGCTGGGCTGTCTCAAGCGCTTCGCAAATCGTCAGGCTCCTCCATCCTGCCGCGCGCATTGTGCGTCATTTTCTGGTCGAGGTAGGAGCTACGGCGGGCACGAAATCGTCGATACGGGCGTGAAAATACAGTGCGCTCAAAGCCGAGGTGCTCGAATCGCGTGCAAAAGCGCACCATGCGGTTCACGCTTGACTTGCGGCGTGTAGCGGGGTTGGGCACCGCAAGGGAGGTGACGAGCGCGAAGCGTTGCGCGCTCCAGAAAGGACTGCTTTATGACATGCGGGTTAAAAAAAGCAGAAACAAATCGAGAATTTCTTCACGCGAAAGTAAGAAAAAAAATACACGAAAACTTTTTTCAGTGCTACATTTTTTGGTCCGCACGCTGCGCGCGGTGCGGCAACATGGCGGCGGCTTCGGCCGCGAAGTATTCTTTCCTCCATGTGTGGGGAGCTCGAGCGACCATTTTTAAGCGCTTTCTAAAATACCGCTCAAGGCGCACACGAAGTTGCTTGTGCGGTAAAGGAGCTTATAATGTGGGCGAAATCGGTACTATAAAGCATCATCTGTGTCGCTAGTGAAAGCGTCCATGCAATACCAGCCGGAGTGGTAAGCCTGAACACCCTCGTCGGAGCCAGCCAGCCGTGACCGGGCTGTCTCGAGCGCTTCAAAACTGCCGCCTTGAGGCGTGTGCCTCCCCATTGGCGCAAGTCGCTGGGCTCCTGCCACTGCCGCGTGCGTGGAATCATCGATGCGGGTGTGAAAAAATCGCGCGCCCAGCTCCTACGCGCACGAATCGCATGCAAAAATGCTTCATGCGCATTTCTCATGGGCATTTCCAGCTAGCGTGGAAATGCGCAGGAGGACTGATAGCAAGTGCCTGCATCTAATAAAATGAAAAAGTAAAACACGAGGGCTTGCCTCGGCAATTAATAAGCTAGAAAAGAGGTGCGAGAGGCGCGTTGTTTTTTTTTGCTACGCAGGTTGTTGCATTTTATCCGCACCAGAAAGAAACTAAATACCTTGTAAATTGTTTTGTTGCATTTTTTGCTATTGCGCGGATACTTAGGGGATTTAATTGCATCAAACTTCTGGCGACTTGTAGCGACTGTTTCGAAATAAGTGGGAAAAAAATCCCATTGCCCCAGGGATGCTAGGTTGGGCTATAAATAGCCAAATACGGCTACTTTCCCTTGTGGTTGTCGGAATTTTTTATTGGCTGTTTGGCTATTCTTGGGCTATTGGGAGAGCTCACTGTGAAAGCTATTTTCAATGCATGTTCGAGCCTGCCAACTGTGAAGCGTTTTCAGTGACTCTTTGAAAAAGTCTTCTCCTAGTAAGGACAAGAAGACCGTTATTCTTCAGCTGTGCCATCCCTTTGTGATCGCATGTGTGACAAGCACCTTGAAGCACATTCCATGGCGACCTCCACATCAATTACTGGATGATACTGGTCAATTTTTAGTGTTGAGAGATGCTTTGGACGCATCTAGCAGTTCATGTCTAGTTGCTACAAGGTGCTCCAAAACTGGCATTTAGTTCTCCAAATTGCTACAAAATTAATAATTTGCTGATACAAAAATTGCTCCAAATCACCGTTCATCAGTGGCACCATTGCGAGTGTGGATTTGTCTTACATGTCTTTTTAGTCTTCTCTTGTCAGATTCTTATAATCGGATCCCTCTCCCTTCCCAGGTGGTGGCGGTGCCCCCAATGGGAGTGTTGAGGGCCCAGACTCGTCGGCCGTGCCTGACACTGCCCAGAGCGATGTGCAGGAGCTGGTGACCACCCTGCTGGGCCTGGAGGTGATTGGGCCACACCTTCACCCCGACCTGCACCCCAAGGTGAGGAGGGCTAGGAGGATCAGAGCTGATGAGGTTATGTTAGGAATCAGGAGTGTGCAGCAATATGAAACTGCAGCGGTTAACATATTGTTGCGGGTTACAAACACGCGGTTATTGAGATTTCATGGTCCTTGAAGGCAACTGGATGATTGGGACAGCCAGACCCTTTTCAGAAGAGCTTGAGCGCGGGTTTCAAAGAACTAATGCCAGATTTGTCAATGATGATAAGCCGAGAACGTGTGCAAATGCTTTCGCTTTGTCATTCCAACTGGAACCGCCTTGTTCCCACTCAAATGGTCAACACTGTACTTCCAAGTTTGAAGATACAAAAAAATACTCGACCCTCGGCTAATCCTTGTTTTTACGGACTCCGAACTGCGAGATGTACTTCTTGAGAAATGTTTGATGTGCATCCTTCCCCTAAAAGCTAGGTGTCACCTACTATATTGTTTGCACTTTGATTTCTTACGACCGCTGCCAGAATGCATTGGCTGCCCTTGGTAGTGGCGACAGGCTTCTCCACTACGCACCTTTGGCTACAATGGCGGGTAATTTGCAGTTTCAGCTGCTACTCGTGCAGTGGGAGAATGAAAAGGATCAGTGTAGTGAACTTGGCTTCGGGCCAACCACACCTACCAGTAATGTGGCCCCACACAAGGGGACCCGATCAACAGCTCCTAGATGAGAAAGCTTTGTGTGCTTCTTCACAGAATGTCCTTTCTTGTAGAAAAGTGGAAAATGCCAATCGTAGCGTAGTGATAATCTCTCTTTTTTTTTTTTTTTTTTTTGTATTTATGACATATATGAGAGAACACTAAACGTGTCAGATTTTGCACTGCTGTGACATTTTTCATCATTTGGGTGTGTGCCTCCCTGTCCACAGCTGGATGCTACCCTGGGGCCGCTATGTGCTGCCCTGGACCACCCATCCCCCGCTGTGCGGCACCTGTCCTCCCGCTGCCTGGGCATGATGGCGCGTGTGCGCACGGCGCCCACCATGTCGCTGGTGGTGGGTGCGGTGCTGGCCAAGCTGGGGGCCTCGGACAACGACACCCAGCGGCGGGGGGCCATCGAGGCCATTGCCTGTATCCTTCTTGGGGTTGACCCCCGCCACCAATACCGATCACGTCTTTGGAGTGCTTGGAATTTCTGAGAGAGAGCCAACCTTTAACCCTTTGCAGTTCAGAACTTCTATCCACATTCTGGCCGTTCCAGTCTGCGACTATTTTGCCAGTTTCTGGTGCCGTGAAGGAAAACCCAAACTGTGCATAGAAAAAACTCGCAGGATATTTATTTTTTTCTTTTGCATTCTTCTTGGAGCTTCTTTACCAATATTTGAGCTGCGTGGGAAACTGCTTGAGGCATTCTCCTGGATGCAGGCTTGGGTTGTTACTGCTGGTTTTGTAGAAAAACAGTCTCTCTCCTGCCTCTTCTTGTTTTTACTTCACTAAAAACAGTGCATTCCTTGCTGCTTTGGCCTGGAAGCTTGTAGATGTAATGGCTCGTCCTGTCTAGCCTTTCCTTGCACTCCATACATGCAAAACTATCCCTGCTTTTTCGCTCGAGCCCTCAGATCACCCACCAGCGGTTGGACGAGGTTGCAGCTGTATTGCAGGTTTCATCTTTCTTGCCATGATTCTGCAGCTGCGTGCACCTCCAAATAAAACTATTGACAATTGAATCCTCTAGAAGCCAGTAAAAATTCTTTCGCCGCCATTTCATTGTCTTTCAACAAAATGCGTAGCTCGCAAAGTAATAATCCGCACGGTGCCCTCTCCACCGCCTTCATGGTCTTTGTCACTTGCTTTTGTCAAATCACTGTCACCACTAGCTGATGGAGGAATGCAGTTCTCATCTTCACTGAAGTCATCATCGCTTTTGCTAAATGCACCACCGTAGAATGCACGCAATCACAAAGTGGCCATGCTGCTCTGCGAACAGTGTACACATGAAAATTCTCTGGAATCCAGAAGGCCCACGCTGAACATTGTGCTGCAGCCTAGTGCAAGAAGAGGGAAACTTCAACAAAGTTCACTTCTTCCTCAAGAGATGGCGCATCATGTATACAAAGAATGCGGGTGCATCGTAGGAAGAAAAACCGCTAAATTTAACTGAGTACCCAAGTTGGGTGGTCCCCGACATCAGATTGCTATGGCTGTGTTGAGTTTTTGGGCAGGGCCCGACAATGGACTGTAAAGGGTTAACTTTCACCCAGTGGATGTCCAGTGCAGTCTCGATTGAGGGGAAGTGACATTGTCCCTTGCGACATCCCTTGCGATCGTGAAAAGTTGGTGCAGAAGTGAGACATCCCGCATCCAAAACAATGCTGAAAAGAGGGGAGAATCCTTTAGTAAATGTGAGTTGGTGAAGGTTAGGTCAAACCAGGCTTACCCCACAATGTTTCTAGCATAAAAAAAATGCATTTACTGACAACTTTGCGGTTGTTCCGAGTCTTGCATGCTCGGCCAACATTAGAGCATCAGGAGGAGGTTTGTTGCAGCCACTCCTCCCCCTCCCGCTTCCGAGTTCTGCCCTTGACCGTGCCGACGACCGCCAGGCGTGATCGAGAGCCTGTCGCTGGGCGTGGTGCCGTACCTGGTGTTCCTGGTGGTGCCCGTGCTGGGGCGCATGAGTGACCAGGACGAGGGGGTGCGCCTCATGGCCACCCACTGCTTCGCCCACCTCGTGCGCCTCATGCCCCTCGACGTGAGTAGTGCTGCTGGTTGTCATCCACCGGGGGGTGGCCACTCAGACAGCAGCCATTTTGAGTCGCACACCGCTTTTGCTACTGCCTGCTTCCTAATGTCAGGTTGGTAGCTTGTCTTTTAACTGGAGGAGGTGATTTGTTTTAATTTCTTTTCTGCAGAATAGTCGCAGCAGGTGTTGGTATGTGTGTCTGGGTGTTTGAGGTCGTGGTGGGTTGTGCTCGTATTCTGATTAGAGCAGTTGTTTTATTGTTGTTCAATGAGATCTGAAGACATTGAGCATGTTGTCTATACATGCATGACGCTGTGGGCCTTGCATTGGCGGGAAGCGCGAATTAACACGAGGACTGAGAAGAGAACAACATAGACAAGACGAAGCGCTTCTATCAACTGTTGTTGTTCTCTTCTCTGTCCTCGTGATAATTCGCGCTTCCCGCCAATGCAATGTATTACCAACTCGCCCAAGCTTCCGCACTTGCTGTTGGCCTTGTTTCATCCAAGGCTACAGCTCGCATTAGGGCTTAGGTGACATGCAGGATGCAATACGCTGATGTTGAGGCAGGTGCTTGAAAGGAGAAATGCAAGTGCTGGTGCTGCATTGAGAAAGAGTGTGAGCACATGACGAATTTATTTCGTGTACATATTCCATAACTTTTGAGGGGAGGTGCTACTCAACAGCACTTAATTTTTGTTTTTGTAGTAAATATTTTGGAAATTTCGTCAAAAATAACTTCTTCTTGCAGATTTTAAAATGGTTATTAGATTTTATGTAACCTCATTAGTTAATTAGTACAATAGCAAAACAAAAGGATTTTTGCCCCCAGTTTTTCACCATCAAAACTTTCATGTGCAGTATCGTGCAACAGCTCATTACGCTCGTTATGAACTGCATTGTGCACTCAGGAGCCTGAAGTTACGAGGGAAAAAAATTCTTACTACAAAAAAAGCCCGTTTCAGTGGCTAAGGCATTCTGCTGCAGAGCGCAAGGACGCAGGTTTGATTCCGGGCCGCTTTTCTGATGGAGGAGAAAGGTGAAAACGCTCGTGTGTTCGAGATTTCGGCGCACGTTAAAGATCCCCGGGTAATCGAAATTAATCCGGAGCCCTCCACTACAGTGTGCCTCATCACCTGCGTTGCGTCGGCGCGTTTAACCATGCAGTCAATCAATCAGTTTGAGCCGGGAGCTGGTTTCAATGCCAGTGCAGCACAGGGAGGGGGTGACTTGTCCCGCTTGTCTCCCCATCTCTGTAGGGTGCTGGCATCGAGGCGGCGTCTGGTGGCCCTGCCCTGTCGGCTGAGCTCCAGGAGCGGCGTACCAGTGAGCGACACTTTCTGGAGCAGCTGATGGACGCAAAGCACGCGGACAACTACCAGCTGTCGGTACCCATCAATGCTGAGCTGCGCTCTTACCAGCAGGCAAGCAGCCGGGGGAAGGGAGGAGTCCACCATTCCTCTTATCGCACCCCCTCCTTCACACTTCTTTTTGTGTGTGTGCTTGCATGTGTGCGTGGGTGAGTGAATGAAAAAGATTGAGAGATTGTTGCTTGCTCATGTCACTGGAGCCTCAATCTGCACAAGGGCGGTGGGCTGTTGCCAACTGTCAGCTTGTGGGTGTTTCGTTTTAACTGTCCGTTTGTGAGGCTTTAGCAATGGGTTTAGCAATATAAAGCAATGGGTTTTTCACTGTGCGGGCACTTCTCTAACCCCCTCCGGGACTCTGACTAATGGCCACAGGCATTTCCGTGTGCCTGTGGTCAGGAGTGTCGTGGAGGGCACATCAATGTGTTCAGCTTTCAACCCTTCCCAGCTGCTTCTGCACGAGCAGGGGAGGGACCAACAGTGTTCCACATGTGAACGGGAGGCTTGACTCTGATCATATTCGCTGGCTGCAGCTTCGGCATATTGACGACCAAATACTTGTGCCACATGAATGCAGATTCTGATTTAGCAGTGTTGCTTCAAAATACTCTAAATGACCATTTCTGTGCCCGCTTGTAAACTTGCTGCCTTGTTTTGTCCCCATAAATTTTTGTTTACCCCTAAACTGGTCAAGTCATCGACAGTATCTTCAATGTACTGGTTAGATTCTTAGCACTTATTTAGCCTTGTGTAAGAGCTTAGGGATTGGCTAGTGCAACAAAGCCACCGAAATGTAAAATCTTTACTCTGAAGTATAAAATGCCTCTGACCTGCTCTTTGTAATGATAAAGCTGCATTTTCCGTTGTGGGTACAGTTGCTCGAAGGGGTTAAAAGTACTTCAGTGTTCAGTGGGTAAGCATTAAAAACCTCTCCCTGCCCATTCTCCCTTATCAGGAGGGTGTGAACTGGCTGGCATTCCTAAACCGGTACCGGCTGCATGGCATCCTGTGTGATGACATGGGTCTGGGGAAGACACTCCAGTCCATCTGCATCCTTGCCTCTGACCACCACCAGCGCGAGATGCTTTACAAGGTATGATTGGCACTGTGTGTTTTTGTGCTCTCTTGGTTACACGTTTTGGAGCCTTGTGGGACATACACAGGGGCAGATTTGCCGTGGTAGTGATTGGTAGAATTACATTTGATGTATATTGGTGGAGCGTCGATTGGGGGATGTGATTGTAGCCTCAACCCTTGTATGTTCATCAAATCAGCCCCAAAATCACTCAAATCAAGTTCAGTGTTGTTAATGTCATTACGGTGACGTGAAACATGTAGTAATTGTGTGTTGTGGGGTTTAATCCCACTTCCTGTGTGCACTGATTTTCCCTGTAGGTAGCATCAGGAGGGTGTCTACTTGCTTGCGAATTTTTTCCAGTCCTTTTTTCTTTTTGCACTCATTGCAGACAGAAATTTTGTAAAATCAACCAGGTCAAAACAATTTACTGCAAGTTGTGGAATTAAAAGAAAGGTTACGAAGACAAGGCTTTGTGGAACTACTGTTTGGAATTCTACTTGACAATCTACCCGTGTTCTCATAAGCATGTACTGATGAGTACATCTACTTACGAGTTCTTACTCACGAGTACAGGTATTCACGAGTCATGCACTCGTCGTCAGTTTGTACTTCTGAATACATGTTTTCACAACTTTGCACTTGTGAGTAAATACTGTGAGTTTGAGTATGCACTTGCGACTTGCGAGACTGAGTCACGTACAGTTCGTAAAGCTGAGGCTAATAGTACCCAGACTTCTGCTTTCACGCCCTCTGTCCTCATGAATATTGCGAATGAAATCGTGTCTGTCTGTTTGGCTCCCCCGCAGGAGACGCAGCGTGCGGATGCCAAGCCCCTCCCCTCGCTGGTGGTGTGCCCGCCCACCCTGACGGGCCACTGGGTGTACGAGGTGGAGAAGTTCGTCTCCGCCCGCTACCTGCGGCCCCTGCACTACACGGGACCACCCGTGGAGCGCGCCAGGTGGGCGTTTCTCGTTTCTTGAGCAGGTCCTCGATCTATGGGGGACTACTTTGGTGGCTAGGTTGGCTGCTGATTTGCAGGATAGGATAATGTCGTCTGTTGTTTGCAGTCACGGTACATTTGAGTTTAGCTACAAAAAAAATTAAGTGCTGTCCTTGTATAGTGTCCTTTTCCTCCTAACATTGTGAGTGTTTCGAAAGATGTTCTGCAGTGGCTCTCTTGTGTGTTTGACACCGTTGTGGCTTGGGTTCAGGCTGCAGGAGAAGGCTCGCAAGCACAACCTGGTGGTGGCCTCGTACGACATAGTGCGCAACGACATAGACTTCTTCGGCAACATCCGGTGGAACTACTGCATCCTCGACGAGGGGCACATCATCAAGAACGGACGCACCAAGGTGGGGAGGCATGGGCGGAAGTGCATGGCGTCACTCTCTCTCTCCCCTCTGGGAGCAGTTCACTGTTTGGGCTGTCTTCTGATTCATAAACCTGTTCCTTGCTGCACCCATTGGTCTGTAGTGATAGACAGCTGTTGAAGCACCCTTTTTGGCTGCAGGTTTTATGTTTCATGGTTACGCTTGGGTTCTGCAGGGTGTTTTGTAGAGAGCTGCAGATTAAGTTTTCTGCCTGGGGAAAAGCAGTAATTTTGGATAGTCTAGCAAATAATTTTTTCTTGGTTGCAAAATATAAATAACTTATATAAGTGTCTTGTGTCAAAATGTAGAAGGGTAAATTTTCTTTGCAATGGTAACTGTTTCAAACAAGAATATTTATGTGAAAAAAAAAAAAAAAAAGCTGTGCAGACAAGTTTTGGGACAACCACAAAAGCGTAGGTGTGTGCATATAACGAGAAGTAGCTTTTGATTTGAATATCGAATAAAATTAGCAAAACAAGTTGATTTTTTTTTTTTTAACAGCACTCGATTTCTGTCTTCACAGTCGGTGCTCCTTATATGATCTGAAAATTTGCGTGTCGGCTCATCCACATCTCTAGAAATGCAGCGTTTCCGCAGTGTTCCCACCGTACCTTGAGAATGCCCTTCAAAAAAATCAGCGCTGCATGAAAAAAAAAAAAAAGCAAAGAGTGTGCAAGTGTCTCTAATACTTGGTAGATGGTGCCAGCTCTCAGAGCACACTTGACATGTAGCATATTTGAATGGGAAAACATCAAAATTTGAACTTCAAAGTGTTGCTAAGCTGCTATAGATTTGAATAGCTGTCGGCAGCAAAGTGCTGAAGGGAGATGTGGATTAGGGGCAATTTTCAGTGAACATTGAAGAGATCCACAGGTTGTCAAAATTCCTAGCCCTCTGCTCCATAACACCTCATAGCACGGGCACAGCTCTGCCGTTTGAGACTCTACTTTGACCAGCTCGACAGGCCGTGGTGTTGGTGTCTTATCCCCCCTCTTCCCCCCCCCTCGTCCCCCTCCCCTCTCCCTCTGGCCAGCTGGCGCGTGCCCTGAAGCAGCTGCAGGCCAACCACCGGCTGATCCTGACGGGCACGCCCATCCAGAACCAGGTGCTGGACCTGTGGTCCCTCTTCGACTTCCTCATGCCGGGCTTCCTGGGCACCGAGCGGCAGTTCGCCCAGCGCTTCTCCCGCCCAATCCTGCAGTCGCGCGACGCCAAGTCCTCGTCGCGCGAGCAGGAGGCCGGTGTGCTGGCCATGGAGAGCCTGCACCGACAGGTCCTCCCCTTCCTGCTGCGGCGCGTCAAGGACGACGTGCTCAAGGACCTGCCGCCCAAGATCATCCAGGACTACTACTGCGAGCTCAGCCCCCTGCAGGCACGTGTGGTCCACTGGGCTCTCCGCAGTCGATTCTTCCGCGTGCCTCCAAGTGTTGTCTTGTTGCGCACTGCACTCGCTTGAATTTCTGTTGCGCCATTATAGTCGGTTCTGATGCAGTGCCTTTGTTTGTTTGTTTGTTTGTTTGTTTGTTTGTTTGTTTGTTTGTTTGTTTGTTTGTTTGTTTGTATAAGTGCCCAGAAACAGCATGATGCCTTCAGCGTGGTGCACAGAAGAAACAAAGGAAAGGAGAGGAAAGCGAGATATGTACAATAGAGGGAGAAGAGCATAAGAAATGAAAATAACATCAATGGAACAAACATTACACAGCTGAATCGCACGATTCCACAACACAAAAGAACACACTCAGGCTTTAAGACGCATTTTTAAACAATCTCTATGTGACTACGAGAGAGAATGTTGTTGCCATAATCCTCAAGGCACTGCATAAGAACTCTGTTACTATGAACCCGCCGCAGTGAGTCACTGACTGAAAACCCGAGGATGCAGGTTCGATTCACAGCCGCGGTGGATGCTTTTGTAATGGAGGCGAGAAGCGAAAACACCCACTTGGTGAAATTTCAAAACAGGTTAAGGATCCCCAGGGTGTCAGAATCAACCTATAGCACGTGCACTTTGGTGTGCCTTACTGCCCAGGTATAGCTTTGACGCGTGAAACACCAAAAATTTAAATCCAAGTTTTGATTGTGTGTGTGCTATATGTGTGCCTTCAAATGCCATCATGTGCACTCACTTGAATTGCTGTCGCATTATTGAGAGTCACACCACTGTTAGGTTCCCACACAGTTTCAAGCTCACATGTGCCTTCGGAATGGTGGCAACATTTTTGCAAGTTGGCTAAGTGATGCATATGCAGTGTGGGCAACCTTTTGTGTTGGTGGCTGTGGTAGAAGCTGGGCTGCTCCTGGAGTGTGTCACTGATTCCCTTGCAGGTGCAACTGTACGAGGACTTTGCCAAAAGTCGAGCAAAGAAGACCGTGGACGACTCGGTTGCCGCCACTACTGGGGAAGAGGAGCCACCCAACTCGCATGCCACAGCCCACGTGTTTCAGGTGGGCTACCGGCAACGTCAACAGATGCTGAGTCGTGCGGTCTGATTTCTGTAGGATAGTGGTTTAGGAAGAAGATGGTAACTGTGCTCAGATGAGGCAGTGACTCCATTTGCTTCCTTGCGAGAATTGCCATTAAGGGGCAGCTAACAGTGTTGGCAGAGGAGTTTATTGATTACCAGGCACCTAATAGCTTTGCTCCTGGGAGCGTCTAAAGTGTCATGTCAAAAAAAGTACTTCCACAGCAGGTTCAGCATAGAGTGCCCCTTGCCTCATTTGTGACAAGTGTAGGACCCTGATCCCGCTGTGTAGGGCACATCATTGTGGCGCCTTTTCGAGTTTCCCTTGCTGCTTGGTGCTCCACACCCCAGCAGTTACGTTGGGGATCCTGTTGTTGAGGCTTGCCTTGTGGAAGCAAAAAGACCTTGTTTTTAATGAAGCTAAAAATGCAAAAAGAGATCAGAGTCATATGACAGTTTAGAATTCGTGAGGTTGTGGCAGGTTTTGTTACTGGCAGTACGACACTACCACATTATGTTCAAATGATGCGAGCATCGTGAGGTTGTGGCAGGTTTTGTTACTGGCAGTACGACACTACCACATTATGTTCAAATGATGCGAGCAACAAGAGCATGTGGCAAATCAGCTGCTACACAAATAGCTGCATGCTAGAACGTTCCATTTGTTTCGGTAGCTTCCAAGCACCCTCAGGCACAGTGTTCCTAGAACAGGACAGCGAGTGTAGCTGCTTCTGAGAATTCTCAGGCACAGTCCTAGAAAAGGACAGCGAGTGTAGGAGGTAGCTTTTGAGCACCCTCAGGCACAGTCCTAGAACGGGGCATCAAGTGTAGCTGGACATGATAGGGGTCTACCATGCCATGTGTGACAGACATTGTGAAATGTGTAATGCGGGTGCGGTGTCTGATGCCTGAGTGCCCCTTTCTGCCCCCTGTGTTTCAGGCCCTGCAGTACCTGCGCAAGGTGTGCAACCACCCGAAGCTGGTGCTGCAGCCCCAGCACCCAGAGTACAACCGCATCATGGCCTCCCTGGAGCAGGGGGGCACGCCCCTCTCTGACATCTCCCACGCCGCCAAGCTGCGCTCGCTCAGGTACTCCTGGGAGGGACAGACCTCTGCGTGCTTTGTTTCTCTTAAGAAGGCCAGCACATGGTGTGTGCTGCCTGTCAGTCAGTCTGCTGAGTTGCTCACTGTGGGGATCCATACAGTGGAGTCGTGACCAACGTGGTTAGTAAAACATGAACAACATTCAAGAATTTCCCACCATACTAATGTCAAAGTCCACTAGTTGTCTTTGTGCATGTCTGTTTGCTCCAAATTGGAACGGCTGTTTGAAATAGTCCTTTTTGGAGCAACAGAACCAGCTCTGAGGCAACCATTAGAATCCTCTGGGATCCGCCATAGGATTGAGGGTGGACACTTGTTACCCCTGCAAAGCACACTCAAATTTTGAGGCTGGATTTGTCAACTAGAGTGTGGTTGGTGACAGTCATTTAATAGGATTGAAGAGACTGTTTGGAGAATGCAGTACCACTGTTGGTTACAGATGAACGTGTCATACCTGTGGGCGATGCTAACGACGCACATGCCCGTGCGTGTTGTTGCCCGTGCAGGCAGCTGCTGCTGGACTGTGGCATTGGGACGGCATCGGGGCAGCCGGAGCAGGAGAGCGTGGTGCACGCCCACCGGGCACTCATCTTCTGCCAGCTCAAGGGCATGCTCGACATTGTGGAGAAGGACCTGCTGCTGTGAGTGCCTTCCCTCCTTCCCTGTGCACTCGCATGAATTCCTGCCGCTTCACTGAGAAGTTGCACTGCCGTTAGGGTTCTTGTGCGCGGTGTAGAGCTTGCTTTGTCAATAGAGTCATACTGCTCTTTAGCATTGGCTGGAGGGGTTCAAAGGGGATACAGGGGACGATTCCCATATGTTGAGCCAGTCAGCTGCATGGTTGTTTGGGCAGTGTAACTGTACAGGAAAGCTTTATTTGGTGGTCGTGCAAGCAGATGACAGTGAATGCCTTACCCCCCTCCCCTCTTACAACAGTGCGCACATGAGCAGCGTGAGCTACCTGCGCCTGGACGGCAGCGTGGCCCCGGGTCAGCGGCAGGCCCTGGTGCAGCGCTTCAACGCGGACCCCTCCATCGACGTCCTCCTCCTCACCACACAGGTGGGGGGGCTGGGCCTCAACCTCACGGGCGCCGACACGGTCATCTTTGTCGAGCACGACTGGAACCCCATGAAGGACCTCCAGGTGGGCTCCCCTTCCCTCTTCCTTCCTGCCTCTTTCTTTCAGAGGGGTGGCGAAAAGGAAAGGGGTCACAAGCACTTACCGTATAATGCGAAATATAGGTCGAGGCGGAATATAGGTCGACCCCCTTACCTTGTAGCCGAAAAATGCAAAAAAAAAATAATTAGGTACCAACCATTGTTTTATTGAGACTATAACTTGTTTTGTCTCAGATTACTCATTTAAAACTGTCTGAAGTATCGTCAGACGACTGCTTATGGCTCGCTGTCGCCCACACAGCAGGTCGTCCTCGGTGCAGTCCAGGGAATTGCTTATGCAGCACTTCTTAAACACTCGCCATGTCATCATGAAGTGAGCGCAAAGCATGGGACACTCGTGTGCAGACCGGAGCGACAGCCAGTCTGTGCAGGCGGTCAGCAAACATCTTGGGGTATCCATTCGTAGAGACATCGCACGACGCTAGCGGACAAAATTTGCCCCTTTGTACAGCAGCACAGGTGCACAGAGCAGCGCCCATAAAACGAGGTCTTCCGAGCGTTGCATACCCAGAGCTGCCCCTTCAGCTAACGCCGCTAGCAGCACTTGGTTTGGTGATACCGAATTGGCGCAAGGCGGACACGTCATTGGCCTTGGAAAACCCCCAACTTTTCTTTTAAATGCTGCTGTGAACTGGCACCAAGTGCCTAAACTCATTTTTGAGCAAGAAGAAAATAGCGCGCGCACATTCGCCGACAGCGAGAGAAGCAACAAAACAAAGATGGCGTCGCGTCCGATTGATGGTGGTGGCGATGGTGCCTTTGGGGTTTGGACGGGCTCGATGGGCTGCCCGGTCGCCAGATGACAACTGTCAGTGACTGCAATATAGGTCGAGGGGTGACTTTTCGGCCAATTTTTCTGTAAAAAATCTCGACCTATATTTCGCATTATACGTTACATGGTGCATCCCTGCCAACTTGACTAGGAAATAACTCTCAATGGGACTTGGAATACTGGCAGCTTGCCAGGTGTAGGTGAGCAAGAGTCAAATGAAGTGGTTGGTGCCCTTTAGCTTTTTTTAAGTGCAGAGCACTTTAGGGGCTCGCCTTGTCGTTGTAGCTTGCTCACTGGGCCCAAGTGGAGCCCGCATGGCGTACCGTCGTGGCAGCTGTCATCGCAGCATCCCACAGAGGCTTCGGAAGCCAAGCTTAGTCATAAGCGTTTGAAACTGGTGAACCGCTGGCGCTTGCCATACATCTCCCCGTTGTATACCGCAAAGAAAACTGCAGGTACATTTGAGGCAAAATATACGTAATTCACCGGCAGCGGCCACATTCATTTAGTTAGGAACGCTTGTTGGGTTGGTTTTATGGTAGTAAGCGAAAAAAAGTGGCAGTGCAATGCCAGCACGTGTGGGAGGAAAAGCAAGCACAAGAACTCGTGCTGGCGCACTTTTAGGCAGGGGACGCGCGAGCACTGCGAAGACGGGAAATTTGAGATTTGTTGGACAAACCTCCATCAAATTCATCCGGGGAGGTTTGTCAGGGCGGCAAAGAGCAGGATGGGTGGTAAGAGTGAGCGGATAACTGCGCCACAGCCCATTGTGGCGAATCACTGCTCTGGACTTCTGACAGCTTTCACATTGAGTGGAACGGCTTTAATTTTTTTCTCTTGTGATCCAACTTCTTGTTATTAAGGGCAGATCCCATTAGGGGCCCCGCTTGTCATTGTAGCTTGTCCGGGGTTACGGTGTCAGGCACCAAAACACAGGCCTCAAAAAAATCGCCACTTCCCCTGGTTGGCATCCAACCTGGGTTCCTTGTGTTGCAAAGACTATGTCAATCCCATTTCGACACATCAGAGGCACATGTTCCCCGTATGCAGTGTTGGGGGCGGCCTCTGCACTGTGCCGTTGCCACGGACACTGCCGTTGCTAGACTGCAAATAAATGTACACAATAATATAAAATAAGGAAAATATGCATTGGCACATTAATTATGCAAAGTTAAGAAAAAAGCTCAATGCAGTGTTTCTTTATAGGCCCTTTCACAGGCTGCGGCACCCTCTCTTGACTGCTTTCGGTATCAACACCAGGCTGGTACCGAAGCTAGTCTAGAGAGGGCACCACAGCCCCTCTTGGCGGGGGCGTAGGAGGAACGCTGCCTGTATCAGGCGGCATTGTTATACAGGCAGCATTGCAAAATCCTGGACAAACACCAGGTACTCACTAGAATAACACAAGGGAAACACTGGTGAATCACTGCTGTGCACTTCCGGCACCTTTCCCATTCGCTGGAAGTGCTTTAATTTTTTGTAAGGCACCTTGGGCTCCAAAGAGCATGTGCTTCATCCATTCTGTTCTGCCCAGTTTATTCCTCGTGTTGGGCTGTGCGTGCAACTGTGTACTGAAAAAAAAAAAAAAGCGATAAATGTAGTTCGGTGGTGAAGTCGGATGTCAGCCCGAGTTGATGAAGCACCAGCGTAGAAATTAATGACATTGTGGCTAGCACTGGAAATCTTGACTTTCTTTTTTATCCATCCACTTCTAATGGAGCTCTTGTTTTCACCCTGGTGTTGAGAGTGTTCGGCATTGTGGAATTGTGTGTGTGGTGCTTCTGACCTGGAACAAGTGCTGCTCTGTCTCTGTGGCAGGCCATGGACCGTGCCCACCGCATCGGCCAGAAGAAAGTGGTCAACGTGTACCGCCTCATCACCAGGGGCACCCTGGAGGAGAAGATCATGGGGTGAGCACCTGGCGCGGGGTCTGCCCATGCTTGGCTTACCTATGCTTACTTACTTTTAGTGTGTTCTAGCCACCGGTTTCTAGGCACAACTACCAACCCTCCCAAGTTGTGCACTACTACTCATTTATGTGTGTTACACGTAGTAACCCAGTATGTATTGGGTGGCACTCTTGTGGTTGCCCTCCCCAAATTCTGTATTTTCAGAATTTATCAATTTCTCACTTTGCATTGGAAGCACACGCAGATTACCTCCTGGTCTTACAACAATCCGCTTCTTACAGCTGATCACCACGGTCCCTGCAAACTCCCCATAGAAACAATGCATTTTTAACTCCAATGATACAATGCCCACGTGCATGTGGTCCGCTTCATATGACGGACCTTGGCGGGGATAAACCGGCGTCTTTCCCACCTTTTATGCCGCCGCATCCCGACCTTTCTTTATTCTTAACGTCCGTTTGACGCTGCTTGATGCACAAAGGTCTGCAGGCGGGCCAGACCACTTGCTGAACAGACGCAAGCAAGTAGGCGGGTACTGGTGGGCATGAGTTAACTTTTGGCAGCCCCACACGGCAGCAGAACCCCAACGCGCCAACTGCGAAAAGTCAAAGTCCAGGTGGCCAGCGCATTGCACATTTGAGGCTCCCATTGAGCCAGCAAATGTGAAAAATTCCCCGCATTTCCCCGAGGGGAAGAATGTGAAAGTGCGAATGCACGAGTTGAATTTGCGCGGTTCGGTAATGTTCGCGAAAGAGAGATCACACACACACACACAACTACAAAGAAAGAAAGATTCATTTATTCACAGACACCTATTTGTGTTGTCGTTGTACTTGATTGCTAGAGCGGATCTCAGCTTTGAAATTTCGTGTCAGTACTCCTTTAAGCAGGTGCATTAGTCCTTCTCACGCCCGATTCTTGGCCAATCCCCCACGTGGGTATGTGCCATGTCAGCGGCCAGGCAGCGCGCGCCCATCTCCCCCCGTTGCCAAGGAAGACGAGGAGATTCCTGGCCAATCCCCCACGTGGGTATGTGCCATGTCAGCGGCCAGGCAGCGCGCGCCCATCTCCCCCCGTTGCCAAGGAAGACGAGGAGATTCCTGGCCAATCCCCCACGTGGGTATGTGCCATGTCAGCGGCCAGGCAGCGCGCGCCCACCTCCCCCCGTTGCCAAGGAAGACGAGGAGATTCCTGGCCAATCCCCCACGTGGGTATGTGCCATGTCAGCGGCCAGGCAGCGCGCGCCCATCTCCCCCCGTTGCCAAGGAAGACGAGGAGATTCCTGGCCAATCCCCCACGTGGGTATGTGCCATGTCAGCGGCCAGGCAGCGCGCGCCCATCTCCCCCCGTTGCCAAGGAAGACGAGGAGATTCCTGGCCAATCCCCCACGTGGGTATGTGCCATGTCAGCGGCCAGGCAGCGCGCGCCCAT
The DNA here is from genome assembly GCF_048455015.1 of Haemaphysalis longicornis. NCBI lineage: Eukaryota > Metazoa > Arthropoda > Arachnida > Ixodida > Ixodidae > Haemaphysalis > Haemaphysalis longicornis. The sequence continues at coordinate 108,946,916 of NW_027526385.1, forward strand.
CTCCCCCCGTTGCCAAGGAAGACGAGGAGATTCCTGGCCAATCCCCCACGTGGGTATGTGCCATGTCAGCGGCCAGGCAGCGCGCGCCCATCTCCCCCCGTTGCCAAGGAAGACGAGGAGATTCCTGGCCAATCCCCCTCGTGGGTATGTGCCATGTCAGCGGCCAGGCAGCGCGCGCCCACCTCCCCCCGTTGCCAAGGAAGACGAGGAGATTCCTGGCCAATCCCCCACGTGGGTATGTGCCATGTCAGCGGCCAGGCAGCGCGCGCCCATCTCCCCCCGTTGCCAAGGAAGACGAGATTCCTGGCCAAGCCCCCACGTGGGTATGTGCCATGTCAGCGGCCAGGCAGCGCGCGCCCACCTCCCCCCGTTGCCAAGGAAGACGAGGAGATTCCTGGCCAATCCCCCACGTGGGTATGTGCCATGTCAGCGGCCAGGCAGCGCGCGCCCATCTCCCCCCGTTGCCAAGGAAGACGAGATTCCTGGCCAAGCCCCCACGTGGGTATGTGCCATGTCAGCGGCCAGGCAGCACGCGCCCACCTCCCCCCGTTGCCAAGGAAGACGAGGAGATTCCTGGCCAATCCCCCACGTGGGTATGTGCCATGTCAGCGGCCAGGCAGCGCGCGCCCATCTCCCCCTGTTGCCAAGGAAGACGAGGAGATTCCTGGCCAAGCCCCCACGTGGGTATGTGCCATGTCAGCGGCCAGGCAGCGCGCGCCCACCTCCCCCGTTGCCAAGGAAGACGAGGAGATTCCTGGCCAATCCCCCACGTGGGTATGTGCCATGTCAGCGGCCAGGCTGCGCACGCCCATCTCCTCGTGCGCGGACATCGCCGGTGGACGCAGGTTCAGGGTCGCTTAAGAAGTGCATTGCACTTAAAACACATACGACACAACCCCGCAACAGTGACCGAACACCTGCTCTCCGCGCCTGCTAGATCCAAGTTTCTTTATTTGGCAACGCTCTCTCTCCCCCTTTCTCTGCTCTCGGCTGCTTTCAAAGCCGCGTTTTCGCTTCCTTCTATTCTTTCTTGCCTTTCATCCAGCGGCCGTGCTCGTACTATCGTTCGTTTCGCTTGGCTTTGGAAGTTTGACACCCTCGCTTTTTCCCCTCTGAATTCCCTCGGGCACATCTGCCCAGGCCTGGTGGGCTAGCACTGGATGGCAAGGGCGTCACATGGTGCGCGGCACATGGCTGGCAAGCTAGCACAGGAAATCTTCTAGCACAGGAAGCTAGCTAGCACAGGAGGAAGGGGGGGGGCGCCTTCCCCCCCCCCCCCCCCCCCCCCCCACAAACTTAGCTAAAGATTCGCAAATTATGTGAGGACAGGCTACATATACTAGTTCACCGGTGTTCCGGAGGTCACCGGCAACTAGGGAGGCATATTACCTGTGCCCCGATCATACTACACCCCAGTCATACAATGCTTTCACGTGGTCCCTTCAAAGTCCTATTACTATATTTACACGATTGTAAGTCGACTCGAATGTAGGTCGACCCCCACAAATTGCATTTCTCAAAAAAAAAAAAAAAAGGTGAGCGCAGAAAGCAGCTCGTTTGAACGCTGCTGTGAACGAGCACCGAGAGAGTTCGGGCCCGGGGTACTCATGACAGATGGGACGATTCAGCTCAACACAGAAGTGACTCAAGCACATGGCAACGCGGCCACCTAGAAAATCGTATCACAAGGAGAAGCTCCTCCGTCAACTACCAATACCCCTCATACGGCGACTCTTCCATCAATGATCGATGCTCCCACAAGAGCTGTACGCTCGTGGTGCGCGCAGTAGATGTTAACAAAGGATAGCTTTTGTATGAGCACACGGAATAACTGTGCACTGTGGGTTGAGTGGGAAACTTTATTCCCAATCATGAGAACACATTCGCTTCGAGGTGACACCCATCGAAGCTACCGGCAGCGGCAGTGGCACTGCCGCATGATATCAAAACAAACATGGCGGGTGACGGAAGCGGCCGCTTCGTGAGTACGCGATTCGTGAGTACGTTACTTGCATTCAAGAAGCGTTTTGTTCATCTCTAATAAACAAAATGAGCATTTCCTGATCCCTTGAATCAATGCACGGCTCTGATATATGCACAATCGTATCACGTTGTTCAGTACTCTTCCGAAAGCGCTGGTGGAAGGTTACCCACTCTGGGCACAGTGGACAATAACTTTCAAAGTCAGCATCACCTTTATTGACACCAGAATGTATGGAATGGTAAATGCTACGCTTCGACTTTAACCATAGAAATGAGGGTGTTCCGCTTTCCCCAGCTCGTAGCACCCCATATTTCTCATTTCTCTTGCTGTTACAAGCAGCACAAGGTTCGACTTCGATTCTAAGTCGACCCCCCAACATTGTATTGTCAAACTTGAAAAAAAGGGTTGACCCACAATCGTGTAAATATGGTATTAGGGTTCTTTCTGCCGTATTTGTAGTTCTCGTGGTTGTTGGCAATGACCATCTGTTGTGGGCCGTTGTGCCGTTGTGAGGCGTGACATTTTGCTTCTGCTCAAGAGCTTTGGTTCTTGTGTTTCAGGCTGCAGAAGTTCAAGCTGACCATCGCCAACACGGTGATCACTCAAGAGAACAGCAGCCTCAACACCATGGGCACCGACCAGTTGCTCGACCTGTTCACCCTCAGCTCGGACCGGCGAGGCAAATCCGAGCCGATAGAAGCCGGCCACAGTCTGCTGGGGGGGCCCTCGTCCTCACGGGCCGGCATGAAGGGGGTGCTGGAGAACCTGCCCGAGCTGTGGGACTCGTCCAAGTACGACTCAGAGTACGACTTGGGCAGCTTTCTGAGCACGCTCAAGCCAAAGTGATGCCGTCCGCGCGTCTGTGGTTCACCCATGTGCATTTCGAGCGCCTTCCAAGCAACCGCGGTTGCATGCCTTGACAGCGCAGGTTCGGCAAGGTGACGTGCGTGAAAGTGTGGCGTTGTGTGAGTGGTGCAGAGTTCTGCTTGCCAGTCCAGGCAGGAGGTGAGACAAAGGGACTTGAAACCACTGTGGTAATCCTGTTCGAATGGACACGTTTTGTGCTGGGACAACTTATAAAAGAAACTTTTTTTTTTTTTTTCATCTTGGTCATGTGCGAGCAAGTAGTGAAGGTGTTCTTTCAACGCCGTTCAACGCTGCATTTGTTGCTACCATCGGACTAAGTGTTGTTGGTATATTATTCATCTGAAAGCTACTTCTAGTGCAAGCACAATGCAGTGTGACGTGTGTCTGGATCCCAACCTGGCTGCCATAGTTCGCCTGTAGCAGTGAGGTGACAAGGTTGCCAAGCTTCTTGTTTAGGCATCTGCTAACTGTGGGTGCGAGGGTGTCTCTTGCTGTGAGGATGCCACATCGTTGCATTCAATGTAAGAATGTTTCCATCATCATGTGGGGTGATAGATAAGGGCGTCCCATCATCGTGTGGAAGGTGGCGTAAAAACGACTTCACCGGTGTTCAAATGTGTTCCAGTCTGAGACTGTATTTTATTGAAGCGCTGCCGGTCTAACTGGCGGTAGAAAGTCTCAACAAGGTTTTTTTTTCCAGACCTGCTCTGATGTAAAGTCGGCAGCGTAGGCTACTTTGCGATGGTTGACCTCATCGGAGTGATTTTATCCGAAGCCATACATATTTCTTAAGGGAGAGCACCAAGGGAGGTTTTTAAGTGCATCTGTGGGGGTGTGTCAGGTCCCCTAGAAGCGTGTAGGTGGCTCGTTAGAGGTGAACTTTTCTCTGGCGTATTCTTCTGGCTTGTAGCTTGAGATGGCTGACTACTTCCTCTAAGTGGCAAATAAGTATGTTTTTATAGAATACAGTTGGGTTTTATAGGAGTCACTACAACTTTGTTGCGGTATTGTACAAAGATGTAGGCTGGAGTTTCAATAATTGCAAGCTACCATGAAAGGCGTAAAGACAAGGCCTTGTGGTGTACCTGGGAGCTCTTGCGATAGCCCACTGTTGTAGCTTCTAAAGAAGCTTGAATAATTCTATTGGGCTTAACTTTTAGCCGTGCCCAGAGAGCGTGCTCAGTGAGAGTTCCCATTTCATAACATATGTTTGCTTAGCTGATTCCAAAGGTGCTGTTTTCTTTTTTTGTGAAAAAAAGGAATGGCAAACTGTGGGTTGCCCTTTTAGAAAATATGGCCCACATGATTGCTAATATATGCTAAATTTTTGCTGCACAATATGAAAAGCAATCTATCCATCTTTTGGCTGATAAGGGGTTCAGCCAGTCCAATACTGCAAATGTTGCACCGGTTTCGAGATGTCGTCAGGCTTCTTACGGCGATGTCAGTGTATGTGTATGAGAGCCTGTTTGAGAAGTACAGGCAGCGAATACACACGGCCATATATACTCATTGTCTGACCTCTGAAACCATTTGTCTGCTCAGATGAGGACACCTTTGGGTGCCACAAATGTTTACTAAAGCGTTCAGAGGCGTTCTCTTTCTGTGTGTCTCCGTCATTAGCGTGTCATGTCTGCATGTTTTCTGGTTTTTTTTCTCTTCTCCGAAACTTTCCCCGTTTTTCACTCTCTACCGTCACCACTTTGTGTCCCTCGTGTTCCCGCCTGTGTCGCTTCAGCCTGTATTGCGAGATGGTCACACTTAAACAAAGCTGAGGCTATGCAGTGGCACTGTGCGGCTCTTAATGCAGGAAGTTAAATTCAAGTTTTGTGAGCTGCTGCGGGGAAAAGGAGACGGATGACATATGGTCACTCCCGACGACTAGTGGGAAAGTTAAACCTCCCATCCTAAAGAGTTGGAAATTGGGAGCGGTGGGTGATGGCGTTTCCTCAACGGAGGTCGTGATGCCATAGGCATTTGCCTTTCTTTGGCTGGTGATGTTGCCTTCTATGCCTCTGGCAAACATGTTGGCATAGGACGGTAATGCCCTACAACTGGAACTTGTGTTTTGTGCTGAATAAAGCATTGCTCCCGTTCTAGTGAAGTTTTGAGGTCCCTTTTTTTAGTGCAAGCAGATTGTGGCAGTCCACAAAGCCGCATTTGTTCGCACCTGGTTTTTCGCTGCGCCCGAGTGCTCTGGTAAGCACTAAGGAATCCTCAATTTATTCTGTATCGCATCTACAAGGCTGTAGAACTATTCTCTTGCATTGATGCTGCCTACACGAAACGTAAGACTGGCAAGGAGTGTCCAGGGAACACCAAAGACAGCCAGAAAGTTTAAGTCGAAATTTCTGCCTTCCCAAAGCCCTTTTAAGTGTTTGTTTCCCATATGTTCTTACACAGTGCCACTTGCGATGTTGCAGTTATAAAATCTGATTATTTGGGGCGTGTTTAAATGTTTTTGGAACAGTAACAAGAAATGTGCACTTCTTATGTTTGTCTAGAAATTTTAATGGGCATGTGTTGTGATGCCCTCTCCCTTTGCAGTGCCTTTTCCTACTTCATACCAAGATCTCCTCCCCTGAATGCACTATATGCACAGTGCAAGGACTTGACCGGAACAATGTATTCAATGTTCTACCAAATCCTATTGATGGACACCAGAGGAATGTTACATACACACAAACCAGGCTTGTTTCAAGTTCTAGAAACTTGTAACCAGGCCATCAAAGTAAAGGCCCATAAAGCTGTAAATGGCATTGAATGGCGAACGCGGTGTTTACAAACCACTTCGCTCTTATCTGCCTTTGTTGAGCCCCAGGGTTCATCACTTGAATGCCTTTTGCTGCTTTACTACACTGCAGCAACACCAGGAATTGATGCGACGTCGTACCCTGAAAGAGCACCGCTCGCCAAATCTTCATCGGTGGTGACGTCGCGTCGAGTAATGACAATACCAGCTCCCTTGCCTGTAACACTTTTCAGCCAGCAACCTTGCAGTGCCCATGTGGTGGCTTTAGGAGTAGCCCTTCTCTACCTGCACAAATTCACTTGGCCACCTGACAGACCGGGTGTGTTACAGACATTTGGACCATCGTGAAGCCATGTTTCTCCCTCATCCCTCCGTGGACGAACACTGGTGACAGTTGCTCGAACTGGGTGTCTTTCCCAATCTCGTGAGGGCGCACAAGAACAGTTGGGTAGCCCTTCCGCTGTAAAAAACAATGGGGTTGTTTGTGCGCAAGGCACAATGTGATTCTAAGCAAAGATGTTTGCTGAACTGCTTTGTCGTATGTAGGCGCAAGGTTACGTTTATTATAGTACTTTAGTGGTCACCACACACCTGTTGGATTCAGCATTTACATGACCAGTGAGGACCCAGTGAGCATTGCTAAGCCCTGCTGAGGACAGGTTATTGCATACCTTATTCGCATATACATTCATGCTACACATCATTGAGTTCGAATGCTCCTTTGTAGCTCGCAGCTAACCAAGACGGGGTAATGCATTCTAGGAAAACAAAGAACTGATATTGACTACGTCTCTGGTTTTTATGGCTACAGAAAGCTTAGCCTCTTTAGCACCAACAAATGGTGAGCTCTAGTTCAACATCAGCGTGATAAATGAGGAGGGTGTGAAAAAAGCATGATATGGTGTTAACATTGTCCCACCAAAACATCAAACAGCTGATTACACCTCATAGATTTCTACATTGCAGCCGTGTCACGTTTATTCATATAAAAGTGCTTCAGGCTAAACACAATCGGAATTCACGGGAAAATTCCTCTGCTGGTGAACTGCAGACCAAGAAAGAGTTACTGAAAGTGAATGTCGTGAAATAATTAGTTAAACCATTTCTAATGAGGAACAAAGCAAAGCCCTTTTGATGCACACCCTTGCATATCTACTCACAGATCTATGAAAATAAACATATATGCTTCTCATATGTTTACATGTGTGTGTATAAATGCCTGCATGTGCAAATGTGTTTATTGACAACACATCAGCATGCAGCGCCCACTGCTTGCTGTTTTTGTAGGGACAACGTAAAGCAGATTAACAAACCTCAGCTCTTTATATCATTACGAGGAATGTTTAGGCAACAGGTGCTGCCTTTGAAGTCTTTAGAACGAGTGCTTCTAGAAAAGTGTGGAGTTCATCCTCCTGTGAACATAGGATCGCAGTAAATTGGACATAAATTGGACATTCCAAAGCTGACCGGGGACGCTCCTGGTCGCAGTAAGTGGGATGTGGCAAAGGTCATGCAACTAGGCTGCCCAACCAGTGGTGCAACCATGGCAGCAGAGCCTGAAACGGAAGCCAGGAAGCCCAGACGGGAGCCGGGGGTGGAGGGCATGACACCAGTTTTCTCACTCTCATCTTGGTGATGAAGGTTGTCCCGATGAACTAAAAAAATTAGACAAGGGAGGTGTTGACGCATTTAGAAAATCAAAGCACGAGTGATTCTCGCACGTGCCGGCACCTTACTGCGCAGTCCACAACGCATTGTTTTTGGCGGTCCCATCTCCCCGCGAGGGGGACTCGAGTAAATGCGTTGCATAGGGGGTGGGTGTATTGCGTTAACATTTAGTGTTTGGGGAGTTGGTGGTAGTGAATGCGTTGTATCAGCAGCTTCTTGACGTAGTTTGAATGAGTCAGGGATATAAGGCGCGTTCGTAGCCTCCCATTCTGTGTCTGCTTTGTGGCGCAATGGGTAGAGCACCATGTACATTGTGTTCCGCCCGCAGGGTCGAGGGATCGAAACCAGACGCCGGATAGCATTTTTTTTTTTATATAGTGTAGGGGGAGGGGTGCGGACTACGACTACGGACGTCAACGCGGGTGACATCGTGAGTTACTGAAATGCTCTGCATTTAATATAAAAAAAAAAAGACGGACTAACCAAACAAACACGTAAGAAATTATTACTAACCCCAAACCTTAAGTGAAACTAAATATCATTACAATAAAGTTTCTACGAAGTCCAACTTGAGAAATTCCTATCCCACCATTTTTAAATCCCCTCACAAAATGTAAAATGCCTCGAAGCACTTATGACTCATTACATGCTTTGAAAGCAAAAGCCTGGCAATACTTGTCACAGCCTTCTTTACAGCTACACAATGGTTCTGGTTTTTTTTTGTACTTTTGTTTCTTTGTATTCTGGCACGAATTACTTTGACAGGCAGAGGGCGACACTCCAAACCACAGTCCCCCCATAAACTGTCCTCCACGGCCTGGTGCACTTATTCTAGTCACGTGCCATCATGCCCACCTGTCATGTGATATGTCAACAACACATGCAGGAGGCTAACGCTTCCAGTACGACGTGCTAAAGTATACATAACGGTCAAGTGCACTACCACTGTGCTAATCTGGCACCCTACCAGAATGCGAGGAGGATTGGCCCAGTGTGTGCCACGTGACAGGTGAACGTAACGGCATGTGATTAGAACGGTGCATCTGGAGGAAAACTGCGACTGTGCAGAAGCTGTCATGTGAATTGTGGCCAGTGTGCCTGTCGAAATAATTTGCATCAAAAGACAAAGCTCAAACACAATGTTGCAGTAAAAGTCTGATATAATTGCTATTTGCCTGCGAAGCACGTAAGCGGATTTTCATTCCCAAGGAATTTTTCTCTCTTCATAGCAACGGCCACCTTCTGCACTGGACAGCAGCAACACCACCAGTTTTTCGCATAATGAAGCACTTAAGGGGGCACGAATGATTTGTAAGCATTGTGGCATTAATAGAGCAAATTGTAGTCTGGAGTCCCTAGGCCATGTTTTGACCACTTTTGCTGCGTTTACGCGACTTTATTCACTGGAAAAATCAATTAGAGAATGCTGTTCTCCTCTCTGCGTCCTCTTTGCCGATTTCCTATGACATTTGGTATGATGTAAAAATGACATGGGCTTGACTGCATGGCTCGCCGACTCTACGACAGAATCAGTCGGCCTAGCGCGCGCCCCCTGCCCTGCCTGCATGAAACTGTGCCAGCGGGAGTTGTGTCCTAGCTTTTTGCGCTGGCTTTAATTTCGTATACTGGAGCTGTTTTGCATCGTTTAGAACGCGTAATTTTTTTCTTACGCGGCTGGAGCCTTTCTGCGCCATTTCGAACGCGCCATTGTTTTCTTGCGCGGCTGGAGCCTTTCTGCGGCATTTCGAATGCGCCATTTTTTTCTTGCGCGGCCACTTTTCTAGCTTACTATCGTAACAACCTGCCCAACGAAAGGAACACAGATTTTGCCTGAAATGTACGTGCAGTTTTCTTTGCGCTAAATAACGGGAAGATGTATGACAAGCGCCAGCGGTTCACAAGGTTTGAACGGTTGACTCTGGTTTTCGAAGCCTCAGCGTGACTCCCTGACCCCGGTACAGGCTCTACTTGGGTCCGTTATCTCGCTGCGCCGCCTGATTGCGGCAGTCGCATGGACCGTTAGCGAGCTAAGACGGCAAGGCGAGCCCATAAAGTGCTCTGCGCTTAAAAAAGAAAACGGCCCAAAGGGAACGCGGAAAGTCAGATGGCTCAGTACGGGAACGATGCTGCGGCGCAGGACATCGCAGCAGCAGACGACTCGCTCAACCAGATGTTCTTGCACACGTCACCGAGAAGCGAGGCATCATGGGAAGTCACGTTCGCGTGTGGTGAGGATCGAGGTAGAGTTAACTAGAATAGTATTCTAGTAGAATAGTATTCTAGTTCACTCTAATCGAGGTGAACGAAACGAGGGATAATCACGGCGCTGGTGATAATGCGATGTTTTGAGTTGCAATAACTCCACTAATGCTCATTGACTTCAACAAAATTCTTGATGGAGGTAATTACTAGAACATTGATTTACCTGAAAATGTGAACACCCATCGTTAAGTTCGGGCACCTCACTTAATTAAAATCGCTGAGCAACTACATATCGTTCGTTATGTATAGTGCGTTCCCCTGTATAGTGTTTGTTGTTGTTGTTGCTCTTCTTCTTCTAGTGGAACATACCCACGTGGGGGATTGGCCAAGAAACGGGGTTTCATGCCGGCCGAGCTTACTTGGGCGCGAGGAGTGTGAGGAGAAACCGCAGAAGCTTCTTTTTTGCTCGCCGCGCTTTTGTGTTCACCCGACGGGCGGGCCTGGAGAGGATGTTAGCTTTCGAAGGAGGGTTTCCTTTCGTTCGTTTGAAAAACTGGCGGAGGGGGACCATTGACATTTTAGCGACCGCGATTACCGCCATGAGAATGCCCGAAGCGGACAGGAGCTGGAAGTCAGTAAAGGGGTCAAAGGTAGGTATACGGCACCCGACAATACCAGGGTTACACAGCTCAAAGGTACTGGGTAAAGTTTCCATTCGCTACACGTCTGGACGTGGCGACTCGGTGGCTGGGATGCGTCATTGGGCAGGTGACCAAGCATTGTTATGCACTCGACATGTTTACAATGCAAATGAATTTTGACGGCGTGGGGCACAATCATAGGCGTGCATGGTATTGACGAGCCGCCCGACAACTGATGGCCTGCGGTAGGTCGTCTTTTAGTTGGTTGATTTTCATTTGTGTTATTATTGGTGTTTTAAGGAATACCTCCGGGTTTCCGTATGAGAGCGAGAGAGGTTGGTCACGGGACTATTTTGCACTCACCTGAGTTTGCTTGGCACTGTGGACAATCAAGGGGTCTAAGGTGGGTTAATCAATGAGCCATCCTCACTCTCAAATTTTGACGTCCCTTTTGTAGGTGGGGGTTTTGTTCGTAAAACTGAGGAGTTTGATTTTTTGACGCGAGGAGGAGAGGGGAGGGGAGCCCCGCTAAATGCAGGCCTTGCACTACCTCTTTTATGAGATCATAATCCTTGGACGTTGTAAATACGTAGTGTAAATACAGTGCACACCCGCCCAATTTTTTACCAATATCACAGGAGCGTCAACCCTATCTGTCAATCAGCGCCGCGTGATGGAATGATACGGCAAACTCGGCGAGAGTAGCCGCATGCGCACTAAGCAAAGGCCGCTGCTGCCGTCGTCTGCTAGGCTGTTCCAAGAGCAGAGGGCCGCCCCCGATTTTGTTATTCGCTTAATCACACTGCCTGCCATACTCGAAATTTTCCTTCAAGAGTGGCGCCAATTGAAAACAGAGTAATCAGCATTGTCGAGCGCAAGGTTCGTTCAGCATAAGGTTCATTCGGCAACGCTGATTACTAGCTCTTTTCAGTTGGCGCCACGTGCCTAGTCTTGAAGTAAAAAATCGAGTATGGCAGGCAGTGTGATAAGCGAATAACAAAAATCGGGGACGGCTGTGTGCTTTTGGTACAGCCTAGCAGACGACGGCAGCAGCGGCCTTTGCTTAGTGCGCATGTGGCTACTCTCGCCGAGTTTGACGTATCACTGCATCATACGGTGCTGATAGACCGAACGGTCGACGCTCCTGTGATATTGGTAAAAAATTGGGTGGGTGTACATATAATACATTTTGCGTTTGCTTGGAGTAGACCGCCGTCGGCTACGTGCCGTCGGTCAATGAGCCAGCAAGTCATCATTTCAGCAATCATCTCTCCGATCATCGGCCGACCGATCCAGCTTTTTCGAACTCCCATGTATCGACAAAACCTCTTTCAGGGCCCCTTTCAGCCGACATATGTTCGTGGGCATTCGTAATTGATCTAAAAACGCAACACACCAGATGCCAAAGCCCAAATGGACTTCAATTTCTTAAGCGAGAAAAACGGCCCCCGTAATCATTTTTCCCTCCAACTAAATATAAAAAGCAGTGTCACAGTTTTTTCTCAGCTGTCGCGGACACAAAACTGGTATGCACACTGGACATAACGCAATGCATGCACAATGGCTTCCACTTGGCGACGTATGAATAGAAACGCGGTCGCAACGTCCAGCCTTAAAAAATGCCTCAAGCAACACAAACCTGCCATTTTTATTGTGCTTATACAGAAACTCGAAGGTGAGGGCTCGAGTGTCATTGCTTACCTCGCGAGCTGCGCGCTAACGTCAATAGGCGGAAGAACAGCACTGGAATTTACTTGAAATTCGCCGCTACACAAGCGGCATTATTCCGAAGCTGTAACCACGGGAGCAAAGAATAACGGCGTTTGTCATATACGAAGGTATAAATGAGACACAAAATATTTCTTAAAATATGAAAGCATGTAAACGTTCTCCGATAGTATTAAGCGATACGAAGTCAGTGGCAGTGTAAAACATGGCAAGAATAGCTCTATTTAGCCTTCTGCGGATTCTCGTCTTCTGCACGTTAATCATCGCTACGAAAGAGCAAGCCGAAGAATTTACGAGCGGTGGTATGAGCGGGCCGAGTAATATACCTGGGCCTCCAGAAGTTGCGAATTTCACACAACCTTTCGGTGAGTGAGGACAATTTTTTATGTTAAATTGGCTGTCTGGTAGCTGAATTGAATTTACTGTAAATCGAAAATTGTAAGTTAAATCAGCAGAAAAGAAACGAAGCTGAGAGAATTAGTTGAGTGTAATTAGTTCTCTAAATATCTACCTTGTCCCCATTATTCAGGCGTATGACGGAAGCTTGGAACCAACACATAGTCCGAAAAAGCCCTGTCCATTGTGTGTGAGTTGGGGGGGGGGGGGCATGAAGGCAATTAGAGCATCGTAATAACGCAGGCAACGTGAGCAGGCAGCACAATTATCATCTTGATTCATGAATGATTAACTCGTAACACAAATAGGCACAAAGGGGGGAAATGTCGAAATGTCCCAAGGTCCAATACTTCGTAAAATACGAGACCTTTAATGGTCGCGTGTCTACTTACTTCACTGCAAATGCCGTCGAAAAATAATAGTTTCCTGATGTCCCTGCCACGTAAGTTACTTTTTTCTCTACCATTTCAGCCGTCATACTTTTTTTTTACTCCTCCACTGAAAAGTACAATGGAGGTATACATTTCCGTCAATACAGTGGTTTAACATGCGCAGGTAGCTCTGCAGGGACCACGTGTTTTGGCTAGATTTTGAGAGGGAGCTTTTAAACTTAAAAAAATTACACCATCTTCCCACCTGGGAACCCTGAGGGGATGCAAAGCCGTGGAGTAGTAGCGTGTTAATTGGTTGTTAGAGTAAAGACACGTGTAGTAGCGTATTGAATGTCTTCTTTATTTATCGAGTAGTGGGGAACGTTTTGCGGCTTCTCGTTCTCGAAGCGAGGAATCCGCTGTTCGACGCTGGCGTTTCGAAGCGTTGTCACGTTGCCGAACGCAGCGTCCATTGTCACCTCATCGGACGGCGCAGCGTTGTCTCGACCGAAAGCAGCAACTGAAGGGAGCAGCGCCGCGGACCTGGTTATCTGGAGTGGAGAGGAGGAGGGGAGAGGAGGAGCAGCGCGCACAGGTGGTGTGGAGAGGGGGAGGGGAGAGAGAGCGGCGTTATCACAGCTGTTGTGGAGAGGAGGAGAGGTGTGGACGCCGGACGACGGACGACGGAGCCTCGACTAAGAGATGCTTTGCATCTGAAATAAAATGCGCCGCTGCGCTCCGTATACAGATGTAACGAGCTCCCGGTGTTTGCCGTTGCCAGTTTGTCGCTGCTCCACCAACACCACTACTGCCCCTTCCCGCTGTTGTATAGCTTGGGCTGTGCTTGACGCAGTAGCTCGCTGCGCGCGTGCCCTGCTGCGAGAGAATTTTAGGGGCGAAGCACCTTAAAGGCTTGTCCGGCGTCCGTGCTCACGGCACAGCACCGTGTAAATCGAAACATCTGTGAACAAAAGGCTCACAAAAGTTTAACAAGAACAAAAAAAAAGGTTTACGAAAGGTTCGAGAGAGAGAGAGAGAGAGAGAGAGAGAGAGGTTTCGCGTGGCTTCTGAAGAGCCGTGCTGGGCATGCGCGAGGAGCATTGGATTGAATTGAATTTGGATTGGATTGGATTGGAATTGTACGTACTTTACACACGCGTTGTCACTAATTTACATGCGCGAGTGGGCAATGTCACGGGTTATTTACGGTAAGAACGATCCCCAGTGCTTCGCCCACTCGTCATGGTTCACTTCGTGGAGATACGTGAATTTTTCTTCACTCCCCTCCCCCCTCCCCCCCACGCGTGCTTTCCCACATACCAGTGCCGGTGTATGCGTGAGGGTTGCTACGTCATCTATAAACGCAGAAAGTCTCTTTCCGCTAACTTCTGACTCTTCTTCGACCTGGTTTTAATACGTAGCCTACTTTGGCGAGTACCGCCACAGCCCAGACACTGTAACGACCAGCCTGTCCACAAGAACGCAGAACTCGCTTAAGTAACACATTTAATCATTATAATAGTGAAATTGGAGATAATTGGCGGGGCAGGATTTCGTAAAAACAAATAAGAAGGATAAAAAATACCGAAAATGGCGAATCGTGTAACGCCCTGCATTTCAACCAATATGCAGATTTGGCGGAATTAACACCTTTAATCGTTGTATTAGCGTAATTCGGGATAACTGATGGAGCAGAACTTTCATAAACAAAAAATGTAGAAATAGGGAAAATGGCGAACCATGTAACCTCTTCCGTTACCACAAAAAAATGCAGATTTTCTGCAATCGGTATAATTGCGTAAATGGAGGTAATTGGTCGGGAAGAACTAAAAAAACAACAAAAAAATTGCCTCTAAACAACTCACACTCTAGACAAGTGGCATAAGAATGCTAAACATTAGTAGACAATTATATGAGTTTTTCGAAATTTTTTTTACTTTTTTCGCGCACGCGCATAACGTGCGGCGGATGAGGTTTCTGCGTGCACGGGGCTCCGTGATTGTCCTTCCGCGGCTAACCATATCTCCGATTTAAAACGCGTTTTTGGAAAGGTTGCCTGTTTGCGAGGATTATATGGTTGGCACTTGTTCTACAGCAAATCTGCATGTCTAATCCTCCATGGAGTTCTCGCGCCCATGTGAACGAGAACTCGGGGAGTTGGTTCGCCATCCGGCGGTTGTTATTATTTACTCTTGCTGGCGATACGCTGCTCGTCGGGAGGTGGTGGTTCCACCTCGTACGCACTCACGTACGCGCGGTGCTGGCATTGACGCACCCTAGTGCGCAAGTCTCCAGAATGATAAGGCGAGTTGCAAACCGACAACTCGAAAGCCGGAATGAGAAAATAAGATACTTTGAAGCTGTTGCGCAGCTTGGTAACCTACAGCAGGGTAACCTACAGTCTTCTCTATCAGGACATCGACATTTACGAAGTGCAACAGGCCGAAATGATTTTAATACAAGCGTACAAGGTGGCGCTAAGGCTACCGCAGCAGAGGCCGTTGAAGCCCTGTACCAAGGGAACCAACCCTGCTGACCCCATCGGGAAATGTAGCCTGTAGCATGGGGCCCAAGACCCTGCTAGAGTGCCGCCCAAACACGCAAAAAAAAAAAAACACTTATAAAAGAAATTACTGGCACCGCCAAGAATCGAACCTGGACCAAAATAGGAGAGAGAGCCCGTCGTCTTAAAGAGTAAGCTACGCCCACACGAGGAAACGGGGGCACAGACGATGTACTCAACGAGTAGAGCGGCGGGCCTGTTCAAAGCCCTCGCATGAAGTGCAAGCGGAACAATATATGATAACGGCATTCACGTGGTTTGGATTAGCGGTGAACGGAACAACGTCTGTGGATGGGGAGGGCATTCCTTGGAGGCGGCGCATGAAACATGAGTGAGGGGGAGAGGTAGTGAGAGAGATGACGCCATAGCCGCGCGTATGGCCAACACCGACTAGATGGTATGGCCCTCCTCCTCCTCACTCTTCGCCAGGCGCTCATCTCCGTTTTCTTTCTGCCGTCGCTGCTGCGTTCGGTCGTCTTTGCTTTCACTCTTTGTATAGCCACGTCTGAGAATTCAAATGACGTCGCATGGACAATCGTTTTGGGTGTTGTTCACAGCTTCGCAGTCCAACCACCTTCACGACATAGAGTGGAGACAATTTTTTTTCTGGTTCTTCGATTTGACTTCACTTTCATGGTCCTTCCATCTCACAGAGTGGAAGAAAGCCTTTTAATTTTTTTTTTGCCTGGATTAGGTTCATCACAAGTTAAGGCGTGAAGAACATTTCGGCCTAGTTTAGGTGCGTTAATGGCCATGGCAAAAGTAAAAACAAATTAAGAAAGACTTTTGAGGCTAATGCTTACAGGATGACTTTGAAGATTAGGTGGCCGAACTGTATCACATCGCGAAAATACACTACTGTTACACTTAAACGTCGTAGTTATAGGGTGGGAGTTTTACATTATCATAGATACTACATATATAGCACTCAAGTAGAAATAAAATGAGCATGAATGTTTTGGGGTTTAGCAAGAAGAGATTGGCGCCTCATTAAAGTGCTATAAAGTCGTCAAAGATATGCATGTGCTGTGAGCGCCACTATGGAGCAGAGGCGGCTGCAACGCCTTTTGTGATTGCAGTGGGGCTCCGCAAAAAAAAAAAAAAAAAAAAAAAAAGAACCCGTCCTGGCTTTTTTGTGACTGTGTGGCTCTGGGTGCGGTCGAAGATTACTCTAATCTATGCAGCCGCTCGTGTGGCTTCCTAGGAAAGGGGCCGCCGTTGCTATGGGGCCACAGGACACTTCGCACCCAAGGTAATTAGGGCACCTTTTCGCTACTACAAAACGCCGACTCCAACGTCGGCTTTTTCTGACATAGGGCACATAATGCTTTTCGTTGAAAAGGTCCGGCATTGGAGCGGCACTGGCTGCCGCTCTCAAGCACACAATGAAATTCACATAAATTGTGAGAAACAAGCTCAACACCGCCGCTCCGCTGTCTTAATTTTCACTTTTCAAATTTTATTTCGACCCATACACACACTCGCACGCACGCACGCACGCACGCACGCGCACACGCACACGCACACGCACACGCACACGCACACACACACACACGCGCGCGCGCGCGCAAAAAGGCGTCAGTCTCCCTCTTCCACATCTTGCTTGGCTTCGCTAAATGGCTTTTCTTTATGTGTTCGTTGTTTTTTTTAGTGTACTCCTCGGATCCATATGTTCACTGTATAAACAGATTTTTTTAGAGTAATTTGCTATTGTGCAGTCTGTTTTCCCTGAAGTAGTTTAAGCATTATTATTTTTTTTTCAGATGGTCCTGTACACTCCGAACACAGGGGGTCGCACACATGATTGCATAGGGGCGTTTACTGCACACAGGACTCCAGACTACAGCTGGGCACGTCAATGGAAACTTAAAGAAAGCAGTAATGCACCATGCATATTTGTTTGCACACAAAGCAGCCGCTCTCATTAAGCACCTCCAGCTCCTTTGTGGTAGAATGGCAGATTAAAAATGTATAAAATGCTCTGGTTGCCCCCAGAATTATTATCTTTTTCATAAAGCCTATAAAAAGAAGCGTGTGTTCGAAGTTTATGATCAATTGATACCTTAGAGAACAATGTTGTTTTGTTCGATTAAACTGGATTTTAAAATGTTTTTTTTATTATCGCATTGAGTGCTACCGTAGGCGGTTGGTGGACATTCTAGTTCATAGTCCACGCTGTGCTGCTGCGGACTGTGCGCACGTCACAAGGAACTCCTGATGTGCGGGCTAGCCACTGTGCAGCAAGCTCTCCCACTGCTTATGGGGTATGGTTGTGGGGCTGGGGAGTTGGTAGGGCACATCCAAACCAAATGAGTTGTATTTGGGGTGCCGTAGCAGTGTGGGAAGTTTAGGGGGGGTGGTTGTATGCAGTTGGGGAAATCCAATGGAGGAAGGTGTGGCCACGGCCTCCGCGATCGGCAGCCGGCGGCGCGCCGAGCAACGGCGCGCCGCCGGCAGCCGATCGCGGAGGCCGTGGTGTGGCTGTTGTAGTGTGTCGGGTCTCGACTAGATGGCGCCACGGCGACCATCATCATCAGCTCCCCGCCGGGGCGGGTTATATTCCTGCTGGTAGCATCGTGTCTGTACGTGTCTCTCAGGGCTGCGTGCTCTGCCGGGGCGGTCCCTCGGCGTACCCGCTCGGCCACCCTCAACAGCTGTGGTAAGTCTCGGTCTGGAGTCGTCGCCAAATGTGCGCGTCGGGCACACCGATAGGGATGGATATGGGGACGGTAGGGCCCTGCGGGAAGCTCGGTAGTGATTGATGAAGGATGTCGGAGTAGTTTTAGGAGAGGGGTTGCAGAACCAGAGGACCGCTAAGTGTTTCGTCTTCTTCCCCTTCTGGGAATGCCCGGTGGGTAAGGTCGCCGGCAGTGGCATGCGCCACCTCATTCCCAGTTAGGGATATATGGGCTGGGATCCATACAGTCCGGCTCTGTGGCAATTTCGTTCGTTGATCGTGGATGATCGCTACAAGGCCGATGGTATTCGCCGTTGCAAACCGTGCCCAAGCTGTCTGTGAGTCGGTGAGCACGGTAATGTTGGAGGTCGGGGCGTGCACCACATCTAAGGCGATGGCCGCTTCTTCAGCTGTACTTGCCGGGCCGGTAAGAAATGTTGCTGTTGCCAATGTGCTGCCATTCGTCCTAACTGCCGCAGCCG
Organism: Haemaphysalis longicornis; assembly: GCF_048455015.1. Lineage (NCBI taxonomy): Eukaryota > Metazoa > Arthropoda > Arachnida > Ixodida > Ixodidae > Haemaphysalis > Haemaphysalis longicornis. Next base: position 108,965,247 of record NW_027526385.1, read on the forward strand.
CATATGTGCATGTCGGAAGCGGTAGCTAGCGCCGTCCATGTTGCATGCCTCGGGGTTTGTAGAATATCTCGCTGTAAGAAGTCGTGCACGGTGTCGCCTGCGGCCAGCATTGTAAGTCGGGTGCATGTGCTTTGGAACTGGAAGCACCCGTATGGGAGCTCCTTGGATCGCTGTCACGCGGTGCATGGTGTCGATTGTTGGCGGGAGGGAGTAGCCCAAAGTGCTTAGCACATATCGCTTTGTAGCGTTAGTCGAAGTAGTTGATGCGGACTGTTGGTGTTAACTCCAATTAGTTCAGCCAGAGTGTTATGCAAGCCCAGCTGGAGGAGGCGGTAAGTTGATGCGAAGACTGGCAGGTCAAGAGCTGTTTTGTAGGCTTTGTGAATCATTATATCTATTTTGTTTCCCTTTTTAGTCTTGAGAGCGCCGTATGGTGTCCCATAAGTTATTCTGCTGATTGGCATGGCCTGATGAATTCTGTATGTGTCCGCTTCTTTGAGTCCATGACGGTGAGAGCAGACGCGTTGAATAAGATGAGTGAGCTGGGCCACAGTCTTTTGAAGCCTAGGAAACAATGGTGCCCCACTTCCATCATGGTGGTAGAAAATTCCCAGGATTTGGATCGTTTGCACTGTGGGAACGACTGTACCCTTTATGGTCACTATCGGATCTGGAGTCGGTGGAACCGGTCGCCCTCGTGCCCGCGAGCGCGAGCGCATGATGAGTATGGCAGATTTTGAAGGTGCGCACGTTAAGCCGCACATATGAAGGTATTCCAATGTGCTGCCGATTCTCGTTGTAACTGATCTTCCTGGTGGCCTGAGGACCTTTTGGGGATCCATAGTGTTAAATCGTCCACGTACAGTGCGTGGGAGATATCCTCTATGGTCCTAAACTGGGCCGGTAAACCCCGATAGAGCGATGTTGAAAATCATAGGTGAAATCACCGAGCTTGTGGGGTACCTTTGGCTAGTGTGCTGAACTTTCCAGAGGCATGGGGACCCAAGTGAATGTTGGCGGTGCGATCCGTAAGGAACGCACCAACATAGTTGTATGCGGCGGCTCCACAATTAAGGATTTGCAACCGGCTGAGAATGGCTGTATGGGTGACATTAACAGACGCACCCTGTACGTCAAGTGCTAAAATGGAGCTAGGTTGGGTCTTCCTGGAGTTGTTGATAATGAGCTATTTTGGTTGTAAATGGACATATTGGGTCGACAAATGGGGTCTAAAACCAAACTTTGTGTGTGGAAGCATGTCTCTCTCCTCTAAGTAGGCGGTGAGCCTCCTTGTAACGAGGTGCTCGAATAACCAGCGGATGCGCGATGTTAGAGAGATATGGCGCAGGTTTCCGATGGCGATGGGCTTGTTAGGCTTGGGTAAAAACTTTATTTAGGCATGTCGCCAGTGCGCTGGTACCGTTCCGTGAGCCCAGTGATGGTTGCAGCCCTCCAGTAACGACTCCTGGTGTTCGTTGAGGTTCCGTAGGAAACCGTAGGTTATCTGGTCGCGTCCTGGTGCCATCTTGCGGGTTACTTGGCTAAGGCTTGTTCCAGTTCGGTCTTAGTAAACGGGGCAACGAGAGTGGGATTTGGTGCAGCCGCCAAAAATTTAAATGTATCGCTAGTACGCAGGTGCGATCTTCCGTAATTCGGCCAGGGAAGTCCACCAGGAGGGCAACCCTGTCACCCGGGTTGCCTTCGCCGTACACCGACACGGGCGTAAGGACTTGCCTGCATGTGCGGACTGTTTGGAACCAGAGGCGCTGGAGCGTTTACTCTGCCTCTGCCCCCATCCCGTGGCGCCTAGAACAGAGCTCCACCGAACACTCCAGTGCCAAGGGCTTCCCAACGCTGGCATGAAGGACCTCCTGTTCCCGAATGGGCCTGCCGCCACCCAGCGGGAAGTCTTCGATTTGAAGACGTCACCAGAGGTCCTCTAGAAGATGAGGACTAAGCAGGCCTGAGTGCACATGTTTAATAAAAGCTTTTCTCTCTCTCTCTCTCTCTCTCTCTCTCTCTCTCTCTCTCTCTATCTATCTATCTATCTATCTATCTATCTATCTATCTATCTATCTATCTATCTATCTATCTATCTATCTATCTACCTACCTATCTATCTATCTATCTATCTATCTATCTATCTATCTATCTATCTATCTATCTATCTATCTATCTATCTATCTATCTATCTATCTATCTATCTATCTATCTATCTATCTATCTATCTATCTATCTATCTATCTATCTATCTCTCTCTCTCTCTCTCTCTCTCTCTCTCTCTCTCTCTCTCTCTCCCGGCCCCCTGACGTCGCCTCCCGAGAAATCGAGACAGCCGCGAGCGAGCCGAACTGCCGGGGCCCCGCCACGTGCCCCCCCACCCCCCCCCTTCGGCGCAACGATGACGAAAGAAAAAAATAATGAACACACAAAGCAGACGGGGTGACTCAGGTTTGGAAGCGCGACCAAAAATGGTCTTCACCTGCCCAGGAAGCCGCGATATCGGCCGTCCGAACGAAAAAATTGAGGGCCTTGTCACACATAGCTCCTCGTTGCGCTTTGCTTCATGAGCGCAATGTTTCTAGGGTTTGCCGACCGGCGCCGCCTTTGACATTTTTGTTGCCCCTCCCGCAGACGCTCTTCGTAAGCACGTTGCTCTTCTGGAGTCCTAACTATGCGTGGCCTTCGCATACCTCCCATGGCAACATCAGCGTAGACAACTGCAAACACAAACTCAATCCGATTCGTGACTCCTGCTGGTTTTATACACCGCCACCTTTTCGAAGTAAATTGGCAAACTAACGCTTAACAAACAAACAAACGCACACCCACGGGCGCCTGGCGCTAGGAAACACAAAATGTCCTGCTAACCCAGTCAGATTTTTTAGCCTTTTCTCCCAAAAATGGCATCATTCACTGATTCTTCTCTAGATCTATTATATAATTCGGTAACCGTTTCCCCAATTCCTACAGGCTGATTATATAGGGCTATGAGGTGGGCGTTTTAGCCCCAAAAAGCCACCCCGTTTCTTGGCCAATCCCCCACGTGGGTATGTCCACTAGAAGAGGAACAACAACAACAACAACAACAAAAATGACACCATTTCCCGTAGGGGAACCCTGAGTAGTATGCAAAGCAGCCATGGGGTCGATTCAAATGCCCATTAGTTTTCAGTTCGCAGTTTCCGTTAGGTTGAGGTACGTAGCTACCCTTATATTTACAGTTTGGTTTCCATGGTAACTACCACACTTTTCACTTACTGGAACTACGAAATGGGACATTGCGTTGAGCCCATGGCTGTTTCGCATACTACTCAGGGTTCCCCTACGGGAAGATGGTGTAATTTTATTAGATGCGACGGGGCTATGTCCCTCCCTTGTCGTTGTTGCGCCGTCTACACCCCCACTGCGCATGCTCGGCTTGCTGAACGCCCGGTGGTGTCTTACCCTTTAATGGCTCCTGGAACGACAGTGTTACCGGTGTCTTCCTGGGCCGGCCCGAGATGAGCCGAGCATGCGCAGTGGGATGTGGACGGCGCCACAACAAGAGAGGGACATAGCCCCGACCATGAGATGGTGGAGCGACAGTGTTGCCGGTGTCTTCCTGGGCCGGCACGAGACGAGCACGCTTCTCCCATAAAGGGCTCCTGGAGCGGCAGTGTTGCCGGTGTCTTCCTGGGCCGGTGGATGGACGGACGACGGATGACGGAGCCGAGAGCAAGAGATGCGCCTCAGGCTCGCAAATAATGATTTATCAATCAATCAATCAATCAATCAATCAATCAATCAATCAATCAATCAATCTCTCTCCCTCTCTCTCCCAGGGTCGGTATTGAACATGGGTTTCTCGCGTTGCGAAGCCTATGTCAATCCCATTGGGGCACACAGGCACACGTTCACCATCATCATCATCATCGTACGAATGATTGGCTAGCAGCTAGCAGCAAAGCATCATCATTATCATCATAACTGACAAGCTAGCAGCAAGCATCATCATCATCGTCGGCGGCGGCGGCAAGCTAGCAGCTTAGCTAGTAGCGCGCAGCAAGCAGAAGTAGCCGGGTAGTGTTCACTGCAGGATTAAAGCATCTTCCAAAGATCTCCAACCACGCCTATCGAGTGCGAGTTGAGTCCAATTCCCCCCCCCCCCCCCGCCCCCCCCGAATTTTCGCAACACGTCTCGCCGTCTTGTCCTCGGCCGACCCCTACTGCGTTTACGGTTTATTGGAAACCAATCTGTTAATCGGATGGTCCACCTGTTGTCCGTCATACGCATTGTGTGACCCCTCAATTCCCATTTCCTTCGCTTAATTTAAACTAGAATGTCCTCCAACCTAGTCTGTTTCCAGATCCACGCTGCTGGTTTCCTATCCCTTAGCGTGACCCTTACCATTCTCCTTCCATAGCCCGTTGCATTCCATTCTCCTTTCCAAGATGCGATGGAGGCACACGTTACTCATATGTAAAGTGTTATGGGTGATCTTTGCGCTGCGCCGTTGCCACTGACGCTGCGCTGCCGTTGCTAGGCCACAAATAAGCACAGAATAACATAAAACAAGAAAAAAATCATGAATGAACGCACTGATTATCTCAAATTAATAAAAACTCAATCCAATGTGTTTTTATAGGCCTTTGCAGGGGCTGGGGCGTCCTCTTTTCACTACTTTCGGTGCCAACACCAGGCTGATACTGAAACTGATCAAGAACGGGCGCCACAATCCCTCTGCCGAATCACTGCTCCGCACTTCGATAGCTTTCACGTTGAGTGGAACTGTTTTATTATTTTTTTAGTTATTTACTAAGTACTGCAGGACCAAAACAGGATGGTCTATACAGAGTATGAGCACATAAGCAGCACATAAATGTAGCAGCAATTATATAATTGCTGCTACATTTATGTGCTGTTTATGTTTCATGTTTGACATTTTATGTTTGCCATATGGCAAACATAAAATGTCAAACATGAAAATATAAAGATGTAAAAACAATGCAGCACACAAACAAAGGAACAGCGAATCAAGAAAACACCGCTATATTTGATCTACGGAACGATCGAGTAGACTGTAAAAAAGACAAATGAAAGTTGTTCCAGTTCGTTATCGCACAGAGGAAGAAAGAATGTTTAAAAACGACAGTTCTGGTATTATAAGATGGAGGAGGAGTAGCAAAAGTTTATTGAGCAAAAAACAAACAAACAAAAAACGGTGTGTGGCCTCTTCAATCCAGGAGGCCGCGCGCCGCAGCCTCTCGTGTGACCCGCTGGATCAGCCTCAGCTGCTCCTGCAGGTCCGAGCTGGTCAACGCGCATTCCCACTGCTCAGTGGTAGGGGAAGGGAGAGGAACAGGGTGTTGAGGGCACAGGAAGACGAGGTGGGCAGTGGTGGCTGGAACTTGACAGTCCGGCCAGTTATACGCGAAGCGTGAGGGGGAGATGTGGGAGAGGATGGTGGAGTTATAGTATGCACTGCACTGCCAGTTTGTAGTCGGCCCTAGATTCGTGATCCTTCGACGGAGAGGGTGGGGTGGGGCGGGGGATACATTCGGCAAGCACGCCGGTAGCGTAATAGGATGGCGGTGAAACAGGGGAGAAGAGGATGGAGAGTGGACGACACTTTAACGCAACGAACAGCTACACAAGTGCATTCAATTCTTACTGCACATCTTTAGACGACTAGGCACTCTGCAGACCCAAGAATACACTAAGATGAGATATAAGCGACTTATTTAAAAACGCACCCACATCTACATTCAAGCCTTTACAGTATTTAGTCCACTTCTGCAACCAATCGGAGCACCGAACTGGAAAAGGGAGAAGAAATATGTTATTGCCTCTTCTCAAGGTGTCATAAGCTGCTGCACAAGCTTTTTCTATTCTCACCACATATTCCAGCCAGCAGCAGCGATGAGGCACCCTGGAAGCCTGACGTTGAATCCATTTCGATTTGCTGCACCAGTGTTTTCAATTCCTAATGCAGTTTTAAAGCCAAAAGCAAGAGTGTCTGCGTGAGAAGCAGCGACTTCACAGCCTGAAGGTGTAGTATATTCCATTCTAACGTACTACATAAGCGTCTTCAACTCTTACTGCAACTTCATGACCAGAAGCTACAATGCGTGCGTGGGAAGCAGCGACATCACAGCCTGAGGGCATGGCATAAACCCATTCCAACGTATTTTTTGAGCACCTTCATTTTTTACCATAGCTTTCTAGCCAGAACCAACACTTCAACCTTGCGAAGAAGTTATATAGCACCTTGAAGAAGGAACGTAAAACCTTTGCTACCTGTTGAACAATTGTTTCCAATTTTTACTGCGTCTGTACCGCCAGAAGTGACATACTGTGCTTGAAAAGCAGCGACATGAAGGCCTGAAGTTAAACCATTTTGATATGCCACACCGTTGTTTTCTATTCTTCTTGCAGCTGTATAACCAGAAGAAACAGTGCATGCTTGAAAAGTAGGGACATAGCACTCTGAAGGGGTGACATAACTGATTTCTACCTGCTGCACAAATGTTTGCAATTATTACTGCAGCTCTTCAAACTGAGCCACCTTCAGTTACTGTTTGAAGCTTCTTTACCTCTTGTCGCAGTTGCTGGAACAATAAAAACATTCAATAGTGGGAAGCGGTGTTGCATCTAAATAAACGTATGCTCCATGGGAAGATGCTCAGCCGTATGCCCCACTCTGTAAAATTACAACGGTCTATCATGACAGAGACGCTAGAAATCTGGATGTCTGCCAATACACATTGTAAACCCCTTTGCTGAAACTTAACCGTACAATCTGTTGTTAAACTCCGTACATTCTTCCCTTTGTTGAAACTTAAACGTACAATCTCTTGTTAAACTCCGTACATTCTTCACTGCACAAGCACCAGAATGCAATCATTAAAGTAGACAGTCATCATTATGAAACATAGTTGCCATAGACAAATTTTTATTACTCATATATCTGTCATTATACAAACTCTGCAGTAAGGTACAGTGAAGATAAGCTGTTGGTTCATTCCTTCGAAATGCATCCAGCTATTCTAAAACAACTTTAATAGCTGACAACACTTCTGACAAATTCCAGCACTGTAGACAAGTTACAAGGCAATTTGGCCTCAGTCCACGCATAGTCAGCTCCTCTGGTGCCACTTTTTTTAGCGATGGAAACATACGTACCATAAGCTTAGCAGGCATAATCAGAAGCTGCGCGCATGTGTATTTTTCGCAATGTACGAAAAGATACGTGGTCATGTCACGGGGCCACACACTTCCGGCTTTCTACAATGACAGGGTTCAAAGTCCAGCAATTATACACTTCCAATGCTTATTTCCCCTCTTATACCTTTTAGAAATGCTACTGATGACTACGACCACCCAAAGTTCATAACACTCAAACAAAACGCCACCACATTTTATTACTCGAACAATATTCGACTCGTTCGTACTTTTTTGTTTCCGATAATAGGTCCATTGGCATAAAAAATAATTGCAGATACAGACGGCAACCCGTCTCTCGGAGGAAGGCAGGCTCATACTGATTTTTATAAAGCTACCCAGCTTCAGATTATTGTGCAAGAACGTGTAGTCCTTTGCTCGTCTCTGCAATAACAATGAGAGGGCAAGGTGGAAACACATTGGACAGATCCATGAGCGCTCTACTTTTTATTTGTACAGGGGGGATTAAAAGAAATACGAACAACGGAGCACACAGCCTCCCACGCATGCCGCACCGTCTGGCTGCACTGTCAGTAAACTGCGCGCATGCCTAGTTCTTTCAGAGCGTTTGAGAGTGTGGCCTACTGTTACGGGAAATGCTTGATAAAGAAGCGACGCTGGCAATTTATTTTGACGCGCCTTTTTGTGCTCTGTCGCCACTGACCACCCTGTTAGCTACTACATTCGGGAGCCAAGCGCGCAGCAGGCTGATTGCAGCTAGCATGATGCCCTTCAACGATCATCCTGCTCAGCGACAAAGAATATCAATCACGACTAAAATCTACCCGTCATCATTTTTTTAGTCATGATTTATCATCGATCTTTGCGTATAGCCCACGCAGGGTCTGACGCGTTGTAAACCCTAAAGGTAATCCAGACATTATCCAAACGATAACAATGGCGTTTCAGTCTTAGAATCTGAATGCGCAGAGCTGCTAAATCAGGCTTTTTCCTGTGTTTTTACAGGATAAGATGATTCATCCGCTCCCATTTTAAACAGCAATGCATACACTACAGCTATGCCGGTGATTACGATCAGTGAAGCGGGTATTGTGTGCCTTCTTCGGAAACTGAAAATTTCTACGACCGCCGACCATATTGGCTTTAATAATAAAATCGTTAGATCCATATCATTGAGCATCAGTCCCTTCTTAAGCGCTCTGTTTTCACAGTCATTGTCTGCCAGAACTGTACCTCAAGACTGGCTCTTCCCCGCTGAATTACAGGCCCATTTCCCGAACTAATTGTAAACTCATGAAGCATGTCATACAAAGCCAAGTCATAAAATATCTGGAAAAACATAGCATCATTTCTAATTGTCAGCACGGTTTTCGTAAGAGTTATTCCTTCGACACCCAACTTGCCGGTTTTGTTCACGATCTTCACAAATCCCTGGAGGCCGGTTACCAGGTCAATGCTGTTTCTTTGGATTTTGCTAAAGCCTTCGACCGCGTTTTTCTTTCGTCCAGGTCCCAATTCACCTTCGCTATGAATGTGTAAATTCTTCCTCTGTTCCGGAAACCTCTGGCGTACCCCAGGGAAGCGTTCTTGGTCCTCTACTCTTCCTTGTCTATATTAATGATCTGCCCAACTCTGTATCCTCTCAATTTAGACTGTTTGCAGACGACTGCGTAATATATCGTGTCATTTCCTCTGATTCCGACCGTTCAACCTCGCAACCCTGGACAAAATTAATCTCTGGTGTTCAACCTGGCTTATGTCGCTAAATGTTTCTAAAACTAAGTTTATGTCCTTTACTAACGCTACTAACCGCATTCCCACTGATTACTCCATGAATAATAAGCCCCTTGAGTTCACATCTTCTTACAAGTACCTTGGCCTTAACTTTCAGCGGGATCTAACATGGCAGCACCACGTCGAACGTACTCTTGCAAGCACTCACCATTCGCTTGGGTTGCTAAAATGTGATTTAAAACAGGCTCCATCACCGTTAAAAAAGATTGCTTTCAACCCTTTAATTCGCACTAATTTAGAGTATGCCAGCGCCAGTTGGGTCCCTCATCAAGCCTACATCATATCAAATATTGAATCATTGCAAAACCGTGCTGCTCGTTTTATTTACTTTGATTATTCTTCCTTTTCCAGCGCCACTAACTTGAAAAACCGTGCTGAACTAGTGAATTTGGCCCTCCGTCGAAAACATGGACGGTTATCGTTTTTTCACAAGCTTTACAACAACCCATCACTACATGAAAGTTTTTTGAAAGCCCCTCTGCTGTCTTTCCACGACGGGATCCCCTCAACAAAGTTAAACGCCCGCAATGTCATTCACTTCGTTTCGCACAATCCTTCATACCGCGCACCATTGTTGAGCAATAACTTGCCAGCACATGTCGGCACCGAAAAAGATTCCCATAAATTCTTGCAGCTCTTGCACACTACTATCACTAACTAGAATTGTTTTCCTTGTAGTTTTTAACTATTGTATAACGCCCTATATTTGTAGCTTGCATTCATTGTTCTTGCTCTTGCTGGAGGCTATTTCTGGATACACTGCCACTTGTTAAGGTTTCTTTTCTTTGTTTTTATGCTATATTGGTTTTTCAGACCATTTTATCTTCGAAAAAGTTTTAAGCAAATTCTTAGAGCTCTTGCGCGCTGTGCGCACACCTGATCTGATTATTTAACGATTGTACAACGCGGTAAGGCTGTAGCTTGTATTTATGGTTTTTTCCCTTCGTGGCAGCCATGGAATTATATACTGGTTATATTAACGTCGCATTTTTGTGCGTTTTTTTGTATTGTATTGCATTGCCACACCCCCCTCTCCCTATGTAATATCCTCGCCCAGAGTACTCTCTGAATGAATAAAAATCAATAAATACTGTAATAATGCCTGTTTACGCCAGAAAAAAAAAAAAAAAACACGCCACATCGCTGCTCCGTCCGTACCCCGACAAGCCAGAGCAACTCGAATCAGTAAGGAACGATACTTGCGTTGTTGTGTAAGATTTGACCATCCACATTATAACGGGTAAAGCTGTACGAGCGGCCGTATGCAGCAAAAAAACGCGCCATCCACGTTTGCACAATCCGCGTCGGTCCAGGCGGACACCACAGGCCTAGCGCTCGACATCCGGAGCAGCCTACGTTCACTGCAATCAACGAGAACTCTTGCAACTTGTCAGCGCAACTGCCATAGAAGAAATCCACTCATATTCTTTCCTCTAAGACGGGATGTCCCACCGACACAATTTCCACTATCACACCAGCAACAGATGCAGCTTCGACGTTCTCAGATCGAGATCGGTGATGAGGTGACGACGTTGCGCATAAAAATGACCCACAACGATGTCCTCACGTAGAAACCCCGACTTGGCAAAACACACGCCGGACTGCCGACGATAAGCGGCTTCTTGGTGCACTACCGCACATTTATTACACAAGTCGCATACAGAGATTTTGGTTCTCGGCAACCTCGTTGACGCTGGTTGACGCGACGGGGGTCCGCAAGCGAGTGCGGCCATATTGGAAGTACAGTCGAGCACGCATATAACGAACTCTAGCGCGATCGCGAAATGGTTCGATATGACTATAATTTGATGTATAAAATACACCCACCAGAACATACGGAAAACTCTGCGCATCACTGAGAGATTTTGAAGGTCGCGACAAGCGGAAGCTTACCTATTTGTTTTTCACAGCGCAGGAAGTTCGAACCACAGCGCAACGACCACCGCAATTTATTCACATTAAGAAAATATGTGAGATTCGCTTGCTTCTTTTTCTGCGCCCTAAAGCTCACCAGACTGTCTTCAAGATTACTAACGCCGTCTAAATGAGACAATCCGGCGTTGTACACTGTGCCACAAGAGTGGCAAATCTGAACACTGACGCAAACTCGGCTGCAGTAGGCGACTGGTAACGTTGTCACGGCCGTCAATCGATCGCTCCTTCGGCATCGGGAATGTCCGCCGCAGCCTGCACATCGTCGTAGCACTTACGTACTCGTGCGCCGGTGTGTCTTAGGGAATGGCGCATAGATCTAATTCTGCCAGCTCTCTAAATATTTTCTTGAGGCACTCAGCGCTATCATCTTCGGTATTAGAACACCCCTCGTTTAAAGCCGCGCAGGAAAGACGCTTTGCAAATGGCACACAACGGAACAGTCGGGCCGTGGCCGCGCGGCCTTCACCTTTGCGTCAGGTTTGATTCGCAGTATCGCGCTCAAAAATGCTGCGAGGAATGGAGCCGACGTCATTCCTCCGGCGTATGCCCGTGCAATAATGTCCGCCTTCGTCACTAAATCCAAATTCTTCCGTCTTTCCGTGACCATTAAACGCGTGCCTCGGACAAAACAAACATGTACCATGCCATAGGTCCTCCTGCGTGAGCCACAGCTGATGACCGCTCAAGCACGCAGGAAAAATGCCAGAAACCGGCCGGTTTCCCCTCCTCTTTTATTTCCGTATCACTCCCCGCGCTCAAGCTCCCATGCGGCCCATTTAGTGTGCGAGAATGGAGGCATTCGAAGTGGCAGCGCCCTCATCATCGCATCCTCATCATCGCACCCTCATCATCGCATCCTCATCATCGCATCCACCCCATCAGGAGACGCGCAGGGTCACTTCCGGCGCAGCGTTCGATATAACGAATGTGCCCATGATCGGGCCCCCTAGCGAAAATTCTGATACAAATTCTAATACACGTATATGCTTATTGCCACTAATAGACCTATCAGTCTGTATTAGTCTATTATGTCTATCAGTTTGTATCAGCCTATTAGTCATATCAGTCTGTATTAGTCTATTAGGTCTATTAGTCTGTATTAGTCTATTAGGTCTATCAGTGTGTATTAGTCTGGTAGGTCTATCAGACTGTATTAGTCTGATAGGTCTACCAGAGTGTACTAGTTTTATCAGAACCAGTGCAAGTTCGAACAAAGCAATGAAACATGGCAACACATTTTATTATCAGGGTACACAGGCAAATTCCTCTGGCTGACAGAAATCTGGCTGAATAATTTAATGTTACATCAGTTCGTAACCTGATTAAGAACGAATGAATAAATTGCAATGCGAATCCACAAAATAGCTGCAGCATGCAATCAGAAAAGCTCGTCAAACCTGTACGGTCCAGCCGTAGGTACATATCGAGCGCATTAATGGCTGATTGAAAACCATTCCCATTTCGATGCAACTTCAAAACGGCATTCACCCTTCCGCAAAACGCGATTCGAATGGAGTCTCTTCTTCGTGAGGCATTGCGTTGAGAAACAAAGGAGTCCGAAGTGGCGAGGTGACGGGTCAAAGATGGGTCGGGCGGCGGCCCGGATCACATTTGTCAATGTTCGGCGGGCGCTAGACACATCGCCAACACTTCTGGATGACGTGATGCACACGCTTTCTTCGATGTCAGGCGTTCGATGTCAGCATAGCAGACAGAGCAAAGATGTCCGGAGCCGCGAGGTGACGGGTCCATGATGGATCGCGTTGCGGCCTGGTTCATACTTGCCAAAGTTAAACGGGCATTAGACACATCTCCAACACTTCTAGATGACGCGATGCACACGCGTCTCATGTGAAATAACGCTAGAAGCCGCTTCCTTCCAACCGTCTTCTTCCAGAACGTACACACACGCCAGCCGCACTTTGATACCGTCGCCATCTTGGCTACCCAACGAAGACCATTGGCATGGCTTGGCTTGACTTCGTTGCAGTTTTTTCGGCTTAGTTAGATTTCTTGCTGCTCTTCTTGCAGCCTCGCAGGTACGGTCAGGTTAAAGTCCCATCATCTGCTTTAAACGCCGATCAAGGGCCTTTAGGTCAGGTTAGCGTCACTAAATAAAGGCGTAGCTTATTTAGTTACGCTAGGTCAGGTAAGGTGGCTTATCGCTGGCGCAGCACTCCCAGCTCCCATCATTAAGTAGCGCATTTTTTAGGAGCGAAAATGAAAAAAAAAGTTGACCTATTTTGCATAAGAATTTGGTTGGAGATTTACGGAGATTTGTTAGTGAACAAAACGCTTCATAATAATATACCAAATAAACATTATTGCTCAAGGGCGATCATTTCAACCTTTTTTGGCTTGTGGTTTTCCAGAAAAAATAAAAATTCAGGAAATCGCACTTTGCGGGTCCATTTGTATTAGTTTTTATTAAAACCAATACGTCTCTATTAATTCGTATTAGACTCAGGTCTATCAGATCTATTAGTATTTGTAAACTAATACAAACTAATAGGTGTATTTATATAAGACTAATACAACTTGTATATGAAACTTATAAAACTGATACAAGTTTGTAAAAGACTAATACATGTCTTATACACCTAATACAAAAATGTATAAGACTAATACAAGTTTCTATCAGAATTTTTGCTAGGGGGAGTTCGGGAACAGCATAACGCCTTAGTTATTGCGATACCGTGGCGCTGGTCTTGAGGAAAGTGTTATTACAATCTTTGTGACAAAACCAAGGAGGTTGTATGTTTTATGCAACCTCCTTGGACAAAACAGTTTTTTATACCCTAAAACCCTGCTCGCGAACTTCGGCTTGTTCAGTGGCGTTCACCACGCACTCGATACAGAGACGGCAGTCGCAGGTAGTTCGTGCCCAGAAATTTTAATCTAAGCTTGATCATATGTTTCAACAGTCGGGCACTGTTACAGTAAAATAGTACAAGCTTTATCTTGGCGTACATTGACATGACATCGTACACCCTGCCATTGAGTTTCTGTATGTTCCATCAGAAAGTTCGAAAACAGAAATAACGCGCCGAAGCTTCACCAGGGTTATGAGGCGCGCCGTAGTGGAGGGCTCAGGATTCATTTTGACCACCTGGGGATCTTTAATGTCCGTTAAATCTCGGCACACGGGAATTTCCGCCTTCTGTCTCTACGGCTGGAAATCGAACCTGCGTTCTTGGGCTCAGCAGGTTCGATTGTAGCGACTGAGCCACCGCGCCGGGTGTCATAAAAAGTGTTACCGAAGGCAAACATGCTGTGAAGTCTCGTTCGTATGGCTATAGTGTTCCGTAAACCATGCAATGCGCCATCCTTGTTGGAACAAATATTATCAAATATTATTTAGATGAGTGCACACTGCGTGCACTCATCTAAATAATACTTGTGCTATATAAGAAACCCCTCTACCCAAGGAATCGTTAAACTTGCGAGTGCTCGAACAAAAGGTTGTCGGTGTCGCAACCAGCTGCTGTACCTATAGGCCGCGGAGCTGAACACCTGGCTGCTCTTAGCAGTTGCTAAAGACAATGGCTTGCACAACGGAGAGCAGCGTTGCTTCCTTGCACCAATTCATTGGCATACGAAGAGGAGGCCGAGGGGCTTGAGGGGTTTTTCGAATTTTTTTAGTTTCTTAGTCCGCGGCGCGGGCGTTTTACTGGCCTAGGCCACCATCTTTGCCTATCATCCAATCAAGAGAACGCAATTATTTTTAAATCTCAAGCTACACACTACGCTTACATGACTTACACGTCTGCTCTAACAGCTCCCGATCAGTATTTTTCCGAAGCCCCTGAAGAACACAAAAATGAAACAAAAATCTGAAGTGATGTGGAGTACGCTCACAGCAACGCGAAGTTGTTTAATTCGTATTTTTTAATTTCTTCTGTAGACATTTTTGTTTTCGCCTCATTCTTCTTGTTTCCACTTACTTTTCCTCCTTTTTTGTTCACCCTTCCTTTTTGTCGGCACCATCCAGCTCCCCACGAAATGAAATCCTGCGTACGCCCCTGCACCCAATGGTCAGGCTCTGCAGCACAAGTACTCGTTTGGCCTACGCAAGCCTGAAAATTGTATTTGCATTCGCTTCAAAGAAGAAAATTGTTATCACGGTTACTAATTTGGACAGCACAGTGCGCACAAGCACGCCAATTGTCACATGGGCGATATTTTATGAATTGTTACTCTTAACGGTGTACCAATTGATTCAACATTTTGTTGACATTCCTAGATGGCTCCTAAGACAGTATTTTTTCGATACTATTCGGTGACGAAACCTTCCCAATACAAACGACTAAAGCCTTTACACTTTTCTAATGAGCGGTCGAGTGGCACTCCTTTCCTTTTTTCCATTGATCAAAATATCGCGAACGATACCTACTCTGGTCGGCACTCTTACACACTGCACTAGATAAAAAGTTTCGTTGTGTTCGTACACGTTCATGTCTTTTTAGATACCTAGATCGGGATGTATAGCGAAAGACTGGGTTGCTAGTGTGTACGTTTATCCGCCGCGGTGGCTCAGTGGCTAAGGCGTTGCGCTGCTGAGCACGAGGACGCGGGTTCAATTGCCGGCCGCGCGGCCGCTTTTATGATGGAGGCGAAAAGCAAAAACGGCCGCGTGTACGAGATTTCGGCGCACGTTAAAGATTTCAAGGTGGTCAAAATTAATCCGGAGCCCGCCTCATCGCCTACAGTCAGTCAATAGTGTGTACGTTTTTTCTCAAAAACGCACGACGCCAGGTGAAATAGCTAGTTATAATTAGGCCTCCGCAATAAAGGGGAATGCACCATAACTTTTGCACCAAATGCACCATAAAATGCACCAAATTTTTTTTTATTTGGTTTTCCTGCAGTGTTTTTGTAATCAGTATCTTTTCACTCACCTGTTTGTTTGCTGCTGTATTGTGTATTTATGTAATGGGCCTAAACTAGCTTCGGCTATTGGCCCAACAGTTTGTGTTATGTATTTCGTACAACTTGTTGGTGAATAAATAAAAAAAATACTTAGGTCGAAGAACGGGCACGCGCATTTTCTGATGTCCCCAGCCAGTCGAAACAAACAATGCCTCAACGTTAAAGCAACGTATGCTTAGCAAAACTACATGTTGTCAGCAAGACAACACACATGATTATCGTAAATTATCCTTCACAGTGCTGTTCCAAACACACACAGTGTGCTTTGATTTTGATCTCTAAAGCGAGAAAACCTTTTCTGTAATACTTTCTCCGTGCAACTAAAAACATCGGGTGGCGTCATATATATTGATCAGCTATCGCGGCTGCGACAAGTTGGAATGCAAGGCACAACGGCATACACCTGGCGGCGTATAATAAACACGCGGTTAGAATAGAAACGCTGCCAGCCTTAAAAATGGTACAAGCAACACAAAGGCTGCCATTTTCGCCGTGCCTATCCAGGAAATG
Organism: Haemaphysalis longicornis; assembly: GCF_048455015.1. Lineage (NCBI taxonomy): Eukaryota > Metazoa > Arthropoda > Arachnida > Ixodida > Ixodidae > Haemaphysalis > Haemaphysalis longicornis. The sequence goes on from NW_027526385.1 coordinate 108,981,580, forward strand.
AAATGCGAGGGCTCGAGTGTCATAGTTGACCTGGCTATTGCATGCATAGTTCTCGCGAGCTGCGCGCGGAACGGAAGAGGAGCATTGGTGTTTATTTAAAATTTGCCGCAACACAAAAAGCATTATTCCAAGCTAGACAATGAAACAAAGAGGAAAAGTTGCAGCGCGAAAAAAAAAGTATTTTCACGGGGGGATAGATCAAATCAGATAAAACGTTATTGTTGCCACGGGTAGGACCTTTTTTTGGTCGACTTCAGTGTCCTTCCGGCGACGGCAGGGGGATAGAGAAACAAAATTTAAAAGTGGCGCAGAATATTGTTTCAGATATCAGAGTATATAAACCTTCTTCGATAGTATTAGGCGAAATAATAGTGCGAAGCATGGAAGTAGTAGCTCTGTTCTGGCTTCTGCGGGTTCTCGTCTTCTGCACGCTCATCATGGCGTCGAAAGAACAAGCCGAAGATATGGCGGGCAACGGTGGTATGGGCGACCCGCATAATATATTTGGGCCGCCAGGAGCTGCGAATGCAACTGGAAGCTCAGGTGAGTGAGGATAATTTTCTTGGTTATCGGGACATTGAATGTCTAGTAAGAGAGTAGAATTTACCTTTGTGCGGAAATCCAACCACCAGGAAAGAAGCAAATCTGCGAGAATTAGTTGGCTACGAGTTATCCGAGTATCTACTATATATTTACTTTGTCCTTATTCAGTTGCCCGAAAGAATTTTGGTGCTAGTGCATAGCTAGTACAGTCAATCGGAAGGGGTGAAGCATGGAGGAAATTAGAGCGGGCAAAGCGAGTAAGAAACATAATTATAACCTTCCAACCTCTTTTATAGTTAACTCATAGCCACGGGGCCGAACCGAAATAAATTGCAGTTGGGTTACCGTTCAGGTTCCGGTAAAATATTTTATCCCGGTTCGACTAAATCTAACCGCTCTGAAGAGTTGAATTATTAATGAAATGAGAAAAAAATTTTTTTGTAAGTTAACGCCATTCAAAAACGTAATAAAAGTTTTGAACATTAACAATACCGGTTTTTCCCAACAAAAGTGCCGCAATTGTTACTCTAACTTTAAACAATTAGACCAGACATTGCGGAAAACGTATGTCATTCTATAGGGTCAACATAAAGCCATGGCCAACAGACATGATTCTGGTAATTATTGGTGCCTCTGGTTCGGTTTTACTGTATTACTTGAATGCTAACGAAGAGTAACATACTGATAACTCTGTTTTAATTAGGTTTCCAATTACGTCACTTCTGACGTTGGGTAGCAGAAAATTTAGAAGTTTTTCGGCGTTTTTTTTTCTTTCCTTTCTGGTAAAAACAACGTTCTTAAGAACGTTGTCTTTATGGCTTCAATTGAAGCCATATAAAGTTGAGCGACCTGCCAAAGGCAACTTTTTTCAATAATGCAGCGTTGGTCTTGGTCTCCATGGTCTATTTATTATCCAATGCCAAGAGTGTGAGGAGACGCACCAGAGAAATTGCGCCTACACTTTCGCCATCGAGCTTTATAACACGTTAGCAAGAAGGAATGATGCCTGCGTCCTCATACCAAAAACAACTTACAAAAATGTTTTCTCGCAAATCGCGCACGCGAGCGTACGCGCGCGCACACACAAACGCACGCACGCACACACATGCACATGCCCACGCAAGCAAGCACATGAACAAAGAAAGAAAGAAAGAAAGAAAGAAAGAAAGAAAGAAAGGGTGAAAGAAAGAAAAACAGAAAGGAAAAAACAAACAAACAAACAAACAAACAAACAAACAAACAAACAGGGTGTTCCATCCGCTTGTGAAGAGAAGCTTTTCCTAGGCAAGAGACCATAATACGAAAGACTCCACTGGCAATAACATTACTTGAAAATCTACTGCTTAACGCTGGACACCCCTCTCAATACGCAAGATACACAACCTTTTGAATTTAGAGTTATCAACTCAAAACGGCGAATTGATACATGTTTTTTTAATTCGCAGATCTTATTTTTGGAGCCCCCTTGGCCCCTTTTCCTTTCTTTCTTGTTGTGGAGGCTTCGCCTCGCTTGTATAAAGCCGATGTCCGGAATTAATAAAAAAAAAACTGGCGTTGACTTATCTGTCATATGAATTGGTAAAGCACGAAAGGGAAATGTGGAGCGAAATGTGCAGCTGACATGATTGCGGGTCGGCGGCTGTCTTATGGGTGTGTTTGGCGAGCGACGTCCTGCTGGCGGGTCCCTTCGGCAAAGGTGTACTGGCGTCATTGCCGTGACGGATGTGACGCCAGTGAAATCTTGGTGTATCGCGGCATAAAATACTTTTGTGTTAAAATATAAAATCCGAAAACGAACAATTCGAAGTATTACGTACCCTTTTGTACTAAAGGTTACTTCTCCGCAAGAAGACCCTGTGTGCAAGGGTGCACCATTTACAGGCTGCTTGCTTGGTTGTACTGGCGTCACTTCCGTGACAGATATGGCGTAAGTGAAATCTTCGTGAATCCCGGAATAAAACACTTTAGTGTTTAAAAATCTGCAGAAATTCAGAGAATTATCTACTAATGCGTAGCATTCTTATGGCGTTTGCCTTGAGTGTAGGTTTTTTACAGCCAAAGTTTTTTTTTTCTAAATACCGCCCGACCAATTATCTCCATTTACGTTATTATAACCGTTAGAAGATGGAACATTCACGAAATCTGCATTATTGGGGAAATGCAGGGCGTTATACGGTTTGCCATTTTCCAAAACAGCTTAATATTTTTCTTTTTTTTTAGTTTTTAAGCATTTTGTTCGAAAAATCATCGCCATTTAGGCTGTCATAACGAGCACATTTGGAACTTTCGCGAAATTGCATAATTGTGGAAATACCATGCGTTATACATTTGGCCATTTTCCGTAATTATTTAATATTTTTCTTATTTCTTAGTTTTTCAAAATTTAATCGGACCAATTATCTCCATTCACGTTATTATAATGATTTCATTTGGAAATTTCACGAAATCGGCATTATTGTGGAAATGCAGGGTGTTACACGGTTCGCAAGTTTCCGTAATATTTTATATTTTTCTTAATTTTTTAGTTCTTCAAATTTTGTTCAAACACTTTTCCAGGTAAAACTTTGACGAAATCTGCGTAATTGTGGAAATGCAGGGCGTTATACATTTCGCCCTTTTTCGTATTTTTTATATTTTTGTTATTTTTTAGTTTTTCAAATTTTTGTGCGACCTGTTAATTCCATTTACGCCATTATAGCGATTACAGGTGGAACTTACGCGGTATCTGCATTTTTGTGGCAATGCAGGGCGTTACACGGTCCTGGCGGGGGGGGGGGGGGGGTACTCGGCAAAGAATGCTACGCATTAAAAACAGATCGTTGCTAGTCCGCGCAAGTGTACGCCCCTTCCTTCATGTGTCCCGTCAGTCGCACTGTAGTTTTCATTTCTATGATTATGACCAAACAGCCTAAGTTTCAACAATTTTGAGGGGTTACAACAAGGCACATTTAGGCTTTGAGCCATGGCCGTAAGACAGTGCACTAATCTTCCCGCCTGACGGCCACCAGTGTTGCAGAATGGGCAGTCCCATTCCATTCAAGTTCTATTCCAAGGAATTAAAACTTTCCGCAATGCGATTTCTTTAAAATCCGCAAAATGACAAAAATTTGCCCATTCCCACTCCTGGAATGGCCGTGAAGTTCAAATCCATTCATGTAATTCCTCAACGTAGAAATTACTTCTTGATGGCTGCATTGGGTTACGAACGCTGACGGTAACAGTCGTGTTGACAACTGCAAAAAATAAGCATGCACTTTGCCGAAGTCGAGGCATGGCCACAGCTTGCTGACATTTCATTCGGAGAAGCATATTTACAGAAACTATCGTGGCCCGAGGCTCGAGCTTGAGGTGTGAGAATGCGGGAGCATCACTGCACTTTGAGTTATATGTCACCGAGTTATGTCGCTAAATTTAGTATCGTCAAGTTTTGTGCTGGTGGAGTTTCGCGTTGCTAAGTGTATGATGTCGCGAGACATGCGACACCACTAACAGAGCACTTTTCGACCATTTCATAATTAACATTTTCCCTTGCGCTTTTTCCTTCTTCTATCCCTTGTTATGACCAAGAGCCTTCGCCAATCGCTTTTGTTGGATATATGTTCAGGATTAACGCCAGGAAACCTTATCGTTCAGCTTAACAGCGTACCAAGCAACTTCAAACTGGTTATACGTAAAGCTGCGGGTATACCGGTTAAGACTTTGTAGACCCCAAATTGTGCACGTTAGGGTTAACGTCGGGCCATGGAATACCCGCGTCTACCCGTTCATCGCCAGGCGTTCGGCTGGTTGCACTTCAACACCTTCACATTTTTTCGAAGGCCACCGGCCACCCATTGCCTAATAAAGATCTATAATACATCGTCAGCCTTTTTGTCCAGCCAAATATCGCGTACCAGCGAGTGGGGACGTCAGACCGGCGCATACTGGCGTTCACAGACAATAAAGACGTCAGGCCAAAGCATACAGGCGTAGGCCGACACATACCCACTTTCAGAACCAATGCATACCCGCGTTCATGGCTAATTGAAATTTTGCGGCCACGTTTCTGGCGTCACGCATATACGGGGACAGGGCGATTTTTGCCACCTGAGCCAAGTACAATGTCTGAACGAGGCCTACCCCTAAAAAGGTTACCATGCGTGCCACCATTCCCACTACACTGCCTAGCAGCAATCCGCGTCCCTTTCTGTGCGCGAAGTTGAACTTGTAAGCATTAAATTAAAAGCAATCTCTTGAAACGCAGTGTTGGAGCGTAAAGGGGTGCAAAATGCTATCAGGGCGCTGACAGTGGTGTAAGCGTTTTGAAATTATGGGGCCGCGCAGGAATTTAAGAGTGTGACCGTGTCATAATCGCTTCCTATTCGTGGCAACGTCGTATTTTATTTCGGCGCATTACGTTTTGTTTTATCTGCGGCTGACAATTACCTGGAATTTTAAAGAAATTCCTCATTTACACTACCCAGTAAGAAGAGAATCACGGCAGCAGGGATTAAAATCTCCGTGGTTGGGAAGGGTGGCCGCGCTTGCCGCTTTGGGTTTGGACGATCGCGTGGCTGCAGAATACGATGGTAGTCGCGCGGAGCAGTTACTTTGGCGCACCTCGGGTGCCAGCAACATTTTACCTGTCTACAGCTTCTCTTTTGTTGTATTTTGGAACCAGCATTACCACTTTCAAAATCCACGAGTTCACAGCAGCAGCAGAACTAAATACAGCGATTGGCCGCTTGGGTTGCAGTGATGCTAGTTCCAGAGCCATCTTGGTTGTAGGTCGCAGCTCAAAGGGACACTGAAGTGATTTGTAAACATTCAAGGATTACTAGTGCAAATGTTTCGAGCATGTTTCGATTACTCTCGCTACCACTCTCGCTGTCAATTCGAAAATTTTTTTCTACTCTCTGCATCTTCCTTGCCGATTTCCTATGACGTTTCGTATGACGTCAAAACAAGATGGCTTGACTTGACTGCGCTACTCCACGGCTCGTCGACCCTCCTACAGAATAAGAGAGAGAGAGAGAGAAACTTTAATGAAGATCAGCGAGGTTAGCCGAGCCGTTGCGCTGGTTTGCTACGCTAGATGATAGAAAGAAAGCAAAGAGAAAGAGAAATAGAAAAAGAGTAAGAAAGCAAAAAAAAAAAAAAAAACAAGCGAAAGAAAGAAAACAAAAACTAGAAAATATATAAAAATGTGAAGATATCATTTGATGCGCCCCAAATTTCCAATCACAAAACTCTGTCCAGTTCTGTGCTCCGAAGAAACTCCAAGAGAGTGTTGATTGCACGTCCCAAAACAGCCCTCAGTTCAAGTCCAGCACCAAGCTGCGTGCACAAAGATGATATTAATTTCTGTCTGTGGACGGTGTACTTATTGGGCACACGCATATAACATGGCGGATGTCTTCTCGTGAGGCACATGTGGAACAAAAAAGGGACCATCTCCCCACGAGGGGGGACTCGAGTAAATGCGTCGCGTAGGGGGTGGTTGTAATGCGTTACCGTTAGTGTTTGGGGGGTGGTGGTGGGGTGGTAGTGAATGTGTTAACTATTATTGCTTATTACTATTAATTATTATTATTTCTTTCATATATTAATTATTACTTTCGTGATTTTGCGACTCGAGTCCCCCCTCGTGAAGAGATGGGCCCAATTTTTCTTTTTTTTTTGTGACGCAAGAAGTGAAGGCAAGGAGTAGGTTGTTGTAAGTCGTTATTTATTTATTTGTTGCTGTTGTAGTTGTATTGGACGATGAGAACGACGGCTTCGTGGTCACTAAAGTGTAGTGTTAAGGGGTCTTTTAGCAGTGGTCGTGCGTTGGAGCAACTGGTGAGACGAGATCGATGCAACTGCTGCCGTGTATCAGCAGCTTCTTGACGTAGTTTGAATGAGTTAAGGATATAAGGGGCGTTCGTAGCCTTTGATTCTGTGTCGCTTTTGTGGCGCAGTGGGAAGAGCACCATGTACCTCGCGTTCCGCCCACAGGGTCGTGGGATCGAAACCAGGCGCCGATAACTATTATTTTTTTTTATATAGTGTAGGGGGAGGGGTGCGGACTTGTTGTTGAGAGCGAGGAGGGTAGCGTGATGCGGGAGAGGAGGAGTGGGGGAGAGTGCGCACCTGCGCGCTGAGCTGTTGCGGACGGACGGCGGACGCTACATGTGAGTTAAAGAAATGCTCTGCATTTAAAAGGGAAACATGCCTGCTGGATTTTGTAGAGGTAAGGTCCCGTGTAGGCAACATTCAAACGCAGTCTATGCAGAATAGCTTCCTCACGCTTGCTGAGCCCAGGTGGCATTCTGAAGGTGCACTTGGGATCAATCAGTTGGCCCAGCGTTTAGTCCGCCGGCGGCACGAGGATCATCTCAGTTTGTTCGCTCAGTTGAAACTAAGCCATGGCACGTTTGTGCCGGGAAGAATGTGCCTTAATTTGTTAGTTTGTAGACTGTATCAAGCTTTAAGTCCAAGTCGCTCCACACAGGCGCACATGCGGCGTTTCGCTGACTGGTGCGCCAGTAGAAAAATCTAAGGGCAATTGAAGGAGGGAGATGAGTCAGAGAAGTGTATACGGGTACTAAGGAATTAAAGATCAACCAAAATTTTTATCGTACAGCCTAAATCCAACGTACTTTTTCCGCTGGGTGAAGTAGCACAGCGGTCAGCAGCACGGCCGCACACTGTCTGCGAACGCTTCTCCATTTAAGGAATGCGGTCGCTAGACATGAGATATTGTGGGAGTTTGGGGGACGCTTACTGCACGAGCGCTATACAAGAAATAGCCATCTAAGCTGATAAGCTGGATATACATTATACACTTAATATTTACGACCACGGCAGCGCCTGCTTATCGCCGAGTGGTCTCGAGCGCTAGAAATATTGTTTTTCAATTCGCCAATTTGAATCACCGATAGTGCATGTTTTCTAGTTGATTTATTTGTTTTGGGGGAATGATTTCTACACTGAATTCACCATTTTTGCGCTGTAACGTTCATTGCTCACGAGCGAGTTCGCAGAACGCGTGCAGACTGACACTGACGCGCTGGCGAGTTCTCGTTGGCGTGGTGTTGCAATAAGCACAGAGTGCTTGCGGGACAAGTCCAAATCGGCCGACCCATGGTGTGGTGCGAATAAGCCTCTCACGATACAGGCACGAGACAGGTAAGTTCGAAAGCTGGGGGAAAAGCGTATCGCATTTGAGCATCTGCCGTTGCGCGGAGGACGTTCATCGTCTGCGTACGCCTCGGCTATTGATTGTTACGATGCCAAGCCGTGGTAGGCTTATCTGACGCATTTTACATGTGCGTTTCATACTTACGTTTCCATCCATCTGATTACAGATCTGGCCTTATTGATCTCGCATTAATTCAGCAGCGTGGTTTTCTATGGCGTCGGTTGACTCAGCTAGCTTCAGGCGGAGTTTGCGGTTGTGCTTCTTCCGCCAACGGCGTTGTACGCTTTTGAATTCATCCCATATGGGCTGTAGCCGGGAATCGACTACATCCGAAGGAATTTCCGGGTCTAAGTGAGTGCTTACAAGTCGGGCATCGGACACGCGTCGCAGTTTCAGCACACTACGGAATTTTTGAATTCTGAGTTTTGATGAGTTTTCTCAGAAAAGCGGAATTGGTCGCTGGCAGGCTGCCTTCTTGGCGGTCACAAAAAAAGTTCGGTTTCGGTTCAGATGGTTAAAAACGTCTGAGGGAAACTCCAGTCCAGTTTTGGCAATAGAGCGGCACCTGAACTTTTGGATGGTGTTGTAGCGGTCCACAACACCCACGTCCGAACGTGAAAAGTTCTTTTTCCGCCCAAGAACATCGCGTTTCGAAATCTTTTGTTGTATTTTAGAAACCAGTAAGTGGTGTTTACGGCCCAACTTTTCACAGGAAAGTTTAAACAGGAAACAGCTTGGGCCTTAAAGGCCAACTGCACTCAAAATTTCGACCTCTTGAAAACCCTATTTCCATAAAGTCTGCTTAAAAAGAAAGCAACACGCAAAATACAACAGCTGAAATACGCGCGTGAACGCCGCAAGCGGCCAGCAAAAATCGGCGATTTTGAAACCGAAACCGAGGAGAGCGCGGCCATTGCAGTGACGTTGCAGCCGTCCAGCGAGCGGCCGGACGGTCACCAGCTCGGGAGAAGTTCTGCGCGCAAGCTCTACGCGCGCACGGAGCAGCGGAGCTCGACCCGGTTCTCCAGCTGTGCGGCTGGCCAGAGGAGGAAGCCCCCGTAGGCTGGAACGTCACAGGCGCGTCATGGCTGTTTACGCGATTCGCCGGCAGGTGCAGCGTGGTCTGCGGCGGAGCTTTTTTAAACGCTTCTGGCTGGTTAACGAGGCGTTTCACGGGGCCACCACTTGTGTCCCATCTGATTTTGGGGTACTTACTACGCATTAAAAATAAATTTGGTCGAGGTGAAATTTGAGTGCAGTTGGCCTTTAAGAAATGCGTTTATTAGGTGCAAAATCAATGACATTAAAACAGACGAAAAAAAGGACTCGCATGATCCTCGCGTCTAAGTTTCTACGTTACGACTCTATCCATGTTCTCGCCCTATCTGCATCTTGCATCAATTTAACTCTGTGGTTTTCAAACACGGCAGTGCTTCTTGGCTACATGATCCAAGGCGGAAATTTTGGTCTATCTGTATGTCTGTACCTCTATTTAGCCGCCCGGCCAAAAGTTAGGACAATGCTTGAATGAGACGTTTACATAGGCAAAACGTTTAAACTATTAATATCTGGTAGGATACGCCATACTTGTCAACATTGTTTAGCAAAAAACAAAAACAAAAAAGACGTTAAAGTTAGTTTACGCAAAATATAAATACTTAGTTGATACTAGCACTGCTGTTTCAGTTAAGGAAAGATGTGGAACTAATTAATGGCACTAGCAAGCTAGAAAAAACGCGTTAAAACAATATTTTAACGACAAAGTAGAAAAAGGACTACCGCTAGAGACTTGAGGTCGGGGCTCAAGCGCCAGGCGCAACAATAACAAAAGGTTCCAAAGATGGTACGCCAACAGTGCGAACGCGGGAAATTTGAATTGAATTCCGCAAACCTTCATTACGTTTATCATGGCAGCACCGAGGCAGTAGGCGAACAGCGTGTGGGGTGGGCGGATGATAGAGGAGAGGCATTATATGGCAGTGGCGGCAGAAGACTACCATCTTTCGAAGAAATTCGCAGCGAAGCGAGCAGACACGCGGACATTTTTAAACATGAAAGTGTTTTATTCGGGGTACACAAACATTTGAGTGACGTCATATCCATCACGGAAATGACGCCAGTACAACGAAGCAAGCGGCCTGTAAAGGGTGCACCCCTGCACACAGGGTCTTCTTGCGGGGAAGAAACCTTTAGTACTAGAGAGTACGCTATACTTAGGGTTGTTCGTTTTTCGGTTTTATATTTTAACACGAAAGTGTTTTATGCCGGGATACACCAAGATTTCACTGACGCCATATCTGTCACGGAAATGACGCCAGTGCACCTTTGCCGAAGTGACCCGCCAGCAGGACGTCAATCGCCAAGCACACCCACAAGACAGCCGCCGACCCACAAAACATGCTCAGCTGCAGATGTCGCTGCACATTTCACTTTCGTGTTTTACCGATTCATATGTCACAGGAACTAACCGCAATTTTTCTAGTGATTTCCAACCAGCCAAAAGAAAGCTTATCATGCTGATGGCCGGTCAAACACCATAGCGCTTAATTTTTAAACTCGGCTTCAACTCCATTGCGCTATACATCACTAACTACAACTGCCCAATAAATATTAAAAATTGGGAACTCACGAGAGAGGTTTTTGAGGAAAAGGACATCCATAAATTAAGGTCAGCCTTATTCGGGGCGTGTAATCGTAAACGTACAATTGTCATTTCCGCCAAATTTGCCCAACTAAACAGGAAACAAACGTCTCTGTCAGCACGTAGTCCAACAAATGGGCGCCTTAATATATTATTTTATACATTTTTATTCGTTCTCAATGATATGACATCAAGCATTTATGCAAATCAGGATTGGTCGCTACATACAGATTAAAAGTTCTTCAAACTATTGGCAGAAATAATTTCAGATCTCTGGTGATATACAAACAGTATCAAGAATCTATTTATAATAAAACATTCTACTTTCATGGAGAAAATTGATTCTCCCCATTTAATCTTTCTACTGCGGGCAACAAAAACTGTTCTTAAAGGACTCTAAAGGGTGAATGATGAAATTTTGTTTTAAAGGAGCACTGACACCAATTTTTGGCGTTAATATTATTGCACAGTTCGCTTCCTTCACTCAACAGAATACCCTGGCTGAAATATGAGCGGCCTGCGACGCGAAGAACATAGTCCAATTGGATCGCATTTATCGCGCCGACGGAGCAGCGCGCGGAGCGGCACTCAGCAAATGGACATCAGCGTGACATCACTCCAGGAGAGGAAAAAGAAGTGACGCGACAGCGCTCGTCAAAAACTCGTGACGTCCCTTCACGCGCGCGGCCCCACGAGCGGCGAGCGAGCGCGACACCCTCTCAAGCGGGCGCCGGTGACGTCCGCACAAAGCGGTGAGGTCAAACCGGGAGGCTGTACATGCGCCGTTCGGGATGAAAGCGCGGGAATTTGAAACAAACGATTTTCAGGCCGTTCAATGTAATTAACTATTGCGCACTGAAGTATTTGAAGTGCTGTTTCAGGTTCGCCAGACCATTAAGCATCGATAAAAGCAATAAAAGTGTAACATAAAATTTTCGTGTCAGTGCTCCTTTAAATGAAAGACCATACATTTAATCGCTCTTTTGTTCGACGAGAGACGACGCGTTATTTGCCAAAAAAATAAGCAAAGCTGGCATTTATCTGTCCCGTTTCCCTTTCATTTTTTCGTGGCGTAGCTCTTGCGCCCCAAAGTAGGAACGAGGCACCGGTGCTGTCTAGAGCATAAAAGATTGGCGCTACACGTTCTCACGCTCGCAACGGTTGCTTTTACTCCAACAAGTGAAGACAGAACTCCACATCGTTTCTCTAGCCCAGGAAGCTGGCCTGGACTTTCATGATTTGTCAGCCACGGAAGGAGAAATGTTTTAACAATGAATCTCTTCAGCAAATAGTAATTTTTCGTGTCCGTAGTTATAAATACCAAGACATTCCCGAGCGCGCACGTGAGCGTGGGTCTCGCGGCGACCGCCTCCCGGCGGTTAACAAAACCGAGCAAATGGCGAACGCTCGTTTGTGCGTGCCTCGCGACGACCGCCCAGCCTCCCCTCCGCACGTTTGTCAAGCCAAGACATACACACTTAGGGAGATTTCCGCATGCTCCTCCATTGCAATCCTGCAATGGCGGAGGATGCGGAAATAGCGCTTGCCTTAAAGCACCGGCTGACTCTCACAATTTTGATCTCCGATTCGAAAACGGCCATTCAAAATTTCGCCAGGGGGCTCCTATATATCTCCACAGGCACTCAAAATTCGCTCTCAAAGTCCCCCCTTCACCTCAGTAGAACTGATCTGGACCCCTGCTAATGCCGGTTGGGGGGGGGGGGGGGGGAGCAGGCCTATTCTTCTGCTCGAGGGTTTACTTTCCGAGTTTCAGCCCCGTCCCCTCGCAATGTGCCAGATCAGCTAGAGATAGCCTACTCTGCTATCACGACATAACGACACATTTCCGCCTCACCCGCCGTGTATATCCCCCTGCTCACGTCAGTCTCGACAACGTGCAAGAACGCACGTGGCCCTTCTGCAGACAGGTAGCCTCCCCTGTCGCGCGCTGCTCCGTCGCATTCACCCGTCTTTATTTCCCTCCCCGAACTGCCCATTATGAGGCATTCCCGCCACCTTATCCGACACCATGTGGGCTTGTACCCATGATCCTTTTCCCTGTATAACCTACGACGAATATTTGGTGAGGACGCTGGCGCTGCGATCGTCCGCCGCAATGGGCGCGATGGGTATAGTTCCGGATTCGGATTGGCGCTCGATGGCTTGCAGAAGGTACTATGGATTCAATTGTGCATACAGTTTCGTTTTCGTTTTGGACTTTCATGAACGCATTTGCATACACGGTGTGTTGAAAAAAGCGTTCGAAACTACACGTTTCTCCTTGTACTGCATGCCGCGAGTGCACTGACGCCACCCTGAGTGGAATGTGTTATAACCGGAGTTGCGAATTGGGTGGGTTATCAATTCATTGCCGGCACAGTGAGCACGAAAACACAAATGACGGCGCTCTGTGCGGCGAAGTTGTCTGCGAATTAGGAGTTGCGGCGCTGCTCATTCGGAAGAGCAATGTGTTGTCGAAGCTGACGATGATTGCGAATCGCTTGGAACAGCCACACCGTTCGTGCGAACGCCGGCTCCTACGGCGTAGACAAGCAGCACCGGTAGAGTGTACTAAAAGGTACCGGCGGCTGATAGAAACGCACCTTGATGAATGTCACTAATTCAGGCAAGAATAACTTCTCCAAAGGCAACTGGTTTCTTTTTTTTATGAGCTCAAAACTTTTCTTAGTATTAGAAACTACATGCACCGAAAATTTTACAATAGTTTTTAAAGAAGTCCGTGCCCTGCTGTAGTTGGCGGCATAGAGTTTCTTACAATATACACTAGCGAGGAATCTGGCGCTAGCGTCTATGAGGCTCACATCAAGGCCGTCTCAGGCGTCATGGGCCGCGATTATGCATTGCGCTCGCCTTAGTTTCATCATTGGCTTGAATTGAAACGTTTTAGTGACCGCAAATTTAAACAAAGTGCCACAAAAACTCGAAGAATAGTGTGCAATTATGTAAGCGAAAAAAAAGGCTGTTTTAAAACTAAGAAAAAAGGAAGTGAAGCGTATTTTTGCCAAAACCGTTGTGCCTGCTATTCCGCAGACCAAGGCTGTAGTTACGAACATTGTTAATATTTGGGGGGGAAACTCATTAGAGAATCTGAGTTTATTACTTTACCATTATTTGAAATAATAGGTTGTTTGAAGAGTTTGGAAAGATTTTTGAGCATGCCTATGAAAACGTTGCCTTCGTGGTGGACCGGTGCACCGACCACCAGCTAGTTTGACAAAAAAAAAAGAAAACTTGGCGTTAAACAGCCGTGGACGATGACACGATAGGACGCATACAAACGCCCGTATCCATCGTATCATGGCTTCGCCGAAGTAGGTTTTGTTTCTTCTTTTCGTCGGCTACTAATTTCGCGGCGGCATATTACCCGCTAAGTCTTCGACTGCAGCCAGCGTGAGCAAGGTCAGGTGCGATCACGCACTGCCTGCTGTTTCACCGTACACGGCTACCACAGAACAGGGAGGATTTCGGCTTCCTTGTAGATCATAAGCGCGTTAATGCATCCCAAAAAACCGCTTAAGAATCCAATTGGTTTGCCAAGCCCAAGCCAAAAAGGGGGGTCTTCCCATGAACCCCAACGACGACATGGCTTACGAGGCGCAGTTTCCTCTCTAGTATAGTTACTAATAAATTCTATGGTTGGCGGCAAATGTCAAACATGCTCGAGCCACAAACCTCCTCGACTCCACGTCTGCTTTTTATTTAAACGGACCGTTTTCTTTCGTACAAAAACAGTTTTTGGTCACTAAATTTCTTGTTTGCCATGTAATTTGTAAACGGAGAACCAGGCAATAAGAGTTTTATTGTCAAAAAACACAATTTGCGCAGCCATATAGGCCTGTTTCGATCCTACGCAATCCAGTTCCAGAACTACTCATCATTCCCATTGAAGCGTAAGCGTCGCCGCCATGTTCGCGTTGACACTGGCGCCAGTTTCCCCTCTAGTTATTGTTGTATGAAACTCTATGGTTAAAGCCTCTCTGACAAATCGGGTTGCCATGGTCGCCGTCAGGCTAAAGCCAGCGGCCACCACGTCCCCGTAACTGAGCTTAGCTCAATAAAGTTTCTCTCTCTCTCTCTCTCTCTCTCTCTCTCTCTGGGGGTTACGTGGCGCCGAATGGATATGTGGGTATCGTGGGCGCCCCGTGGAGCAGAAGCGGCCGCAGAGCATGCTGTGACTACGGGGGTGCTCCTCAAAGAACGCCCTGGTTCGCTTGTGGCTGCTGTGGCGCTGGGCAGTAGTCAGCGATTACTCGAATCTTTGCAGCAGTTGGTTTGGCTTGCTAGCAACGATGTCGTTGTTGCTTAAAAACAGGACACGTCGCACCACATAGGAATTTAGGCGCCTTTTTGCTGCTACCCACAACGCTTACGGCGACTCCAAAAGCGGATTTTTCTTTCATTGAGCCAAATAATGCTTTGACATCAAAAAGGTCCCCTTCACTCTGTGTTCTAAGAGCCGCACTGGCTACTCTTCCGAGAAATCGTCAGAAACTGATGCGCACAGCCGCTCCGCTATTTTAATTGTTAAGGCAGCGAATTTTGAGGTTGTAGAATCGAGTTCCCCCCATGGTCCTAATTTTTCGAATTTTCATTTCCACATGCACATACAAAAGAAGACGAACGTCTTACTCTATGTCCTCCTTGGCGTCTCTAACTAATGGATTTTCTTTATGTGCTCATTATATTTTAATGTGCTCCCCGAATCGGTTTATTGTGTCCAAAATGAGCAGAATCTTTTTCTGAGGCTGATTTGCCGTACTGCAGTCTGTTAATTCGGCGAAGTAGCTTACACATTCCTGTTTTTTTTTTTCAGGAGGAGTACCTACAACCACACCAAGCACGAGGTCACCTACATGACTGCATAAGGGCGTTTACTGTTCACAAGACTCTGGCATCAGCTCTGCACGTGAACGGAACCTTTAAAAAAACCCAGTGGTGCAGCATGCATATTGGTTTGCACATAACGTAGTCGAGCCTATTAAGAACCTCTAGCCGCCTTGTGGTGGAACGGAAGATTGTCAATATAAAAATAAACTCAGTGCACACCAAAAATTAAATTTTTTCAACTGATCATAAGACCTATAAAAAGCGTGCTTGTGAAGTTCATGATCAATTGATACTTTGGGGGCCAATTTTGTTTTGTTCGGAATTCGGCAAAAATTTACAAGTATCGCTATGACGTGGGTGGGACCTTCCGTAATTAGGCCGAGCAGGCCCCCAGGAGGGAACCCCGGTCTTCCGGGACGTCACCGCCTTCGACGAGGGCCGCACCGTCCTGGCCCGCGTGGTGGAGACGATGAACCCCGACACCCGGGTTGCGAGTGGCCTGGTGCCGCGGCCGCAGCCCGCGCATCAGCACGGACGATCGTTGCCTGCTGCGCCGCATGCATGCGGCTCGATTGCTGCAACGTGACGGAGCGCCTGCATCGACATGAGGGGCAAGGACTCTCCTACGTGGGCGGACTGTTTGCAACCAGAGACGCTGGAAAAATTACTCTGCTTGTGGCCCCGCCACGCGGCATCGAGGGCTGAGTACCGCAGAGCACATCAGCGCCAAGGCCTTCCCTGCGCCGGCATGGAGGACCTTGTATTCCCGAAGGGGCCTGCCGCGGCTCTCAACGGGAAGTCTTTGACCAGCTGTTCCACTGCCTGGAGACGACTAGCCTCACGCAGCGGCTGTAGCCCGGACTAATTTGGTACTGATTGACGCGCCCGGAGTGACTAATCTTGTTCTACATGCCTGTTTCAAAGGCCTTCCGAAGACCTTCGAAGCAACTGTCTATCGAGTGCCCACAGTGCAAATACATAAATGCACTTTCAAGTGAGCGTTCAACTGTCATTTGGAAATTGCCGTTTAGCACAGACATTAGACCTATCCTTTCATCCCTCACTACTCCTCCTCCGCCGCACTGGGTTGCATGCAGGAGAGCTCCCTGCTAAGCTCACTATTATTCCCAGTGCACTTCCTGTCCTTTTCCGTTCCCTCAAACCACAATAATACTAAAAATTACGGGGATGCTTAGTCCGTTCAAAGAAAAGTGAAGGCGAAATAATAGTTTGGCCATATATTCTGTTGATTTGCAGTGGAACTTTCTGTTTAACTTTGCAATCGCGACCGTCATTCCTTGACCAGCCCTCTGAAAAAGAGCACCCTCCGAGGCTCGTTCCTCTCGCTATAGCCATCGCCAGGAGCATCCTGTTCCCCCCGTTAGTACCTTGGTCTCTCAAGGCTGCTCGTATTGCACATGCGGCAGTGGCCTATCTCCCTTTGGCACAGCTGCTTCTCTTTCCCGGCCCGTGCTGCATCGCGCTTACTCAATGCCTCCTCCCAGCCTTCGCCCTCACTGCTATTTCCCTTCCGCGGCGCGCGATTCCCGGCTCCTGCAACCTTTACATTTTTCTGCCACCTTTTTTCTGGCCATCACAACGTGAATGCCTGAAAGATTGTGATTTAAGGCTTTAGCGTTAAAAAGCATACGAAACTGCATCTTTTGATCTTTCGTACAAAACTACATCACCCGTCACAAACAAAATAGCGATGCAGACTCGTTAACATGGCGTTCATTAGAATAATTCTCGGTTTCTAAAAGGGAATAAATGGCGACCTTCATTGGGATTGTCCGATTGCAGTCCTCTTGGCAAACGACACCATCCAGGTACTCCCACTGCAGACATCCAACTTATTACAGGAGTGCGTCATCCCCATCGTACCGTGCATACGTGTTCTTGGACTTCGCATCACCAAGTAGGTGCTAATACGGACACCATCAAACCTCTATCTCAAAGTTTCCTTCAAATAAGCCGCCTTATATTGCAAATTGCGCACCAGCATCATGGACTTAATGAGCGTAACCTCATCCGGGTGGTGGAAGCTTTCATTATAAATCGTATCACGTGTGTCACTCCATACCTCCCCCTCAAAAAAGCTGAACAATGTAATATTGACTGCAGGATACGCAAAGCCTATAAACAGGCATCGGGCATTCCCATCAGGCATCCACCGAACGTTTCATGGCTATGGGTATCCATATTGTCCTAAGGAAACTTGTAGAGCGCAGCGCAAAGCCCAGTACCAGCGATTATCTAGCAGTCACGCAGGACGACTCCTACTTTATTAAAACGGGCTCAAGAACTGAAACCCTTCCCGTTCCACAGAGGTATAACGGGTAAATTAAAAAAGTGAAAATGGATGTATGGATTTAAAATTAAAAAAAAAAACGTAAAAAGGTAATTAACCAAGATAATTACACAGAAAATGACTTACTAAAGAACAATGGTAAATACAAACGATCTAAAGGCTATTATCGCGTTATTTGCCGCTGACTTTGTTTCTGCGTGTGAGTGAAATTGTGACAAAATATTTGAGGGGTTAGTATTGTTGAATATTAGCGTTAACTAGTATTGTTATTTTTTCTAAAATTTTTAATGTTTTTGTATGTTTTATTAGCTCCGGTTTCAATCTTATGAGATAATTTCTATGAATATCAAGAAGTTGTTCTCTGTGTTTGTTTGTTATTGGGCAGTCCTGTAAATAGTGATCAAAACTGTCTGCTGGTAGGTTACATTTACATATGTTATTATTTGCAATGGCGGATCTATGAAAATAAAACGGAAATCTACCGTGTCCAGTGACAAACTGTGACGTGTAATAATTGGTGGGAAAGTGGTCCGGAACTCCTACTGCAGGAACTATGCATTCGGTACGTCAGCAAAAAATAGAATCAAAGCTTCACGCCCTCCTTACCTTAAAAACGCCATCTACATCTCCCGCATACCCAGGAGAATGCAGCCGGTACACCACCAAGATCGCCGTCAGGCCCAAGCACCCCGCACGCGGCACCTTGAGTATTCATGCTGACGGTACTGGCGATACCGCGGACCCCGAGCCCGCCAACATAAGCTGTGACCTACCGTGGTGATGTGTTTTTAAGGTGAAGGGTAGAAACCTCTAACGGTGGCCGTCGGAGCCTTGGTCAAGCTCCGGCCGATGGGCTCCCTGCCTGTCTACCAGGCAGTGAGCTCCGGGACCTCTTTGACTACCAGGGTAACGTCAAAGGAGAAAGTACCCCCGTCTCCCTGCTTTTATACATACTGTATGATATTTTCTCAAACCCCCCCCTCCAATGATCGGCCTCCCAAAAGAGGCCGCACCGAAGTACTTGCTAAAGAGAAGGCAGAACATTTCTATAAAAATCTTGTAGTTCATTCCACAGGGGACACCCCTGTTGGCAAGAAGTCAGTCATTCTTTTGGCTAAATGCATTGAGTCGGTTGTCGGCTCAGCCTATGATGCTAAGAAGCTTGCATCCGGTGACCTACTTGTTCAAGTAAAAAGAAAAAATCAAAGCGAAAACCTCCTGAAATAGACCACGTTGGCTGACCTGGCTGTTACTGTGACTCCACATAGAACTATCAACTCCTCTCAAGGTGTAATCTCAGAAAAGGAAT
Organism: Haemaphysalis longicornis; assembly: GCF_048455015.1. Taxonomy (NCBI): domain Eukaryota; kingdom Metazoa; phylum Arthropoda; class Arachnida; order Ixodida; family Ixodidae; genus Haemaphysalis; species Haemaphysalis longicornis. The sequence continues at coordinate 109,000,394 of NW_027526385.1, forward strand.
TACAGTCTGAGACAAAGGTGGAACTTCTTCAGGCGCTTCAACCTCAAGGAATAACTTCTGTCAAACGAATTGTAATCCGTAGAGCAAATGAAGAAATCCCAACAAAGCATCTTGTCCTAACATTTGACTTCACAACCCCACCCGAAAAGGTCAAAGTGGGCTTCCTAAGCTGCAATGTATGACCATATGTCCCTAATCCCAGGCGATGCTTTAAATGCCAACGATACGGCCATGGAACTCTATCATGTCGAGGAAAGCTGACATGTCCTAAATGTTCAGAGTCTGACCATTCGTCGGATGACTGTCCAAACAGCACAGTCAAGTGCCCGAATTGCAGTGGTCCACACGCTGCTTATTCGCGAACCTGCCCAAAATTCAAAGCAGAAAAAGAAATACTACAAATGAAAGTAACAGAAAACATCACCTTTGCTGAGGCACGCCAAAAGCACAAGCTGCTTTCGGCTACATCTTATGCAGACGCTGCCCGCCGGGGGCTGGGGCGGCGTTTGGTCAGCACAGCGACACAGTACAGCCTTGCTGCTGATGTGTTGCTGTCCCAGCCCCCAGCTGAGCAGCCACCTGCTGCCTCTACAACACCTGTAGAGGCTGCGGGGGCCCCGCCTCTTGCCGGACTGCCTTTCTGTAGCCCAGCGGTGTCAGGACTCGCCCAGTGTGGCGACTCCAGCAAATGTGGCGATTGGAATCGCCGCTGGGAGCTCTGCCACTCTCACTGTTTCCTCTTCACCTGCCCTAGGGACACCTGAGGGCAGGGAGATGGAGAAGGGAGGGCCCACAGCAGCGCCCATCCTAGCTACACCGCCTGCCCCGCCCGCGGCGCAGGCAAAGAACACCCGACAGGGTACCAAGTCAAGGGGGCCCAGTCCACTGGTCACCCCCTTGCCTTCAGATGACGACATGGACGTCGAGCCCTTCCGGCTTCCATCCCAGCGGAAGGAACGGGCTGCGACGTCCAGGTCAGTAGAGAAGGCCAGGAAACCCCTTCCAAGAGTCCAAGCCCCAAAAGACCCTACATAAATAGTCACACTCCAGTAGCTCCGTACACATCATAATGGGAAGAGAAAATATTGTTCAATGGAACTGCAGAGGCCTTCTGAATATTATTGATGACGTGTATGAGATTCTGCATGCCAATCAGCCAAGTGTAATGTGTGTTCAGGAAACACACCTGAATTCCAAGAACACAAATTTCTTGAACAGTTACTTGATATACAGAAAGGACAGGGATGGCTGGACGCACTATTCTGGGGGTGTGGCCATAATTGCCCGAAAATCCTTAGCATGCCACCCTGTCGCTCTGAACACTGTCTTTGAGGCTGTGGCAATTCGAACAATAATATTTAATAGGTTGATAACGGTATGCTCCATATACATTCCTCCTGATGTTGCACTTTCAAGCTCTGACTTCGAGGCACTGGTTGACCAGCTGCCCGAACCATACATTCTTACAGGCGACCTTAATGCTCACAACTCTCTTTGGGGCTCTTCTCGCACGGATGCCCGAGGTCGCCTGATAGAGAAATTTCTTACATCTTCAGAAGCATGCCTTTTCAACAATAAACAGCCTACATACCATAACATAGGACACAACACATACTCATATCTTGACTTGGCGATTGGCTCTGCAGTTCTCTTTCCTCTTCTCGAGTGGGGTGTGGGCACTGACCCATATGGCAGTGACCACTTCCCCACCTCACTAACATACATAGGTAAAGGCCCATGCAGTCCATTTTCCCATAATAGGTTCAATGAAACACGAGCTAACTGGAATACATTTACAGAGACATCCAAACTACACCACACATCCATAGGACACCTACACGTTGAAGAATCTACCCAACTCCTCACGGCGCACATCCTCGACGCCGCCGAAAGGTCCATTCCCCACGCCTCTGGTGCCCCGCGCAACCAGCGGAGGCCGTGGTGGAATGAGGACTGTAGGCGGGCGCGAGAGGCCCAGAACAAGGCGTGGGGTATCCTTCGTCGGTACCCCACGTCGGGAAACCTCCTCTTGTTCAAACGGGCCAAGGCATACGGAAAACGTGTGCGCCGTGAGGCAAAACGAGAGAGTTGGCGTACATTCATAACATCAATAAACTCCTACACAGACACACGGAAAGTATGGACACGTATACGCAAACTCAAAGGACAACAGACACACAGCCTGCCCCTGGTCAGTACAACAGGGGACACCCTGGAAGACCAGGCTGACACCCTCGCACAACACTTCCAACACGTGTCCAGTTCAGCACACTACACGAACACTTTCCTGAAACATAAAGCCTGTTGTGAAAAGAAGTCCCTACACGACAACAACAAATCACAGACTTCTTATAACTCCCTGTTTTCACTACATGAGCTGAGGGCTGCTCTGAGCACATGTAAACCCTCAGCTCCAGGCCCAGACAACATCACTTACAGAATGATACAACACCTGCACGCAGACACTCTTCTAACACTCTTACACCTATATAACAAGATTTGGCTTTCGGGGCACATTCCAAACTCTTGGAAGGAGGCTATAGTTGTAGCTTTCCTGAAGGAGGGAAAGGACCCGTCGTCCCCCTCAAGTTACCGTCCTATTGCCCTGACGAGCTGCCTGTGCAAGCTCTTTGAGAAGATGATAAATCGCAGGCTCGTGTACTTCCTTGAGTACAACGGTCTTCTCGAGGGCTGCCAGGCAGGCTTCAGGGCGGGGCGATCCACGAATGATCAACTCGTAGCTCTTGAATCGTATATTAAGGATGCCTTCGTGCATAAACAGTATGTCGTAACTGTGTTTTTCGACCTCGAGAAGGCCTACGACACCGCTTGGCGCTACGGGATCCTCAGTGACCTGAAGTCTTTCGGTGCTTCGGGCCATATGCTCAACACTCTGGCTAGTTATCTGTCTCACAGAACGTTTCGCGTGAGAGTTGGTAGCGCACTATCAAGGATTCATGTGCAAGAAAACGGCGTGCCGCAAGGTGGAGTTCTAAGCTGTACTCTTTTTATAATTAAAATGAACTCTCTTGGGAAGGCATTGCCACCTACCATTTCTTACTGTATGTATGTAGACGACGTACAGATATCTTTTAAATCTTGTAATATGTCAATCTGTGAACGTCAGGTCCAGCTTGGTGTTAAAAAACTTGCCAGCTGGGCAGACAAGAATGGTTTTAAACTCAATCCAGTAAAAAGTTCTTGTGTTGTGTTCTCCAAAAAGCGCGGGATCCATCCGGACCCAGATATTACTCTGAATGGCGTTTCAATTCCTGTTAAAAAGGAGCACAAGTTTTTAGGCATAATATTCGACAACAAGCTAACATTTGTCCCACACTTGAAACATCTTAAGCAAAAATGCCTAAAAACTATGAATGTTCCCAAAGTTGTCTCTCACCAGTCATATGGTGCAGACAGGCAACTCCTTCTGCGGGTTTATAGCGCCCTAGTGGGATCCCGCTTGGACTACGGCAGTGTTGTATATGGGTGCGCAACAAAAACGGCACTAAAAATGCTGGACCCGTTGCTGCATGGCTACGCCTCGCATGCGGTGCTTTTCGCACTAGCCCTGTCCAAAGTCTCTATGTAGAATGCAATAAATGGTCCCTAGATCACCAGAGGGTGTACATGGACGTTTTATATGCCTCAAAAATCATGTCTATGACAAATCATCCTTTTACTCCGACCATTAATGATGCATCCTCACAGCAACTCTTTTTAAATCGTCCATCAATCTCCATGCCGTTTCATCTAAGAGTGCGAGAAGAAGCCTCTGAGCTTGAAGTCTCGTTTTCAGGCATTCAAAAGACGCCCATCATTGATTCAATTCCACCATGGCATCTCCGCCCTGTGTCATGTGACCTGTCTTTTATGCAGTTTAGCAAGAACAGGTCACCAAGGATTGCGATTCTGCAGCATTTCTTGTTTGTGCAGCATAAGTACCGCTGTGAAGAGTTTTACAGCGATGCGTCCAAGACTGCAACTGCTGTGGCTTGTGCTGCGCATGGGCCAAACTTTAACGTCAGTAAAACAATGAACCTTTGTAGCAGCATATTCACAGCGGAAGCATACGGTATTTTAATGGTAATAAATCACATAGTCCAACATCAAATCATAAAATCCATCGTGTACACGGACTCTCTTAGCGTTGTACAAGCACTTGCATCAGGAAAGCATTCTAAAAACTTTGTCATCAATCACGTTTTTAGGGCTATCATGTCTGCATATGCATCAAACCTTCAAATAACTTTCTGTTGGGTTCCGGGGCACTCTGGAATTGCCGGGAACGAAACTGCAGATCGAATGGCCACTGCAGCTACACTCTTGAATACAATGGACATTGCAACAGTGCCATACACAGACATGAAGCCACACATCAGACACCAACTTCGCAACAGATGGCAAACACACTGGAGTGAACAAACAGATAACAAGTTTTGATTGTATACGGTTTAACGCGCCGACGCAACGCAGGCGATGAGGCGCGCCGTAGTGGAGGGCTACGGATTAATTTTGACCACCTGGGGATCTTTAACGTGCGCCGAAATCTCGTACACACGGGCGTTTTTGCTTTTCGCCTCCATCAGAAAAGCGGCCGCCGCGGCCGGGAATCGAACCCGCGACCTCGTGCTCAGCAGCGCAACGCCTTAGCCACTGAGCCACCGCGGCGGGTAAAAACAGATAACAAGTTACACGTTATAAAACCACGCTTGGGACCATACACCACTGACACACGCAACAGATACACAGAAGTTGCCCTTGCTAGGCTAGGGATAGGGCACACGCATGTCACACACTCGTATCTCCTCACGGGGTCTTCAAGACCCCAGTGTGGCAGGTGTGGAGATGCCCTATCTGTAGTTCACATACTCATTCAATGCAACGCACTTCACACAACACGACGCAAACACTTCCCACAGACTACACGTCCCACTACACCCAGCGTTTTTCCTCTCTGACGATCCCATGTTTTCTATCAAGTGCGTTTTTAAATATTTAGAAGAAGTTCAATTTTTAGACCTCATTTCATACCACGCGTGATCACTCCCTGGCCCTATACACCAGCCATGCTCATTGTCGTTTTGTGATTTTACTTTTATTTTTGCTGACTTTTCGTAGTGTTTCAGGTTTCACCCCTCATATATGACTATTGTCTTGGCGCTCTTTGCCCCAGTTGGCCTTGCGCCATAAACATCCAACCATCATCATCATCAGGCCCAAGCATCTGCCCTGCACAAGCATTTTCGAGATGACCCTGACGTATACGGTTATGTTGACGCCGCTGGCTACCACCTTATGCACGCCAAGGCCGTCGTGGTAGAGTAGCTGCTAAAGGCAATTCTCTGGCATCATCTTCTGTTTACATGAACCACGCTGAGGAAGGAGAAGAGGACGCTATCGCGTTTGCCATTGCCTCCACAACGGCTAAAAGCATCGTGAGCGACTCCAAAACAGTTCTCCGGAACTACGAAATTGGCAGGGTCTCCAATAAAACCCTACGAATTTTACGCTCCGTCCAGGCCGCTCGTATACATGCGCAACGTTGAAACAATCTAGACGCCGGCCCTTGCATCTCTCGCAAGCATCGAGCTAGCACATGAGGCTTCCCGAGGTTTCAGCTTCCGGCATTGCCCTTTCGACGCTGGTGGATTGGACCGGGGTAGGCTGGTAAGCTACCGGGACATCACTCAATACTATCGCATGAAGCGCCAGAAATATCGCGCAGCGCATTCCACGCTCAACAGACGTTAATTTGTAGCGTGGCGTCAGCTACAGGCTAATGGATTCTCCAGGCAGCATGCAGACACATTTATCCCGAGCATATTACAATGATCAATGCAAGTGGCGCACCACTTGCATGATTTGGGCTTGTGCACGCTCAGCCACAAACTCTACAAGCACATTTACGCATTACCAGTGCGGAGCAGTGGGAGACGTTTCTAGGTAGCTCCTACCCCGAAATACAGATCAGGGTTGATTGATGGATTTTAGGGTTTAACGCGCCGACGCAGCGCAGGCGATGGGGCGCGCCGTTGTGGAGGGCTCCGGATTAATTTCGGCCACCTGGGGATCTTTAACGTTCGCCGAAATCTCGTACGCGCGGGCGTTTTTGCTGTTCGCCTCCACCAGAAAAGCGGCCGCCGCGGCCGGGAATCGAACCCGCGACCTTGTGCCCAGCAGCACAACGCCTTAGCCACTGAGCCACCGCGGCGGATATACAGATCACGATCGTCCAACTGGCCGAAGATGCCGCTCGCGCCCAAGGGCTGCAGGCCGCAATCAGAAGGGGAGGAATACAGCAAGAGCCCCACTTCCCCTTCCTCATTTCACCCAGTTTGGGGCAAAATAAAGTCATCATGATCATCAACATCATTTAACGTGCTGCATTTTATGACGTGACATCACACATGTCACGTGGGGCATAGAGTTTCATACTAATATATACTAGAGGGAAATCTAGCGCTGCATTCGCGGGCCGCCATGGGCGGCGCCATTGCAGCTAGCGACGTTCCTCGCCTACTTGGCTTGGTTAGCCACATGGCTTCTTTTTCGTCTTGAAGCCAAAATGGGTAACATTGTTTTTTGTTCATCTTCCATGAAGCTTCTAAATAATCCCTGACAAATAAATCTTTCGGGAGCTTAAATTTTATAATAACAGAACAAATTTGATTAACGTTTTGCAATAATATTGTTGCATTTTTGCAGCCAAAGCCAACTTTCCAGCCTGTTCGTGAGCCATGCCAAGGACAAGTGGAACGTGCCTGCCCGGTACATGACGGCACGCTCGCTGAAGCGCGGCTCCCCTAGACAGTGGCGCCAGATTTCCCTCTAGTATATATTAGTATGAAACTCTATGACGTGGGGAACGCTGTGCGGCTGAGCGTTTTAAAGCGCGACTCGGAGAGCGTGGATAAAGGAGGCACTTACTTGATTGGAGCGCGGGGAAAGATAGGGCGCACTGTGCTTTGTTCACCGCGCAGAAAAATTCACGGAACCCTATACATACACAGCTTCGATGTAAAAACTCTTGCCTTGAGAGTTCTTTTTGGAGTGATTGGCGTGTGTGTGGTTAGAGTTGATCGATCTCGCCCAGTGGCACGGAAGGAAAAAAAAACTTTTTTTCCTCCATGCCCATAGGCAAGGTTCGGTCTACCCTCTAACCCGCATTCTCCGCAGTTGATACTGCAGAAGAACAAAAAGAGTAGTAGCACATTTGTTGTAGGCCACGCTAAGTGCACGAAAAGCCCAGAAAGTGGATGCGCCTTCATACGCTTACACTGGGTGTTCAGCGATTTCTGGTATTGCCTCTTAATGCACAATCACGTGGCGCACATATAATGGGAGGTTGAAAGTTTCCCACACAACACAATACACTCTGTCTCATATCTCATTAATTACGAAACGGAAGATGTGAAAGTTTTTTACTTGTACGTTGTATACGCCGTTGTGAAGAGTTGCAATTTCCTCAATCTCATTCCTGGAGTGGGTGTGTAGTGAAACGTCGATGATATTGTTCAATGCCCCAGGGAGGTTTTCAGATACGAAATTCCATCGGTGAGCATGTAAGATGTTGTATTGTTGCTTATGCCTGGATTCCCTGTTGCAATAAAATGTGTGGGCGTAGGACGAAACTGTACCGTGCTCCGGCTTCATTCAACCAACTCCGTGGTGACATTTCTAGCATAAATTCAAGATACAAACTAAAGGCGTTTTTGAACAATAGATACTAAATACACGGCCAGCTTCCCTCACTGTGTGTCTTTGCCAAGTATATTTAGGTACACTTTGATTGCCCAAAATTCGTGTTGTCTTATCTGCTTCGGTTTGCCATGTAATTTCATAGTTTCTTTGATTTCTATGATTGCCATTGGCTCTGCCGTTCAGGCCCAAGGTGGCTTTGGCAGGCTGGACCGTTTTTCTTGTTTAAATTACGAATTAAACGATCTCATCATCCTTATGTAAGACGCTAGTGGTTTGGAATAACCAGTTGTAGGTGGCGCCTGCCGGTGTTTCCTTTCTTGTGTTCGTTTATTTGCGCTGATGACCCTGTTTCTCGACATTAACCAACACGCCCATCAGCAAGTTATTTTAAAGAATGTCAGACATGTTGTCGGTTTGGAGTAGCTGCAGAGCTAGTGTACGTGCTAGCGCCCGATTTGGTGCTTACGTCTTGCAGTCTGTGAGTCGGAAACAATAAGACATTGGTTAGGTATATTCCTGTTAACACGAGTGTATAATTCTTTTGCCGATTGAAAAATTGAAAGCCAGTCAGAAAAGACTTCTGGCAAATTCCCCAGTTCCTTGGGAATTTGTGCGGTCGAGAATAGGGCCCCTGGTAAAAATGCATCAAGAGTTCGATTAGAGGTGTGACGTAACCAACTTATTCTTTTTTGTTTTTGCTCCTGTACACCGCATTATATTTTCTTTTTTACTATTTTGGACAAACTCTCTGTCTTTTTATACCTATGTGGCTTTTTCATAAACTTCGCTGGTTCATTTGGAAAAAATATATAAAATTTATACGAATTCTTTTCTGCCAATTACACTACCTTCTAGGGGCCATCTGGCCCATGGAGGCCATCGGGTATCTGGCCCCCTGCTCTATTTTTTATTTTTTTCCAAGAGTGAGAAAGCCCTTAAAGGAGCCATGAAGAGAAAATGCAAGTTGGTTTTATTCGAAAGAGTTCGTGTTTTATAGTGCCCCCAGCGCTTGTCCGGATACAAACGGTGCTTTATTCACTGAGAAATTAAACAATTTGGGTTAAAATTTTGATTTTCCCGCTCAATCGTGCGTTTTCGTGGTCCCAAGTGACATCACGGGAACCGACCGCTCTGCAGCCTAGAGTACCTTCATTCACGCATCCGCCGTACAGGGTAGAGACACGTAACGCTGGCGCCGCCATGTTCGGTTGCTCGCTCACCACCGAAGCAAGTCATTGTGTCAAAACCGCGCTAAAATTATCGCCGCAACGCGGTGTACTGAAGAAGTTTGAATCATATTGTCTGTTTCGCGTTGTTAGGTCTCGTGGGAAACGAAAAGAATAACGCGTTGAGCCCGTTGGCCCAATTGCGGCGGCACGGGACCGTTCAAAGGTTGTCTCCACCCTGTACAGCGGTGTTGGTTTGTTCCCGCGTTTCTTTACGTTCCGTAACCTAGATGGCGCCACCATACCGTGGCAAGCGTTTGGTTTGTTTTTGCCCGCATTTAAACGTGGCTTGTTTTTGTTCTGGGAGAAAATATTCGTTCCCTGAAACAGTGCTCGCTCGACAAATGGGGTCACGTAAGACACAGTTGCTTGCGTCAATCGGCCAGTGTCGTCTGAGACAACCCCAAGCCCCGTAGTGCTGTGCAGCTAAACCAAAGCATGCTGTGCGCAGTACGAACAGCAGAACGCATCAGTACTTCTATGTTTACATGTGCTTTCGTAACTTCCACTGTTTGTCCCATCATTCTTATTGCTTTGTAAAGAATGTACCCTAAATTTAAGCGCAAATCGCTCGTTCGTCTAGTTTGTAAGCTCTACATAATTTGCGTCTGCTTCTGCCAGCCTCCGCCAATCGCAGAGCTTAGCCCATGTGACATCACAGGTTCTGTTGCGGGAAATGAGCTGGTGGGTCGCATGACCATTCCCGTTTTTCCTAATTATGTAGCTTATTTGAGCGAAGTTTACGTTAAAAGTGGTGTCAGTATGATTCTAACGAGACAATCTTTTGAATGAACCAAACTTGTGTTTTCTCTTCATGGCTCCTTTAAGAGCGGCGACCTTTCGGTTCAGCTTCGGGCTGTCCAGAGGGCCTGCGAGAGGGCGGAGGGTCACAGCTTTCCGGTCCCTGCGTGGGAGCGACCCGCGACTCATGGACTCCCCCTGAAAGGGACGGTCCAAGGCAGTTCCTTAAAGGAGCCATGAAGAGAAAATACAACTTCGTTTAATTTGAAAGAACTAGTATTCAGTATCTCACTCAGCACCATTAGAGCCACAAAAGATGTTTTCTAACGAAAAAAAGCAAGAAGTATTTAAAACTTTCAAATTTTGCGCCACAGTGACGTGTTATGAGCAACAATGACGTCATACGGGCCAACAATAAAACATAATTTTCAGTGCGTTAACTACAGGTTAGCATTCAAGTGATGCGGTCAAATTGAACTAGAGGCCCCATTACAGACGTCCAGTAATGTGTCGTCGCGACCGGTCAGTTAGGCGGCCGCCAATCGCGCAAACAAGATTCCGTGACGTCATAGAAAAGTTGCGGGAAATTGGCTAGGGGGTCGCGACAGCTTCACACGTTTTCTTCAATATCTCCGTTATTTGTTCGAAGATTGCGATTATATTGGTATCATTGTTATCGGGACTAAGCAGTCTTTCTAATAAACCCAACTTGTATTTTGTCTTCATGGCTCCTTTAAGACCTGAATAAAGTTTCTTGTCTGTCTGTCTGTGTGTCTGTGAGGAGGAAGCAGAGGGGGGTCTACATTACCTCCATGTGTACGTGCGTCAATTATGTGTACTCTCAACACTATAGCGCTGGTTCTACAGTGTTGCTTTAAAATATTTACGCGAAATCACGATTAAAAGCATTTCGCTATACCATAAAATGCTACAAAGATATGCTTCCGGCACAGTGTTCTTTGTAATAGACGGTCTCCACCGGCTCGCAACAGGAAGCCTGCGAGAGGGGCGTGAAAAAACAATCCCGCCATCTCCACGAAGGGAATGATAATGAGAAAGGCAAAGCTAAAACGGTTTTGTAATAAATAAAATTTTCTTCTCATGCTTATCGGTAAATACCCAATTTTTGGACGGCCCTGCGGGGCCTCATAACGAAATCCAAAATAAGACGGACACACATGTGCTGTTTTGAATTATTAGGCCCGTTTGGAAAGTGCATTTAGCTGGAAGGAAACTGCGTGGTAACTGTAGCACTGTAGTATGAGCGACAGAACATTTTGGGGCGTGTTGCCAAACCTAGCAACACGATTGGCAAAATTTCGTAGATAATTTCGTTTTGAAGTCGTAGCCCTGCATCATACAGAAAGAAATACTTTATTTTCTCTATGCCGCACCCAGCTATCAGATATCAAGCGTAGGCATTCCCCCCCCCCCCCCCTTTCCCAGTTAGGCCTGTCGATCTAATAACGTCAGACGCGCTACCTGCGGAGCCGGGCCGGGAAACAAAAGCGGAGATTAACTGCTTTAGCGCGCGCTGCGCGAGTTTCCCGTCAGCACTAGCTTTGGCGCACCGCTGCTCAATGCTTCATCGTTCTCAATACGCTGCATGGGTATCTCGTTCACTCTTATACGGTTTCTGTGTTCAGGTTTGCCCGTCACTGCCGACGGGCCAACGGCACAAAACCCAATGTTTTGTTCAAGCGTGCATTGACCGATATCTAGTCACTCAAGAACATCATTACCTATTGGTTTTCGGCGATGTTTGCTCGTTTTTCGCATAGAGGAAACAATTCTCCAGTCGAAATTGTGTTTTGAAACTCGCTGCGAAACTGGAATAAAAATATACAAATGAACTGTTTGTGTTCGACAAGTTAACCTGTTCCTGAAAAGACGTCAAATTGCATTCCCATTTTCATTGCTGAGAGTTATAATGTGGCTTGAAAAGAGGTTGAAGCACTGTTGTTCTCTGCAATTAGGAACGGCGATAAAAAAATTACACCATCTCCCCGAAGGGAACTATGTGGTGATGCAAAGCATGGGGGTTCCGTGTAGGTTCCACACCGGAGCACAATCGGCGCAGGCGGTGTCTCGGAGCAGATTGAACGCCGCGAAGCGCGCGCACCTGCTTTTATACAGCTGGAGGAGAGACGCGCATGCGCAGTGGGGATTTGAATGGCGTAACAACCAGGGAGGGACATAGCCCCTCCATGAGATGTCTCCTGGAGCGACAGTGTCGCCGGTGACTTCCTGGTGCGGCAAGAGACGAGCACGCTTCCCCTTTAAGGGCTCCTAGCTGGAGCGAGAGTGTTGCCGGTGTCTTCCTGATCCGGCACGAGACGAGCCGAGCGGCGAGGAGGAGAGCGGTGTTATTACAGCTGGCTTGGAGAGGGGGACTAGAAGGAGAGGTGGACGCCGGACAACGGAGGGACAAGGCGAGCTCAAAAGATGCTTTGCATCTAAAAGGACGAAACTCTTGCCGTCGCAGTAGTGAAGTGGTAGGAGTTTTGAGGGCGTATGAAGCATTGCCAGGGCGATGAAGCATTTAACAGCGGTGCGCCAAATCTGGTGCTGACGGGAAACTCGCGCAGCACGCGTTAAAGCGGCTAATCTCCGCGTTTGTTTGCCGGCCCGGCTCCGCAGGCAGTGCGTTTCACGGCGAAAGAACGTACGGAAGACGCGGCGACGGGCACAACGACGGGGGACACGGCCATCGCGCTGATATGGGCCGCGCATGCTCAGATTCTACCGGTCTCAAACGAGGCGTTATCACTAGATGTCTCCCGCGCAGTGCGGTGCGCGCCGCTCGAGCGTCATAGACCGACTGTACACAGGCGGTGAAGCAGCATTCAACAAAGTGACGTGCGTCGGCGAGCGTCGGCGAGTCGAATGAATGCCGCGGCGCCTGCTCTGCAGGCTTTTATCTTTCGGCGCGAGTGTTTCTGGAACCGCCGATTTACATCCAGAACATTGCAGATCAAAGAAGATTATTCCAGGCCAGTTGACGTTAGCGCGAAACGCTCTCTTTATCCGAACGAGATAACCCGTGCGGCATAAAAACAAAGAATGGAACCTGCGCTTCGCTTGGGACACGTACAGCAGGGTGCAGCCTCGGTAAAAGCAAACCATAAATAAACAAACCCAATGCACGGCTCGCGGCATGCACGTCGCCGAAGTCGACGCATGGCCGCAGCTTGCTGACATTTAGTGCAGAGAAACATACCTAAAGAAACTATCCTGGCAACGAGGCTTTCTCTTGTGGTGTGAGAATGCGCGAGCATCACTGCTCTTTAAGATGTCACCGAGTTATATCGCTAAATTTAGTGTCGCTAAGTTTTGTGCTGGTGGAGTTTAGCGTTGCCATGTGTATGATGTCGCGAGACATGCGACACCACTAACAGAGCACATTTAGACCTTTTCATCATTAACATTTTTCCCTTGCGTTTTTTTCTTCTATCCGTTGTTACAACCAAGAGCCTTCGCCACTCGCCCTTGTTGAATCTATGTTCAGGATTAGCGCCACAAAACCTTATAGTTCAGCTTAACGGTGTACCAAGCAACGTCAAACTGATTGTACGTCAAGCGGCGGGTATGCTGGTTGAAGACTGTACCTCAAATTGTGCAAGTTAGGGTTAACTATAGGGCCATGGAATAACCACATCTACGCCTTCCTCGCCAGGCGTTCGGCTAGTTACACTTCAACATATTCACATCTTTTCGTAGGCCACCGGCCACATCTCGCTTAATAGAGATTTATACTACATTACCAGCCTTTTTGTCCGGCCAAATATCGCGTAACAGCCAGTGGGTACACCACACCGGCGCATATTCGCGTTCACAGCCAATCGAGACGTCAAGCCAACGCATACCCGTAGGGCCGACCCATACCCACTTTCAGAGCCAATGCATACCCGCGTTCGTGGCTATTTAAAATTTCGAGCCCCCGTTTATTGCGTCACGCGTGTACGGGGACAGCGCGATTTTAGGCACTTGAGCCAAGTATAATGCTTGAACGAGGCCTACCCCTAAAAAGGTTCCCATGCGTGGCACCATTCCCACTACACCACCTGGCAGCAGTACGCGTCACTTTCTGTGCGCGAAGTAAAACTTGTAAGCGTTCAATTAAAGGCGACCTCCTAAAAGACAGTGTTGGAGCGTAAAGGGGTGCAAAATGCTATCAGGGCGCTATTCGTGACACCGTCGTGTTTTGTTTCGGCGCATTACGTTTTGTTTTATCTGAGGCTGACAATTACCTTGAATTTTAAAAAAAATTCCTCATTTACGCTATCCAGTAAGAAGAGAATCGCGGCAGCAGAGGTTGGAATCTCTATGGCGGGGAAGGGTGGCTGCGCTTGCCGCCCTGGATTTTGACGGTCGCGTGGCTCCAGGATACGATGGTAGTCGCGCGGAGCAGTTACTTTGGCGCACCTGGGGTCCAAGAAACATTTTACCTGTCTACAGCTTCTCTTCTGTCGTATTTGGAACCAGCATTACCACTTTCAAAATCCACGAGTTCACAGCAGCAGCAGAACTAAATGCAGCGATTGGCCGCTTGGGTTGCAGTGATGCTAGTTCCAGAGCCATCTTGGTTGTAGGTCGCAGCTCAAAGGGACACTGAAGTGATTTGTAAACATTGAGGGACTTAGGTGCCACGGTCGTGTCCTTTGACAGCAAGTTTTACGTTCAGAAACGAGTTATCTGCATTGGGTCGTGTGTGGCGCTGCTACTGTGCAATATTTTTTGTCTGCTGTAGACAGACGTCTGCACCGTGCGTTCAATGGAAGCAAAGTGCTTAAGGGGTTTAGATATGAGGACGATTTTTTAGTTATTTTTAAGAAGCAGGATTTGATCGATTTTAGTGATGGTTTTAGCCCTTTGGGCCCTGGTGTCCTCAAACGAGGACAAGTCCTAAAAAGGTGTTGCTGGCGCTTTTAACAAGAAAAACGAAACTGAAACCGAACTTGTATTGCTCGCAAAACATCTCCAGTGGCATTGACATCAGTTCTCGCGCCCTCACGTTCGTCAGAGCAGCAGCGAGAAACAACAAAGAAGAAGACGACGAACTGGACGCTGGGCCAAGTAAGTGCGCATTTTGTTATTTTGTTTACCCATAAGCCACTGTTGCTGTCACGATAAGAATTTAGCACAATGTTTTTAACTCTATATAGAAGATATAATCATCCAAGACATTCTCGGCGAATGCGTATTTCAGTGATCGCGTGCATAAGAGCATTTGTCCTCATTTGAGTGCACGAGGGCTCGGTGGTTGCCACGTTTCGCAGGTGATGGTGTGGCGTCTCGTGGCCGTACAGCTGCTTTTGCTTATTTTTCAGGTGCCGGAATGAAACCTCAATTCTTCTACTCAGCAACGAGAGCCCGTAGGCCCCGATTCGTGCCGCTCGAAGACGCGGATGAAATGTTCGCTCAGTTGGACAATGGCAACCTATCGGATGTCGGCGATACTGAAGATGAGGAAGACGATGACTTCGTTTTCGTTTCTTCCGATGCAGCCATTGAAAAAGCTTCAGTGTGGCAATCGAAGGCCAGTGGAAGATGTCAGGTATGACCAAACCGGTCACTGGCCTGTTGCGAAAGAACAACAACAGCGCTGCATGCTGGAAGGCTGCAAGGGCAAGCCAAGAATCAAGTGTGAAAAGTGCAATGTCCACCTCTGCCTCATAAATGGGAGAAACTGCTTCAACGAATTTTATGTCCGTCACTGAAGATTACACGCGTTTCTAGAAACTATTTTACTGCACCAAAGTATGTGTATAAAATGGAAAATATACCGTTACACTAACATTCACTTTTGCCTCGACTGCACCCATTGGGCCCTGATGTCCTCATTTGAGGACATGGTTATAAACTTTACGTTAAGCTAACCGCGCATATTTTTTTAATAAATACCACTGTTTTATGGTGTAAAGAAGCAGAATATCAAAGCGAAAAAATTGCAGGTGTGACGAAAAAATTCCAGGGCCAAAAGGGTTAATGACTATAGTGATTGTTTTAAAGATGTGTTGGACACTTTTAATGAGATGGGACAAGGCTTGGCTTTGACACACGAGCTGCCTGCCGAGGGGCACTTGCAGTTTCTAGATCTCAAGCTTTACGTGCTGCAAAACCCATATATGCTGGGCGTACAACCCACGCTCCCGCAAACCACTGCTGCATTTCAATTCGGCCCACTCAAAGACGGTAAAACGAGCAATTGCTATTGCCTCTCTAGAATCCGCCCTCCAAAAGTCTTGCGAACATGCGGCCCCCACCAGTTTTCACAAACAGATTGAGAGGTTGCGGTCATTAGGGTATTCTAATACCATTATGGTGGCGACTGCGGAATCCCTGCTGCAGGAATAAGAGGCAGGGTGAGGAGAAAAAAGTACGTCAAAACAGCACCGACAGGCCCGAGGTGACACCATATATCCACAAGGTGACACATAACCTTAAGAAGGTGGCGAGCAGGCACAATGTCCCTGTCGTTTTTTTTAGTGCCGCGAAAGCTGTCGAAGTTGTGTGCGCGCATCCCTGGGGATGAAAGAAAAGGGGCGGCTTGCGGTAAGAAGCACGCCATGCGCTATGTGGACTGTGCAGTGACTGTTGTTTATGAGTTGCCACTGGACTGCGGCAAGTCCTATATAGGACAAACCGGCCGGTGTGTCAACGACCGGGCCCGTGAACATGGGCTATCTCTCACAAGTGACATCGGTGCGAATCTTCCTGCGCACTGGGCAAAATGCAAATACATGCCTTTGTTCCATGAGTTGAGGGTGCTGGGACGCAGCAGAGACACGGTGGCACGCGAACTTTTGGAGGCCTACTTTATCAAAAATAGGGGCACAGATTGTATCAGTACGACATCGGTGTGTTTGCGGGAGAGCGAGTTCCGCCTTTTATGTCGTAATCGGTAGCGCGCATGTGGCTTGCTCTTCAGGTGTTCTGCGTGCAGGCGCGCCTCTGTGGTGTTCACGTTTATATGCAGAGAAGGTTTTCGAAATAATAGTTGGTAGTGAGCGCTCGCCCCGTCTATGTTTCTCTGTCCTCGTCCTTTGCGCTCGTTTTAATTTTTTGAAGCCATGAACCAACACGCCCAACAAAGCATTCTATTAACACATCACATATGGTAGATGTTGTGTCGTGGGCGACGGCGAGCGGCCTCGGCAGCGACGGGAGCGAAGGCCGGCCGCCGGGCCCACCCACAAGCCCAAGAAGAAAGAGTGCGGCCTGCTCGTAACAAGACTAGAACCCAAAGAGAACGTTTATTGTTCAACAAGACGACACCGAGACGCATACGCACGTGACCCGTCACGTGCGACCACAGCAACGACATCTAGTTACAATTAATACAACCAAGCGCACACAGTGAGCAAGCGCTCCACTAGAGGGCGCCACTACACCACATCATCTTCCCGTGCAAAAGAAGTTCGCACACTCTGCGAAATACGCCACTACACCACATCATCTTCCCGTGCAAAAGAAGTTCGCACACTCTGCGAAATACCTACAACATCTTAAATGCACTACACCACATCATCTCCCCGTGCAAAAAGAATGTCTGCATCTTCCTTTCACTTGACTCACACAACAGGCTATCAGTCGCTCACGACAGTTCTATAAAGTCCCCCCCAAAAAAACCCGTCCAAAAAACATTTTCGCTCACGACAGTTCTCTAAAGTCCCCCCAAAAAAACCGTCCAAAACACTTTCAATGATGATGTACGATTCAACACAGACATGACACGTTCAACATGACGCAAAGCATGAACCGTACGTATACCCCTTACTGCACATATTCGCGAAGCCACTGAGGCTGCTTAGTCTTACGGTGCGGACGCGTAGACGTTGAACTTGCATTATTTGACAATCCAGAAGCCCCCTCACTTTCCCTTGTGTTGTCTACATGGCTATTTGGATCTGTTTGTTCACTATTTTCTTCCTGACATTCTAATGGTTCCCGAGGGACAATGGATTCAGACCTTGCACTGGTAGAAACCTCCGACAGATCAGGGTCTGTCTGAACACTGGGGCTTGTCCCTTCTGACAACTGTAGACTAGGGGACTGACTGTCACAAATGTCCAAGTTAGACAAAGAGTACAAAAACTCTTTATGCCTCGACGAGAGTTCAACATTGTCAAAGGAATACGGTGCTGAGCCAACCTCGATTCCCTTCGGAACGACTGTGAGTTTTGAAGCGTTCCAGATCTTTCCATCACTGAGCTTAAAGGTGAAAGGTGCAACCTGAGCTTGCACTGTCAACGGCTTACTATACTTCAGAAATCCTTGCTTACGGAATTTTACCTTCACGACATCTCCCACCTTTATGCGGGTCTGCTGCGCACCTTTCCTTCTGTCAAAGTACTGTTTAGCTTTATGCTGCTTCGTGAAGACCTGATTCCGAACATGAGGCAGGAAATTGTCCGATTCTGCTGCCCTTTTACGTATCCTGAAGTTGCTAATATCCACTTTGGAACGAGGCTGACGTCCATGCAGCAAAAAAGCTGGAGAAAGACCTGTCACTGAATGTGGTGTGACCCGATACGACCCAAGAAATTGTGTAATGCTCTTCGAAGCATCCTTGCCTTCAAGTCTGGCTACCTGTAAATGTTCTTTGAGAACTCTGTTAAACCGTTCAATCTGGCCGTTAGCCTGAGGGTAATAATTCGACGAGAACACGTGGCGGATACCTTTTTCCTTTAGATACTCTTGCATTTGTTTGGAGACAAACTGGGGTCCATTGCCCTTCCCGACTGAAAGACCAGTCCAACAACTTAGTGACATCCTCAGTTGAAATGGAATTTGTGCCCAGAACCTCAGGCCACTTAGAGTAGTAATCGACTAGTGTAACAAGAAATCGGGGGTACGACACATCTAACGGACCGACGATGTCCATTCCCAACTTTTGCCAAGGCCCTTCAGGCCATTCCACTGGCTGCAACAGAGCTACATGAGGCTTAGCAGACTTGTCTGCCAGCTGACAAACGTGACAATGCTTTACATGTTCTTCAACATTGCGATCCATTTGAGGCCACCAGTAACGTTCCCGGAGAAGTTGCTTCGTTCGTACTATTCCTTGATGATTTTCATGTGCTAACTCGAGAAACGTAGGTACCAGTACACAAGGGATAACTACACGGTCATCACGCATGAGTAATCCGTCCACAACAGAAAGTTCATCCCTTACATGAAAGTAAGCAGTTAAATCACTGTGTACCTTTTTCTTATCAGGCCAACCCTTTGACACATACTCTGCTACCTTCTGCAACGTCACATCGGCCTTCGTTGCCAGCTGCACGGTTTCTTTATCGACTACTGATGTTACTAGTGACACTATCTCTTCCTCCTTAACAAGTTCTTGACCGGTCTGAATGGGTAATCTCGATAGAGCGTCAGCCACCAGATTTTCTGACCCTTTGCAATACTCTATGTCAAAATTGTAGTACAGCAAACGAGCTGACCACCGTGAAATCATCAAAGGTCTCCGACCTGAGTCTCCTGCGGCTAACAAAGCCACTATAGCCTGATGGTCAGTCCTAAGTGTGAACCGTCTGCCCCAAAGAAAAATGTGCCACTTTTCGCACGCGAACAAACAAGCCAGCGCTTCGCGCTCTCCCACAGAGTATTTTCTCTCAGTCTCCGACAAAGTTCTAGATGCAAAGGCTATGGTTTCAAGCCGAGAACCATACCGCTGCTGTAGTACCGCGCCAATTCCCACATCAGATGCGTCGGTAGTAACTATACTACAGGCAAGTCAGGATTAAAGACCTTCACAACCGGAGAACATGTGAGGCACGCTTTCAACTGATCGAAACTGCGCTGAGCATCATCAGACCAACAAAATGTCTGACCCTTCCTGAGCATGAGGCGAAGTGGTTTAACTATCTCTGCATAGTTCTTTATGAACTTAGCATAGTATCCTGCAAGACCTAAAAATGATTGCAGTGACTTTATGTCCGTAGGAGCGGGAGCATGAACTATAGCTTTTACTTTGCTCTCCAAAGGTGAGATGCCCTCAGCCGAAATCTTGTGACCCAAAAAATCAAGTTCCTTGACCGAAAAAAGACATTTGTCGTTCAACTTTTTGCCACTGTTTGCTATACATGTTAAGACTTCAACCAGGCTCGCGTCATGCTCAGCTTGAGTCTTTCCCCACACAAGAATATCATCAAGATAGCAAACAACATTTTTGCAATTTTTTAAGATCTGAGACATCATTTTTTGAAGAACCGCAGGCGCCGACGCCAGACCAAAACACACCCTCTTAAACCTGAATAAACCTTCATGAGTCACGAAAGTAGTTAAGTCCCTACTGCCCTCTTCCAGCAACAACTGATGATAAGCCGACGCCAAGTCAAGCTTAGAAAAACAAACAGCACCATGAAACATCTGCAACAGCTCTTCAACATGCGGTAAAGGATACCCATCAATGATAATTGCCTTATTCGGTTCCCGGAGGTCCACACACAGCCGAATGTCCCCGTTCTTTTTCCGGACGACGACGAGTGGCGAAACCCACTCCGAGGCGTCGACACGCTCAATGACATCATTGTCCTCGAGGCGTCGCAGCTCGCTGGACACTGGATCACGGAGAGCAAGGGGCAATCTTCGTAGCTTAGATGCAACTGGAGTCACACCTGGCCGCCGTTGGATCTTATGCGAGACGTCCTTGACAAGACCCATCTCGCCGTTGAAGAGATGTTCGAAACCCGGGGGCACGTTCACGGGACACTGCACTGCACACACCGATGCTAGTCGACACGTAAGAGACGCACCGTCGATCTGAATGCCCAGTTGCTGGATGGCGTCGAGCCCCAAAAGAGATGTCCCTTTGTCGGTGACGTAGAATGTGACGGAGCAAGACCGTTGCAAGACTTGAACAGGAGCTTGAAATGAGCCGTGGATGCCGATACGTTGTTTGGAAAAATTCCACAAGTTGACGGAAGCCTTGGACAGCGCATGCTGTTTACTGAAGTGACGCTTGAAATCTTCGACAGTCAGCAACGACACGGATGCTCCGGTATCGACTAAGAGTTGCATGGTCACTCCGCTGACTTCGGCTTGAACGACTAAGTCCTTTCTTGGAGGATTGTTGACGCTGACTTCAGCTTGGACGACTAAGTCCTTTCTAGAAGAAGTGCTGACTGTTAAGACGGAAGATCTTGCGGGTGCGTTGATCTCCGTGGATGCTGGATGCTCTACAGGTTCCGGTGTCGAAGCGGATCCCGTAGCTTCCTTCGAAGAAACTCGATGCACTGGTGCCGGCTTACGGCACATCGATGCGAAATGTCCCCACTTATTACAAGAGTTGCAGCGCCGATTTCGGGCTGGACAATTTTGAAATGCTGAATTATGCCATTTATTTCCGCATCGTTCGCACAACTGAAGCTTGCCTGCAAACTTCTTCTGCTGAACTGTACCGCGGAACTCTACAGCTGACTGCGGATGGAAACGTCCATCTTGGAGGCCACCATCTTGCCTTCCCGAACCCGGTGGAATGACGTCACGGCCTCCCCGGCTGGCCAGGCCATCTTGAATTCCTGTGCCGCCATCTTGAGCGCGCCGGCCTCCCCGGCGGCCCATGCCATCTTGATTTTCCACGCCGCCATCTTGAGCGCGGCGGCTTCCCCGACTGTCATCTTCCGCGACGCCACCTTCTCCTCGTCGACCTACTGCTTGTACTTGATGATGCGAACCGAAGGCTTGGTTCGCCAACGACAAAGATTCAAAACTCCGACCAATCTCTTCAGCTTTCTCCAAAGACAACCTTTCGCCATGTGCGAGCAGCTTTTCTCTAACCTGGGGGTTAGACGTTCCATGTATGATTTGATCTCGGACGCGCTCCGCGTACGTCAGCCCGAACTTGCAACGTACGGCTTTCTCCTTTAGAGCGGTCACGTATTCTAAAAAACTTTCCCCCTGAAATTGACGACGGCTTGTGAACTCATGTCGTTCAACAAGCGTATTTGTGGACGCAGCGAAGAGCCGGTCCAGCTGCTCCAAAAGTTGGTCGAATTTCGAAATGGCCGGAGCCGAGGATGCGGTCACACTACAGTCGGTCGCGGAGTCGGTCACGATAGGGCTGGTTACATGAGCGTCGGTCACGTTACTGGCGGCGTCCCTCCTTGCTTCGTCCTGCTCCGCCTCAGCAAAATACCTTCGTTGCCCCTCCCTACCCAAAGCACTGACGAGCGCCGACGCGCGTCGTCCGTCATTCCAGTCGCTGCCGCCAGCCGCCTCGAGATGGGCCTGAAACAATTTTTTCCAGTTATGCCACGGAATCGGAGGCGGCCCCGGCAATTCGAGGAAAACGGGCAGGTTATCGAAGAGGCCCATGCTGCCAAGCAGGAAGGAGAGAGATGCAGGAGCAGAAGCAGAAGAACGAAGTAGGGCGAGGCCTAAACGACGGTTCGACAAGCGTCAGCACAAAGAACGCTAGGCCTCGCGACGCCAGACGCGCCGGACAGTCACACTCGAGCGAGGTCAAACGCACTCACGTTTTCATTCTGCCGGACCCGTCGACGATGTCGTCGCAGCAGAAGAAAAGCATCCCATCCTCGTCGCCAAAAAGATGTTGTGTCGTGGGCGACGGCGAGCGGCCTCGGCAGCGACGGGAGCGAAGGCCGGCCGCCGGGCCCACCCACAAGCCCAAGAAGAAAGAGTGCGGCCTGCTCGTACCAAGACCAGAACCCAAAGAGAACGTTTATTTTTCAACAAGACGACACCGAGACGCATACGCACGTGACCCGTCACGTGCGACCACAGCAACGACATCTAGTTACAATTAATACAACCAAGCGCACACAGTGAGCGGGCGCTCCACTAGAGGGCGCCACTACACCACATCATCTTCCCGTGCAAAAGAAGTTCGCGCACACTGCGAAATACGCCACTACACCACAGTAGAGGTGCGTCGTGAAGCAATGTCTTGTACCAGCATCTCCCGTTGTGAAGATGAACACGGCGCGGTGGGTGCATAAATGGCGCTTAAGTCCACGGATGCTGTTTGTTTGAAGGGAGGTAACAGTGGTGTGTTCAGGCACCAGCCCGGTGCTTGCGTACAGCAGGGAAGCGGCGTATGGGCAATAGACTGCTGGGGTGTGAGGCGCAGTCGTTCATCGTTGCCGCTGAGCCGCCGTCCGTTGGGCATAGCGTGGTCGTGGTAGTAGTGTCGTCCCGGGGCGGTACCGCCGACGCCAGCATGCTGGTGCTAGGAACGAGGCCCTCGACTGGGGTGGTGCAAGGCTAAACGGCTGGGGCGGGTTGTTTGAGGTACCGACCATAGCGCGCGACCAGGACTGCTCTGAGCTCGTCGTAGGGCTAGGCTCCGTGCTTAGGCAGGGTGGAGGCTAAGCTTGACGGTAAAAGCTCGTACATCAGCGAGTAACGGTCCTCGTGGGCTGTGACGTGGTACAGGTCGAAAAAGCACTCCATCCGCATAAGCCACACCTCGGGGTTATTAGGGTACAACGCTGGGCAGGGTGGCAAGGTCGCCGCACTGAGTGCCGTGGTGGAAGCACTTTGACTGGAGTGACTGGGCGCAGCGGGCTTGGAGTGGCCCGTAGAATGACGTTCAGCGAAGCCGGGTGGTGGTAGAACGCCTCTTCGCGCTTGGGTCGGAGAGTCGTCTTCAGGGCGCGAGGGAGGCTGCAAGCCGGGCAGCGTGGTTCCCATTCCGTCGTGAGTCACGGCGTGCGAGGAAGAAGTGGCAGGAGGCGATGCACTGTCATTGTGGCGGGAAGAACTCGTATCGAGGCGCGCCATCACGTAGGCCTGCAGTGTATCGTAGGGCCGGCGCGCCATCACGTAGGCCTGCAGTGTATCGTAGGGCCGCTCGAAGCGTTTTAGGTGCTCACTGCGTAGGTCAGCCGGAAGCAGGGCGGTGGTGATGCGGTAGCGCTCGGCCTGTGAGTCGATACGGAGAGTGAGGAAGTGCGCTTCCATTTTGAAGAACCAGGCTCGGGGGGAGGGTCACTCGAAGGCCGGGTAGGGCGGCAGAGGGCTAGCTAAGTGAGGCTCCATACTGCCGATATCCGGGTCACCAATTAATGTAGGCGCCGATGTGGTCGTGCGGCTGACCCTACATTTATTTGCAGAGGAGATTTGATGGGCAGCAGGAGTCCGCGAGTCGGGGAACGCCCGCGGAATGCGGCCGAGCAGCGCTGAAGGTTGGTTGGTTGGTTGCCTCCCACCATGGCACATACCCACGCGGGGGATTGGCCAAGAAGTTTTGTGCCTAATGAGGATGTGACCTATATTATTTTAGATCCAAAAATTTAGAAAAGAAAATACCCAACAGAATTTTTTAAATATGTATAATATGAAAGTATATTCAGGAAGAAAAATGAGGTATGTGTGAATGTTTAGCTGGCTAGCAGGAAAACCTGCCTGTCGCCACAACATAAGAATGGAGGGCAGACACAACATCCCTGTGGCAGACTCCTAGGGCGGAAGCGCCTAGTGACAGGACCTCGTAACTAGATAGCGGAAGGTTAAGGCGTCTAAAGGTTGACTCCAGATGCGTGCGTCGCATTGGGGAGAAGCTGCGGCAATTAAATAGAAAATGTTCTAAATTTTCCAGTTCATCGCAGAAAGGACATTGCGGAGATGGAGCCAGACGAGATTTATAAAGATAAAAATTTAGTGGGGGAATTTTGCACCGAAGTTTAGTGATTGCTACCTCGCATATCCTTGTTTCACAAAACATTGGCTTCCATGCATGACGAAGGTGGCTATAATCTCTAGAGGATAGAAGGGCGTCTTGCTTATAAGCCTGGAGTAGCTGTAGACGTTTAAATCTCGCCCCCAATAGAAAACTGTCATTTGGACATTGCACGACCACAGCGCCACCAAGAGACATGCTGGCTAATTGATCAGCCACTTCATTGTATGAGATTCTTGCATGTCCTGGAACTCACACTAGCCGAACCTCACAAAGCTGATGCGGAACAAATGATCGGAATGTGCGGATAATTGGAGAATCTTTTTCGGATGTTAACGCGGAACACACAGAGAGGGAGTCAGAAAGTATAACTACATGGGAAAATCTATGCTGAAGTTTTTGAAGAGCCAAAATTATTGCCAATAATTCCGCCTGGAAAATAGGTGTGAAATCAGGTAACCTGATCGAAAAGGACCAATCGAGGTACTGGGAGAATATCCCGACTCCAGCTTTTTCATCAACTTGTGAGGCATCGGTAGCAATGACGATATGGGAATGAAGGGTTGACAAATGATCCTCCAGCAATCCATTTAGAATTCGGGCTGGCAACATCTTGGCATTCGGGGGGAAAATATTATCAAACATTATTTCAACAGATGACACACTAATACAAGTAGAGGGGAGCCGGAAAAGGTCTGCGTGAAGTGGCTGGAGCCATGACTGTACTAGATCCATCTGGGGTCTCTGGAACCGCGTCCACTGAATGCCTTGAAAAAGATCAGGCCTCAGACGGAAAATGAACTGGGCGTCATGCAGTGGGGGTTCAAACAATTTGACAAAGGTTAGTACGGTCAATAATTGGAATCTAAACTTCAGTGGAGGAAACCGTGCCTCAAGGTGTAAAATAGGGTTAGCGACATATTTTGGCAGTCCCAAGCATAGTCGCAAAGCCATTCTCTCGACAATAAATAGGGGATTTAATTTGTACGCCGCACAACCAGAAAATAGGACGCAGCCAAACTCTAATACCGGGCGGACATAACTGCGATACAGTCGAACACGGATATATCGAACACGGCTATATCGAATTACTGTCTATATCGAACTCATAAATTATCCCCTTGAAAATTCTGTGTAAAAGTATAGGAATTCGTACGTTTATATCGAACCGTATTTTCCCCAACATTGCGTATATCGAACGCCACGCGAGCTGGAAGGTGCTCTTCGGCGGTCTCTGCACCCCCGATTGAGGTTGAGGAGTATGTGAAGGAATGCGCGGGCATGGCGAAGAACGGCTTGCGGAACTAATCCCCCCTACCAGAACGAATTTGCGCTTGCCCAGTCGGGCCCCGCTATCGGCCGCCGTAGCGTTACCGGACAGAGCCTGGTATGCTAAATCTCTCTAGGCACACAAGCCCGAACGCTCGGAAAATGTGACAATGCCAGGTAGGGATGCCCTAGCGTCACTAAATAAGCTACGCTTATTAGTGACGCTAGGATGCCCCGACTGCGCATGTCCTTTTTTTTTTTTGCGGCTGCGTACGTTCCTCGGCTTGCCGAAAAAGGTTTTTTTTTCTCTCTCTCTGGGTCTGTCTTCCCCCGATGTCGTCTCGGGAAAGGGAAGAGGGAACGAAGGCGCTGGCGGCCTCCTTCTTTTGCATTTTGCTGCTGTTGCTGCTGTTTGGCGAGTTGTCCCGCACCTTTCGGAGATCACTGTTTCTCTCGGAGATGACCATCGAGAGCGCTTTGTTGGAGTCCGTTCAGAGAGCCTTGGAATTGTTACCTTCAAAGTTCTTGTGGTACGTGCGAACTGTTCTTTTGCGTGCGTGTTGTGCATGGTGTGCGAAGGCGTAGCGTACTGCTGGAATTTTCAAGTTGTGTAGCCTCGAGAAGATCGAGACCAGCGTCTTTAATTTCATTTCCAGGACGAAGAAGCAGGCCAAGATCAGCGATTTTTTTTTCACAGAAATAAAGCGTCCTGTTGCGTCTTGAGTGCGGAATTAGTTGTCATTCTTGAATGCGACGATCGGTAAGTGATCGTCCGCCATAGGTGATGTCTCAGAGCCCATATTTTTTATATCGAATGTTTCATATATCGAACTATTTCGTGATCCCCTTGGAGTTCGATATATCTGTGTTCGACTGTATATCATTAACAGCTCTCTACGCAACCCGAATGTGTGGCTACATAGCCTGCGGAGCACGCCTGCAGCTCTTTCTCCTTTAGTAGCAATATGTTTAATATGAGAACGCCATGTAAGCTTGTCATCATAGCTTATACCGAGATATTTTAATTCTGTAACTTGACGGATGGATTGCTGTCGGTACAATAGGCATAAAGAAATGGGGATGGTCACCGGAAATACTAAGACCGCACATTTTCCCACATTAAGTGACAAATGTAGCCTGTTAAGCCAATTATCTAGGGTGGCCAGATAGTTTTGTAGTCTTTGGCACAAGTCATGAATATCTCTGTCCGATGAGTAAAAAACAATATCATCGGCATAAACGTAAGTTGATATGCCATCCATTATGGGAACTGATCTGAGAAGAATATTAAAAAGAACCGGAGAAAGGACTGACCCCTGAGGAACCCCTCGAAACTGCTGATAGTGCGAAGATGATATGCCACCTTTCGAACAGAAGAATGTCCTTCCAGTTAAAAACTGACCAATCCACGATTGGATGTATAGAGGGATTTCGCTACTCTCAAGATGAGACATTAAGGTAGTATACTCTACGCTGTCATAGGCCTTTGTTATATCAAGAGTAACAAGTGCGCTCACGTGTTTTAGGCTACGGGCTAGTTTAACGCGGCTCTGAATGTCAATATGAGCCTTCCAAATGGAATTCCCGGGTCTGAAGCCAACTTGAGTGGGGCTTAAAATCTTATTGCTTTCAAGAAATCGCATAAGGCGACCATTCAATATCCTCTCGACGAGCTTTACCAAGTTGCTAGTTAAGGAAATTGGCCTGATGTTATCTGGGACGTAACCTAATCCTTCGTTTTTTAGCAATGGCACTATCTTGGAGAGTTTCCATTCTGGAGGTATCCAGCTATGTTTCATTGACGTGTTTACTATGTTGAGTAAATCTTCAGGGGTTTCCTCAAATAAAAACTGTAACATTGGCACAGTAATGCCATCTGGCCCCGGAGCAGCCTCAGACAGCTGTGAAACAACGTCAGCCAATTCCGACATTTTCACTGGGTTGAAACCAACATTAGAAAGTTGACTGGCAAAAGGAGCGGAGAACACAGAAGAAAAGCGGGATTTAAGTTCTTGTGCAATTTGTTCGAGAGCTTCAATAGATTCCTGTGTTGAATGAACCACTGAATTTTCATTGTGGAGCTCTTGAACCACCTTTCTCGAACGAAGAAACTGGTACAGCAAACGCCTACTTTTTGGCTTTGAGAGAGCGGCAAACTTCTGGGTGTTATGAGCTTCTTTCGCTTTAGACACTGTCTGTTTGAATATGGCGGCCGCAAATTTGTAATTGGTCCAATTAGACGGGCATTGGTTTCTTAGCAGTACCTTCCAAGCCGCCTGCCTTTGATTATACGCCCGTGCGCAATCTTCGTTCCACCACGGGCTATTGCCATCTTTTTGAGAAGAGATAATGAATTGGGAAGACATAACAGCATCCGAAATGATCGAAGTAACTTGAACTGCCCTGCGTTCCTCGTTACCGGATGGAACAGATTGAAGTGCTATTTTTACTTTGTTTTGCATACGGTATAAATTTGTATGCCGAATCATACGAGCACGTGGGGACCTGGAAGGGCACACTATCTCAAATAAAATAGGAACATGGTCACTACTTGTCGCGTGACCTAAAGTAGTCCACGAAGAGATATTGCCGGAGTTTGAAAAAGTCAAGTCTAAGACTGAAGTAGTCTTCCATCGAAAAAATGTTGCTGAACCAGAGTTATAACAATGCATATTGTTATCATTCATCCAACCACTTAGCCGCCTACCACAGGAATCTGTGCGGAGCCCCCAAGAGACATGGTGGGAATTAAAATCACCGCAAATAATAACGCGATTCTCACACGATTGCAAAACAGCATCGAGAGGAGAGGTAGAAATGACGCCTTCCGGAAAATAGGAGTTAACCACCGAAAATGCAAAACACCCGGGCAGGCTAAATGTAACTGCTGGAATTTCACAATCCACCGACATGAATTCAAATGACTTATGGGCTTTATGACAAAATTGCAATGACACGAGAATTAACAATCCACCTCCTCTGGTTAGTCGATCTAAGCGGAATATCCGATAATTATGGAAATAAAATGGCCTACACGGAGTCAGCCAGGTTTCTTGCAATAAAATAATGTCTGGTTGTTCTTTAGAAACTATAAAATCAAGGTCTGTTAGAGCTGACATGACAGAGCGGCAATTCCATTGTAGGACCCGAAGCGACATTACGATGAATTGATGGCTGCCACCGCAGCTTCCAAGATGTCATTTGTTTTGGGAACGCTTTGACCTTTTTTTGCTTTTTGTTTGGGAGACGATTCCAGTGAGCCCACAGTCGGAGATCCAGTTCTTTTAAAGGGAACTGTTTGATACTCCATGTCCACCGGAGAGTTCAAAGAACTGGCACTAGGTTTGTTTTCAGGATGAATATTGGAGGATTGCAGCAAAGTGGGCTGTCGAAAAACGATTTTGGAGGAAGATGGATCACGTCCAGAACAGGACTGAGGTGAAGGGGGCACACTAGGGGGAGAGGCTGGTGAGTGCTGACTGAGCTCTGGAAGTTCAGGGGACTGAAGGGCTTTAGAGATGACTTGGCCTGGTGATTCCGAAAGATTTGACTCACTAAAACTTTGCTGGTTTAGTGACCCTGCAGCTTTTGAACTGGACCCGTCTGTTGAATCGCTTTGTACCGCTACGCCGCACAATGCAGACACAGTCTGGGATACATGGGATGTGTGAGCTGCCAAAAGTTCTGTCATGGCATGCATGTACCTGTCCATTACTTTAGCCTGACTTTTTTCTATTGCAGAGGCAATTATTTCAGCCAGAGACGAATCAACAAGTGTAGAGCCACGGGCAACTGCTGAGGCATAGCCGGACAATCTTTCGCGAACCACTGTCGTCGCCTCACTCCGCGTGCACCGACGTTTCTCAATCACTTCAAGGATCTTCATTTCCTGCTCGCGAACCGGACACCTGGAGTAGTCCGCCGGATGAGAGTTTCCACACAGGCAGCAAGTTACCTCCTCCGTATTGCATGGTGCGGGAGGATGATCACCCCCACACGAACAGCAGCGAGCCGCAGATTTGCATCCCCCGACACTATGGCCAAATCGCCAGCATTTCTTGCACTGCAAAGGACGCGGGGAAAGAGGCTCCACACGAAAGATAAGGGGCCACACTTTCAGTTCTGATGGGACAGACACCCCGGCGAACGTAGCAATCACTGATTCGGTGGGATAGCGGGAGTCCTTCTCAATTCTGCTGCACCGGTGTACAGCTATGACACCCGCGGAAGCAAACTCTTCTAGCATATCGTTGACTGACATCTCGGTGTCTACTCCGCGGATGATGCCTTTTGCACACGCAAGGTGAGAAGGAACAAAGGGGCTCACCGGGAGCGCCGCAAATTACTCGCACTTGAGAAGGTCCTGTACACACTCCAGGTCCGATGATCTAATCACAACTCCACCTTTCCCGAATGGACGCACGCTAGAAATTTTGTTGAAGCGTTCCGTAGCGGCACGAAGGGCGTTCTGCATTTTTCCAGGATTGTTGTGGCGAATCGCCCCACCATTCGTCGGAACCAAGGCCACAGGGATGTCGGTCAAGCCGTTGCGGAGAAAGGCTGTCAAAGGAAGATCCTGCGGAGAAAGGCTGGCCGACCAGGGGGTAGCCCCCCGGCCAGGGGAGTTAGTAGCCATTTGGCGCAAAAAGCGCCCACCCTAACTAGATTCCCAAAAACTGCAAGGTCACAGAGAGATAGATCACCAGGGAACCCTAAAATCCTGGCCAAAACCCCGCAAAGGATATAAGGAGTGATGCTCCGAACGCCGAACTCAGCAGCTGACGTGTCGATCAGCCAGCGATGGTCTAGGAACGACATAGCCCTAGACCTTGGCTGGGTTGTTGTTGTTGTTCCTCTTCTATTGGCACATACCCACGAGGGGGATTGGCCAAGAAACGGGGTGGTTTTTTGGGGCTAAAACGCCCACCTCATGGCCCTTTATAATCAGCCTGTAGGAATTGGGGAAACGGTTACCGAATTATATAATAGGTCTAAAGAATAATCAGTGAATGATGTCATTTTTTGGGAGAAAAGGCTAAAAAAAATGACCTAGTTAGCAGGACATGCGTCTCGTCTCTGATATGTACGCGTGAATGGCCGCAATAATCCCTCTATGACAAAACTCTAGGGATGTGGCGCCGATCGAAAGAAGCACCGGCATCGACAGAGGAAGGCCAATACGTTGAATTGGTGCGGCTAGATACCGTTTCCGAATGAACGAAAAACCGCGGCCGTAGAGGAAAAAGTGTTCAATGTTCCCTGGCGCGTGGCTCGTCGTGCGTGTCGAGGCCACGCGCTTCTGACGATGGAGGTAGCGGCCAATGATGATGAAGGTGGGCTCTTGCTGTCGATGACGAAGGGCCGCTACAACCTAAACGTTTCATCGAGCACAGTTATCTCGGACATAATGTACGATGTAAGAGCCACGCAGCGTTACGGTATTTCTCGTGCGTTCGCATCCAAGTAGACATGGGGGGCATGACAGCCTGGAGACCGCGAAACGGGTTGGTTGTGAAAACACCTGGAAGAACAATTTCAACACAGCAGTTGTGTTGTAAATTGTGTAAATGATCGCGTGGATTTGCCGCGAAGGCCACCCTTATCATTTTCTCAGGAACCACTATGTGAAGCCCCCTGGGCACAGCGAATTGAATAATTCATCATGCGAAGCAAAAGGGCCTTTATGTGCTGCTAAATACTACGTTCGTAAGACTGGTATATATAATTTTTCATAATAGGTCGAGGCGAACTGAATGGCAGCCGTCGTACTGCGCCAAAAAAGGCAGTACTCCCTCTGTAATAAGGGTAGTCATAATCTGCGAACTCTTTCCTTACCGTCCGGAGCAAGACAGCTCGCTCGGCCGGCGAAAAAATCAATCCCGTGCCAATCTACCTTTTTGCATTGGTTGGTCAACAGAAGAATGCACCCTGCATTTTAAAGGCTGGAACAGGCTTTCACAATGCTGTACCGATGGCTAGTCCGGCAGGTTGGATTGGATTGGAAAAGACTTTAATGACAAAGATCCTGCAGTAGGCGGGGGCCGATTCTCTGCCTCAATGCGGCCTAGCGTTGCATCTCCTCTCGCAGCCCTACTGAGCACTAGCTCCTTTTCGGAGCCCGTGCCTTTCAAGCGCGGTGAAGATCTGCTGGATGGCCCACTCTGGATCCATCTTGCTGGCTGACTCGATGGCTCCTTGAAGTTTCGCTGGATACATCTCGAAACTGGCACTGTCCGGTTCGGTGGCACAGTACCACATAACGTGACACCGGTTGGCCGGTTCCTTCTTGCACACACTGCACAGGGCCACGGGCTATTCGACCGGGAACATCCGATGCAGGTACCACAGAAGTTATCTTATCATGTCACGAATGCATTGATATCTGCTGATGAGGGTGTAGCGAAAGCGCGCTGGGGAAAATGATGATTCAGATAATCAGGGTCGTTCGGCGCTAGGGTTTGTTAACCGCAGTTTGTGACACTGATTCCCAGTGGACTAAACAGAATAACTCCAAAAAATTATTGGTTACGTCCATGCGTAGAATGCTATACGTCTTTGTCATAGAACATTTGGTTCACCGGAACGATACATTCCCAAAGCTCGCATTTGTAAAACATATACACGCTCTTCCGTGACCAGGCTTTCAGTATAACAACAAGTAATTTGTGCTGATAGCGGCACTTATTTACTTGTAAATGGACAGCAGCTGCTGGCGATAAACTGCATACCTGAGTTGTATCGTCATGGGACTTCCATTTCGTAACTGACGTGAAAAACTGCATGCTGTGGTCATTGCCCTCGCCTCATTCCATTCCCAAAATATCTTGTCCGTCTATCCAACAAGGAGCAGATGTCGTGTTGTAAGAAAAATGGGGTGGAAGGGGCAGGGCCGTACCCAGAAATTTTTTTAGGGGGGGGGGGGTTATGAATTTTGGGAAGGGGGTAGTTTTGCTGAAAGCAACAGTAAGTATTCTTTACGTGCTGCCTGGAAAATGGAAAAGATTTCGGGAGGGGTTCGAACCCCCAAACCCCCCCTCTGGGTGCGGCCCTGGGAAGGGGCAATACCTTTTGTTGCCTTCTCGGCATGTTCTGCTATAAACAAATTGCTGCAGCTGCAAGAGCTTGCTTGTACTGAAAGTTGCATACCTGTACGTCGTTTAAATAACAGTTTATGCATAATTGTGGCGGGATAACAGACGGAGGTGCATTGACGCGTCATAATCTCCCCGTTTGTTGTCTTGCTTTTCTCAATAGAGAAGTAAGGTATAGGGAATGCTAGATGCACATTATCTCATTTCAACAAGGTAAATACCTATATCTTTACTAACTACTTAGAATAGCTTAATCTGTAAAAGCATGATAAATATAGATATGAAAAATCTAAATGATAGGATACGAACTGATAGGAATGTTACCTAATGTCAGTTTTTCAAAAAGCTTCCAGAATTGTCAGAGACGGACAGCTGCCAGTATACACATTACCAAGCAGACCGTTTCCCATGCAGGCGGAATATCTTGCTGCCATTTAGGTTTTCGTTCTGTTGAAATTTTGCCTTTGTGGAGAAACACGAGCAGCGCATGACATTTGACGAAGAGCTAGGGTAGTATATATCCAAAGTAGGACGAAAGCCTTTTACATAAACTTTCCACATCTATTACTTCGCCATGCCCAAATTCACGCACGCGCACGCACACGCAGAAATACACACTCGCACGCATGCGAACTCGCACACAATCACAGTTATCACTGAATTGCGAGAAGCGAATTGGGTAGGCTCGATCTATGAATGAAAAGAATGAAGCAGACTAAAAGAAAGAAGGGTAAACTGCCTTCTTTTGGCGTTGACAGAAATCACAGATAGTGGCGTAACGTGGGGTAAAGCTGTTTTAAATGCGGAGCATTTCAGTAACTCGCGATGTCACCCGCGTCGGCGTCCGCAGTCCGCACCGTCGTTGTCCCTACTATATAAAAAAAATACTATCGGGAGCCTGGTTTCGATCCCTCGACCCTGCGGGCGGAACGCAATGTACATGGTGCTCTACCCACTGCGCCACAGGGCCGACACAGAATGGGAGGCTACGAACGCGCCTTATATCCTTGACTCATTCAAACTACGTCAAGAAGCTGCTGATACAACGCATTCACTACCATCAACTCCCCAAACACTAAACGTTAACGCAATACACCCACCCCCTATGCGACGCATTTACTCGAGTCCCCCTCGCGGGGAGATGGGCCCAATTTTTTTGTGAGGCAGGTAGGTAGGTGGGTACGCCGGGCACTTATCGCTCGCTTGTGTCAGGCGGGCGCCACCTGGGTTTAAGATATGTTCAAGGTTCTTCAAAGGCGCGCGGAGGATTTTATTTTTAGGTATGTGCGGGCCTACATAAAATGAGGGGGAGAACTCTAGACTCGTGGAAAAAAAATCAGTTAAAAATTGGAAAACCAAATATTTTAAATCCAGACGGCGTGCTCGAAACGACCTCCCGATTACTTTTTTGCAGTTTTGTGGTTTTCATTCTAGGACAATACAGAAATGGCTGATCGCCGGGATAAGAGCAGACGTACAAGGCGCATGATTTTGATGCATCGCCACTCATTCCTACAGAAAATAGCACGCAAGACTAGAAAGGTCGTCCGAATCCTAGGTAATCCGGGGCTTCCCCCTGGCCGGCACCCTGGACGCACAGCGTGCTAGCTACGACGTACAGTTGATTTAAGGTGTCATGGGTTTGGCGAGAAGGAAAACCATTGTAGCAAAGAATGGGGAAATAAACTTAGAACAGTCCAGTAAAATGGTGATGGTGGTGAGTACGCAAACAAATGTGGCGTGTATTCGCCATAATGTGAACTAGGAAGACCATGTTCAAGTGTCATAAGCGGTACACATATGACAAGAAAAAGATGCGCGGCACAAAAAGAACCAAAAATAAAAAATGCAGTGCTCTTCCATTCAGGGGAGAAGGATGACCAAGAAAGCTGTGATGCGTAATCTTAGACTCGACAGGGCGGATAATCGCCCTACAATTTGTTTCCGGGTAGTTACGTAAAACAACAGTTACAGCTGTTTTCTGTCCACCATAGGGTCCACGTATACACGACCATTTATTGACAATAGCTGCTAATTCTGCAACGTTTACAACTTCCCTGTGTAATAACTATGCACAAGTAAATAATACACGGTGTCATGGTAGCCGTCTTAGCGGCTAATAGCCATGTAATTTTTTCCGGGGTACTTTCGTTAACACAAGAGTTAGAGCCGTTTTCTGAAATCATACCCACTCCCTAGATGGTCGTGCTTCACTGTGCAACACACAATGCGGAAAAACTAGCTTACAGAGACCAACCTTACGCCGATTCATTTAAAGTTGGCTTCACCTAATAACACAAAAGCATTGCGGGGATGATATTTTTAGGGGAAACATAGACGCCTTATGTGAAACTACGAAGGCCTTAAAGCCTTTTCTGTATTTATTATGAACTTTTCCCAAAACGGGGAACCGGTTCTTGCGCGGCGGAGAAATCTGCTCCAGAGAGAGCGTGACACGACAACCGCAGAGGCTGTCCTAATGGCCAGCTCTATAACAGCTCCACCTTAATAACAAAAAAAAACTGCACAAACAGTAAGAGTCTTATATAAAAATACACAGAAAAAAACGACAAAGCCTATCTGGAATAGTGATAATAATGATAATGATACTATTGAAATGTCTAGCCAGAATATACTTTTAAGCGTCGTTTTCTTGCTCTCTGTTGCCTTAAATTTCCGGCGTTTTTGTGATATAACTATATACATCAGCGATATCGTCACAACGCTCCTCAGGTATTCTCACACGAGTGACAGCGACTGACATCATGCCACGAGGCGCTACGACCACCAGCGCCCGCAGCTCGTGGCACGAGTGCGCGTGCCGCACGCTGAGGCCGCCGTTCCATCACCACAAGACGCGCCCCTCTCAGCTGCCCGAACATTCCTCGCTTCGTTGCTGGCCCATTCGTCGGTATCGCCGTCTCCTAATTTCAATGATAGGCCTCGTGGTCAGAAGTACCCGTCGCCGCGACGCGTTCACTGAAAACTAGGCAGACCAGCGGCCCCCGGTGCTTTCTCCTTGTTCCCAGACGGCGTGCGCTTGACGGGGCTAGTGTGACCGCGCCGAAGACGACGAGGCCTAGCGTGCATGGTGGTGAGTTGCCCCAGTCGCCTTCGTAGTCAGAAGGGCTTTCCTCTACCTCTGTTTCAAAGGAATGCTACGCCGAAAACCGTGTTCGCAATTGTGTTTTGATATGAAGGTTTTGTTCCGCAACGTCTTTGTTCCATTTAGACCCGCGTGCTTTTCGTACTTGTAATGTTTACCTCAATGTTCTGAATGTGCCAGGCGGAGCTTTACCCGCCGTCTCGGCTTAATGGTGAAAGTGTTGGTTAATAGTGGTGTTGTTGTTTCTGGCTGAGTTTAAATTTACTTTTGTTTCACACCGAAGCTATGCCTCTTCTATTAGGCACTCAGTATTCATGCAATTCAAATTTGGTTTCACGACTGAGTTTACTGCACCGACATCTTCGGCCTTAGTGTTTTAATGCAAGCGTCTCCTAAAAATGAGCCTTCTCGTATCCGAAATAGCAAGGCTAAATTTGCAAATGTTTAGTATCTGAAGTGTGACGTCTCTTTCCCCTAAATAAATACGCAATAAATACATGACATAAGTTGCTCGTGTAACGAGTTGCTTGGTGCGTATAAGAATTTCTGGACTAGTAAAACATATTTCTGCGGAAGCACTTTTTTTGAAGCTGCATCTCAAGCGCTTAATATATATGCTGCTATTTAAGAGGGCTGCTAAGTCCAAGGACGCAGATTTGATCTGACTGTGATAGCCGTTTTTCTTATTTGCGTTTGTAGAGAGCGGCTCATGGTGCCGATGGGGCTGCTAATTTTTTCTAGGGTCAAGGATTAAGCCCTAGTAGATAGACCGGATGGCATAAAAACAGTCCACGTCCTAGGAGTGGTTGGTGAGAAGTGGTTTAAGATATTTGGCCAGGAGTTGCGAGGTGATAGGATGAAGCTGCTTATGTTCGCCTGGACAGGTCCTTTGCAGACGAAGACCGGTACACGGGGCCGTGCTGAACGGCGCAAAAAGCGAGGCTCCGAAGCTGCCTTCAACCACCGAGTGTTCGCCCGTTACTACAGTGTTCACCTGCACCGACGACGAGGTGCCAGGGTCCAGGAAATGTGCTTCCAGTCCACCAATCGCTGCAAGCGCTGGCCTGCAGGGTCACCTCCCGGCCAGGTGACTGGAAAGACACGAGGATCTTCCCCACAGCTGCCGTTCCGGCGTTACCCGGATGTTAAATGCTCTGTTCAGCCCTCAATGCCAGCGACATCTACGCAGGGAAGCCTCCCGGAGGTGACCAGCTCGTCTGCGGTCTTGGCCTCCAAGGGGACACTACGGACGAGTAACGACGAATCCTTGCCAAGCCGCTCGCAGCTGTTCCCGTCGAACGAGCCGGCTTTGGAGTCAACGCCACCTTGTGTGGTTCCCATGCAAGCCGACGGCATGCCTCTTCGTCCGAGTTCGCCCACCACTCGTAGCGTCATGTCACCACCATTGGCCTCGCAGCCCAGCCCTGGACGACCTGTCTTCTCTCGGGTGGCTCTCACCGCATCTGAAGACTTGAAGGTAAGGACTCGAACTACGTAAACATTTGTCGTCGGATTGTGAGGTAGTGGGCATGAGGGTAGCCTGGAAAAGTTGGTTATTCACGGTTATTCATAGGGACGAAGACGAAAAAATAGCGTACGAAACGGGCGCTGACTTCAAACTAAAGTTTTTTTTGCCTGTATTTAGGATTGATATATCACGTTTTATGTGCACAAAATCGGAAAACGACAAAAAACTACAACGAAAAACAGACACTCATGACAGCCCCTAAAATACCCCTAAGGCTTGCTTAAACAAGGCACTGACCGCATACATGCCAGTATGTAAACGTAGTTAGGTCACGGCCCTTAATTGTCGCTGCCGTCGTGTGGAAAGCTGAACTAGACGCTTTACTGTTCGCGATCCCGTTCCTCATAAGGCGGGGGAGTGGCCGCGCAGGAGTGGACGGCAGCGCGGAATGACACGCTTTTTTCTGAATTGATCCCTATCCGCCTCATAATTGAAAAGTAATGTGGGGTGAATTTGCGCATGACATTGAAGTCTCACTAGAGGCTTCAAAAGTGTTTGAAGATGGGGTGCAAGTGGGGCTGGCCTGAGACAATCAAAGAACAATAATGATGATGATCTTGATTTTTTTTTGTTCTAGTAACGAAAGTTCGTTTTTTTTCTGCGTCTTGCTTATATAGATACCTGTTTCAGAGGTCAGCACCGACTTTTATAACTTATTTTTGAATCAAACGCCGTTTGTTTAAAGCATCAGCCGTCTATTCACTCCCAGCAGCCTACGTAATCTGATAATTAAAGGCAATATATTTTGCGCTAGGGGAGAGCTATAGACTTTCTGCGGGGCACTTGAACTGCACTTGTATTTCGTCTAGACGCTTGATACAATCATCATTGTGAGCAAAATTAGTCGTCAAATCATTTAGTGCTTACAGAAACACCAAAGCACTAGGAACAGTAATGCGTCAGTGACATGTTACAAGAAGAAATGAAAGAAGGCGATTTGGGAATTAAGTAAAGATTATCCTTTGCATTCCGGCCGTACGTTCTGGCAAAATGACTGGGTAACATTGAGCCCGCTTTGCACCCCGTCAGTTTTTTACAGTCTTGCGCAATGTACATGGGGCTCTACCCACTGCGCCACAAAGCCGACACAGAATGGGAGGATACGAACGCGCCTTATATCCTTGACTCATTCAGACTACGTCAAGAAGCTGCTGATACAACGCATTCACTACCACCAACTCCCCAAACACTAAACGTTAACGCAATACACCCACCCCCTATGCGACGCATTTACTCGAGTCCCCCTCGCGGGGAGATGGGACCGCCAAAAACTACGCGTTGTGGACTGCGCAGTAAGGTGCCGGCACGTGCGAGAACCGCTCGCGCTGTTCGTTCCAGGCAGGGGGCGCGCGAGCATTGCGAAGGCGGGAAATTTGAACCGCTTTGGACAAACCTCCGTTCAATTCATCCAGAGAGAAGTGAGACAGGGAGGTGAAGAGCGTGATGGGTAGTTGCAGTAAGCGGATAACGGTGCCACAGGCCGTTATGGCGATCACTACTCTGCATTTACGACAGCTTTCACGTTGAGTGGAACGGCTTTAATTCTTTCTGACAAGAGGCCTCGAGCCCCCCCTAACCTCTCCCCCCCCCCCCCCCCCCCCGTCCACCCACTTCCAGAGCCCCTGAGCCCAACGTCACCTCACATACGTGGGGAGTTTTGTGCGACGCTCAGAAGCGGGCCAGAACGCCGCACAGTCGGTGTCGTTGTGCTGAATGCTTGTTGTGCTCCGGGTCAGTGTGCATCGTATCTCCTCACCAACCTGCTCGCTCCTGTCCACCCTTCAGGCGACGCGGAGCACTGCTCACTGCGAGCACTTCGCAAAAGGCTTACCCCCGTGCTTCGCGGAGGCCCGCAGTGGACGCTGGCGCGGCTGGCACAGCCCCCCGCTGTTCCGCGCAGGGCTCTACAGGACGTCGCCCTCTGCAACAGCCGTGCACCGGGTCCTGCCTTACCCTCCGCTGCTCTACAAGCCGTGCGCCCGCAACTCTGGGCTCCCGGGAGCGACGTCTCTGTGGCAGGTACGGCATGATTTGCGGATCGCGTGCCTCACATGTTTGACTGACACGCCATATTCGAAAGGAGTCTCTTCTCAAAGCGCACCCCGATTTACTACATATTCCTTATCACCGCGGTTTTAAAGATGACAGTATATCTTGGTCTACCTAAACGCGAAATGTGTGGTATTATTGTCTGTCACCGAATTCATCCGACTACCCAACGTATACAAAACGATCGTTCAATAAGTATATGTGGGCAAGACATTTCGGCATGCTTCCTGCCGCATGAAGATTGTTTGGGAATAAGAAAGAAATGACGCGGAATATTTCAGGTAAAACGTACGTACAAAAGCGGCTGTTGCAGCATAGTTTCAGTCACAAGTAGGCCTGGGTCTGGTTTTTGCGGTAGGAAACAGAACACAAAAAAAGAACGCGTCAAAACGGGTGTCGTTGAGACGCGAGATAAACGTGAGCACTGAAAAGAGATGTCTTCGAGGTGTTCCATGGTGAGACGAGACAAAAGGCCCCAACAGGTGGCGCGCGATCATGGGAACGCGGGAAATTAAACGCAATTGTGCAGGCTTTTTGATTCATCATGGGATGAGGAAGGTGAAAGGGGAACAGCGTTAGGGTGGAGGGGGGGGGGTGAGGGATGTCACGTGCTGGGGGGGGGGGGGTGCAGAAAACGTGTCGTGAAACGACATTTGAAGCGAGCCGTACCGCGACCCCCCGAAACGGGACAACTCGTGCTATGGTCTGAGGTCTGAGTTGTGGGTGCAGGAATATGCGGCAACATCGTTCTGTCGAAGAGCATGCCTGTAAACCATGTTCATATGGAAATAATGCCACACGAACAGCATTCCTACAGCCAAGAGCCAAGGCCGTCGAGCATTTTAGCCGCAGGGGCTGCTGCACGGGCCAAAATGTGCTAGATCAAAGATGATGTTCATTGGCCGGCAGTGCGAAATAGTGGTTAGCGTGCATATAGCCGGTGTGTATACTTGACGTGTTTGTCCATCGTGTCGCCTTATCTCGCAGTTGTTTCAGAGAAGGGGCGGGCCAAGTACTTTGACCGATATCAATGGTCAGCATCCTGCTCGACGTCCTGAACAGCGCAAACAACTGTGAGCTCAACGGGCTTCCAGTCGATAAACAAGAGAAAATTAATTGAAGATGTATTGGTGGATCGTTAACACGAATGCTTATCCGTCTTCCATCGGGAACTTGA
This sequence comes from Haemaphysalis longicornis, assembly GCF_048455015.1. Taxonomy (NCBI): domain Eukaryota; kingdom Metazoa; phylum Arthropoda; class Arachnida; order Ixodida; family Ixodidae; genus Haemaphysalis; species Haemaphysalis longicornis. Next base: position 109,040,935 of record NW_027526385.1, read on the forward strand.
GGCTCGGATTGATGTGCACTCCTTGGTTCGACTTTGTAAGTCTGGTGCACGGCGTTTCTCGCACACTGTGTGCACATTGTGCCATTCGTGTGTTGCATACTAACTGTCCCAGCAGTCACGCTTGCTCGCTTTAGCAGCGGAATACACTGGCTCTCGCTCCCCTAGTTATTTACCGTTACTGAAATCTTCACCTAAATACATGAAAAATCTGTGTGGCAAGACTCCAACGGCAGTTTGGCTGGTCTCAGCGGGTAACGCCGTTATCGTGTTTTGGCTTTGTTTCTAAGCTGAATAAAGGAGATAGGCCGCTCGATTAAATCCATACGAAGCGGATTCTCATTCCTTCTTATTGTTTAGGTGTACTGTATGTTTGATGCCTATTTTCAGCATTCACTGCACAGGCATTGTTAGTTTATAATCTATAATCAACAGCTTCAAGCGCGAAAAAAATTAGGTGGAAAGGACATGGGCCGGGACAGTGTCCTTCGCTTCCCTTGTCCAGTTATTTTCATGACTAAAGTTGTCCATCATGGAATACCAACGAGCTCGAATACACACGTTGTATAGTGAGTCCACCCTTAAAAAAATTCCGGTGATGCTTATTTCGGCATGCGTGGCCCCAGTGCAACATGTCAGTGGTACCCACGACGTGGAGACCATGCACCGCAAATTTCTACCGGTTATATGTGCTGGTGGAGGATTAAATGCCTTGGAAGACAGTTTTATGAGCTACGCTCCTGAAAAACATTTTTCCCCGAATATCGTTTGTTGTGTAGATAAATAAAATATGATTCTCTTCCATATCCCTTCAACATTACCTCTACAGTGGAACGTGCCAAACACCACCCCTTGGGACCGCATCGTTTTGTTCGGAGTCTGCTGCGCTCTCATGTGCGGCGTGGACATGCTTGGCGGAGACAACCTGCTGCCTGTGTCACCCATCGGGCGTGGAAACTGGGGATACCGCGGTCTCCGAAGCATGCGAGCGCCCAGAAGCGTTCAGTTCTACGCCACCCCGTGGAAGCTGGCGGGACGAGACGTGGAGGTCGCGGTGAAGGCCAGCGTCCGAAACTGCGGCGTGGCTCACACCCAGCTCAGTGACTGGTGCTGTACCGTCAAGGTATGCTATATACCGTATACGGAGGCGGTGCTTATTTTAATACGATTTACATCCAGGGCCACTCCAATCGAGCATGTCTTGCGTGCATTAGCAGACTATCCTAGCGCGGCCTCTGCCCATGTACAGCGCGACCAAAAATTCGGAAATGGTATTTCAAAGGACCATAAAGACAAGATACAACTTAGTTCTATTTGAATGAACTAGCCTTTCTCAGCTGCATCCAGTTCCATTCCAGGAATAAGCAAACCAAAAAAAAACACACAATGAATATTCAGAGTTACAAAATTTCGTGCTGCAGTGCCGTAATTTATCGACATGCGTGACGTAATATGGGCCGGCGCTTAAAACATAGCTTCGGTGCGTTGACTGCACGTTAGGATTCTAGTGATACGATCAGACGGAGCCAGAGTCCCCACTACGATTGTCCAGCCTTGTTTCTTGAGGGCGGCATAGATCGGCGACCACCAAATTGCACGAACAAAATTCTCTGATGCCATAGAGAAATCGCCGAAAAGTGACTGGGACTTCGCAACAGTTCAATATGTTTGCTTTAATATCTCGATTATTTGTTTGAAGCTCTCGAGAAAATTGGCATAGTTTTAACATACGTCGGAACGAAACAGCATTTTAAATGAACCCCTTTAAAGGAGCACTGAGGCGAAATTTGAAAGCTGGGATAACTATGTAAGAGGGTTCCTTTGTATATGAAGATATCTCGAAGCAACAGTACCCGTTCAGTATAACACATGCTAAATCTATTTTAATCTTTTCCCGCACCAGAAAGCTAGCACGAATACTCTTCCTCAATCGGCATCAGCATGACACCACCTGCTCCTCCTGGCCCAAAACCGCCGACGGGAGTGCTCCCGTGAAGTAGCCAACGCCCTGACCGTGCTTGACGCGCTGTTCCGCCGTCTGTATCAGGTCACGGGTTTGAGACTGGCGTCATGCTGCCCGGTGCCTGGAGATGATATTGACCACGGCCAGTTTGGGCGCGCGCGTCCACACCGGCACTGGTTCGACGAGAATGGTGACGTCACGAGCGTCCTCCTGTCATGGCGGCCGCCTAGGTGTTTGTTTAGTCGAAACCGAAACTGACACGAATAAACCAGGCCGTAAATAATTAATTACGCTGCTATCGACCATATAATGTGCGATATTCTATGAATATTGGGCTGGTGAACACCCATAGCAGAGAAAAACATCTCCACACAGAAATTTCGTCTCATTACTCCTTGAAGATTGCTCAAGGGTGTGCGAATGCGAAAGGTGGGCAAAGCTGCAAGAGCACCACCGCGCTCCTCCACTGAACAGCTTCTCGCAAGGGCATAGCCATGGGGTGTGTTTCGGTGTCAGAACGCCCCCCGAAATTTTCTAAGTGACACAACCTTTCTTCCTTTCGGCCTTTTCCCCCGCCCATGCTCTTTACAAACTTCATCTGTAAGATAAGAAAGCGAAAGTTACATTTTTGGAGGGCAGCAGCCTATCTTTTTTCATTTTTGTACCTGCAGGGTATAAAACCCCCCTGAAAATGCCTCTGGCTCGCCACGGTTCCTCGTGTGGCGCTCGCACTCTGCTATTACAAGCATCCGTACGCCGAGCACCAAACGGCATGTGCGATAGCTGAGAAAAGCCGCCAGTGCACCGTCGCGCTCCTCCACTGCGCGATTCCCGCCGGTGAAGTCGCGTGACTTTTGCTGCCATTGGTGTTAACGACAACGACGACCACTTCTTCTGCGCCCATTTTTTGCGTTTGATGAGACACATGTGGCATCAAACGCAACGAAGACATCCGCCCAACTATCGCCTATAGCTTTCGCCTTAATTTACCCATACAGATCTCAAGCGGGGTACCAAAGCACCACACCAAAGGCGAAAAAAGTCTGGCTCCTGATCCTACTACAAGGCACATTTTTAAGTGCAGAGCACTTTATGGGCTCGCCTTGTCGTCGTACCTCTCTAAAGGTCGATGCGACTGCCGGAATCAGGCGGCGCAGCGAGATAACGGATCAAAGTAAAGCCTTCTGTACCGAGGTCAGGGAGTCGCGCTGAGGTTTCGAAAACCACGCGGTTTAAATAGTCATAACCGTTCAAACCTCGTGAACCGCTGGCGCTTGTCATACATGTCCCCGTTCTTTAGCGCAAAAAAACAAAAAAAATCTGCAGGTACATTTCAGGCAAAATCTGTGTATATATAGCCTGCACCCCCCGTTCATTTAGTTAGGAACGCTCGTTGGGTTGGTTTTTACGATAGTAAGCGAAAAAAGCGGCCGTGCAAGAAAGAATGGCGAGTTCGAAATGACGCAGAAAGGCTCCAGCCGCACAAGAAAAAAATGGCGCTTTTTAAATTCCGCCGAAAGGCTCCAGCGACGCAAAAAAAAAAAAAAAAAATGCCGCGTTGGAAATGACGCAGAAAGGCTCCAGGCGCGCAAGAAAAAATTACACGTTCGAAATGACGCCAAACAGCTCCAGCATACGAAATTAAAGCAAGCGCAAGAAGAACCGAACTCCCGCTGGCGCAATTTCAGGCAGGGGGCGCGCGAGCACAGCGAAGGCGGAAAATTTGAAACGCATTGGGTGGCAGCAGTGAGCGGATAACGGCGCTGCAGCCCATTATGGCGAATCACTGCTTTGCACTTCCGATAGCTTTCACATTGAGTGGAACGGCTTTAATTTTTTTCATGACACGCCCTCTTTTTATATGTCTAAGATATGGCTAAGAAGGGGTGGGGAAAAAGTTTTACTGAATCACGGTGACTTTCGCTATTAAAGCGATGCTTTCTAGGCCTCGCTGATGGCGCATAAAAGCGGGAACGCACTGCAGGAAAGCCACCTTTACACAATGGGTTTCACAAAACGATGATGGTGATAAGTGAAGGCATATCAATTGCCTCAAGGAAAAAAAAAAACGCTTACCGTGGTCGTAATCGAATCAGGGTCCCTCGCGTTACAAACCGACGCCTATCCGATAACGCCGTTCCGAGCAGGACGAAGCAGTTTGGACTTTGGACTTCGACTCAACTCGCATGAGAGAAAACTTCGCATTTTAACCATCTTCCGCTTAAGAAAAGGGCTACAGTATTTTGTATGCAGTGCTGCCGCTGCTTTCAGCGGATGATGTGGGTGAAGTATCGCGAGGTAATAAAACGTCGCAGGGTTACTCGCAACACCGCTGAACCTCCTCGTGGGCAAAGTCAACAGCTACAGCCTGATGCCTTGAAGGTATTGCTGAAATTTGCAAAAATGGCTAGGCGTCGCCGGTAAAGTCATCGTTCTGTTATCACTTTGTTCTTAATTGAATGTTTTTAAAGAAGCCATGGAATATAACTTGAATTTGATAAAACTACCCCGAGGCAACTCCGTTAGCCCCAATAATTCCAAAAAGATGGTTTCTAACCAAAAAAGAAACGCAAGAAATATACAAAAGAAATGGTTGCGGTTTAGCTCAGCTAACCTATATATGAAAAGCAGAAACTTGGCCCGGTCTGGTTGTCTTTGTTGCGCCTGGTTAATCTTTGATGTAGCTGTATTGCCGACCACGGCTCAAAGCTGTTCGGTCGCGTGCAACGCTCACAAAAGAAGGCCCGGCCTCACTTTCATTTTTGGGGTACGCGACGTGCAAGTTGAGTCACGTAGCCCGAGACGATCCAGCGGCGCATGCTTGGAAAGCTGCGGGTTTGGTCGGCTGCCGATCAGCTCAGCGACCGCTCCTGTCGCGGCCGCGGCCGCAGCGTGAGCAGAACGACTTAAAGGGGCCATGAAGATAAAATACAAGTTTGGATCATTAGAAAGACTGCCCTGTCGTGATAACAATGATACCGATTTCATCGCAAACTTCGGAAAAATAACGGAGATATAAAGAAAACGCGTGGAGGAGTGGCGACTCGCTAGCCAGTTTCCGGCAACTTTTCTATGACGTCTCAGAATCTTGTTTGCGCGATTGACAGCGGCCGGACTGAGTGGTGCCGCTAGTTCCGTTTGATCGAATCACTTGAATGCCAACCTGCAGTTAAGACACTGAAAATTGTGTTTTAGTGCTGGCCCATTTTTCTTATGTATGTATTTCTTGCGTTTTTATCGGTTAAAAGACGTTTTTCGTGGCCGGAATGGAGCTTAGTGAGGAACTGCAGCCTAACTCTTTCAAGTTAAGCAAAGTTGTATTTTGTCTTCATGGACCCTTTAAAACGGGGCCTTGTGCGCAGCGCCGACAGCGGGCCCGGCCTGATCACGCGATGCGCTTCGAGGGGTGTGTCGCCGGGAGTGTGTCTCTGGTTAACTTGCGCATCCTCTGCGATTCCGCTGTACGAACGTAGTAAAGCTTTCCTTTAACGGCGAAATTTTGTGCTACGGTGAATGCGGACTCCTCGACTTACCAGCCCGGGAGGGTGTGCGGGCAGTCCGATGACAATCCAGGGCTGATTATTGAGGAGGCCCATAGTTCTGAGTGTGTTAACTCCACATAGCATTCAAGTGATACGCTCAAACGGAACTGGAGGCCCTTCTACGCCCAGTCATGTGCGTTGGTGGTGGGCTAGGTGGCCGCTGATTACTCCAAGAAGATTACGTCACGTCACAGGAACGTCGCCCCGAAAGGGGCCAGGGAGTCGCCAGTGCTTCACGTTTTTTTTTAATATCGGGATTATTTGGTGGAAGTTTGTGATAAAATGGGCATCATTGTTATCAGGAAAAAGTATACCCAAACTTACACTTTGTCTTCATGCCTCCTTCAATGTAGTTGTCTTTCGCTCGACAAGGTAAGCGCATCGTCTATATGCGACCGACGGTGAGTGCACAGTGAACATTTTTTATACTTTCAACTTAAGGTGGGTAACGTTGCGTACCGCCTTACGTTGATCCACGGAAAAAAATTGATTTACAATGACCGTCTCCTATTGAGAATTGTTTTCAAGTCTGTTCCGTTACTCCACAGTTTCACTCCGCGTATTTCTAGCCTACGGTGGACGTTGCTGACCCCTTAGGGAAGACCCGTTACAAGCACCTACCATGCTGTATTGCCGGCAAGTCGGCACGTCTTTAGGAGGCAACGCTCTTAAGCCGGCACGCTCAGTCGGGCATGCCCGTCCGAACACACTATGAAGCGTAATTATTGTAAAAATAACCCCTTGTAATTACTTCTGTCGGTGTGCTATTTGTTCACTAGCCACTGCGGCCATTTGTACTAGCGATAGGCTGAAAGCACGTTCCAAGAAGTGTTTGGAAGCCGAAAAGCCATGCGTCGGCTTCCGAACGTTTTCCGTGAATTCATGCTTGTGGTCTCTCGCACCCGAAAGAGTCCCCATATAAGGGAACGTGGCCTAGCTTTTATTTACAGGAGCCACTGAACCGAAGGCGGGCGCAGTGTCGCAATGAGGTGGGGGCTTTTGTGAGCTTGAGTTGCACGAGAAAAAGCAAAAATGAACCTTTGAGTAAATAGCATGGTACCTGCACTACACTGGGAACGAGTTATTTAAGATTAGCGGCGGATGTCTTTTGTCTAACAACGAAAGGCTCAGCAAATTACCCTTCATGTCAGATGTAATTCTTTTAGCAGTCGCGCTTTGCATCGTTTTCCTGTACGTCACGAATCGAGTCATCGTTTCTACGCCATGAATTGTCACGACGTTTGCCTCCCCTCCTGTATGTTGCTGAAGTACTATGCTGTACTATGATGTACGAACAATGTTGTATCACCTTCCTCCTCGTGGTTTTAGGGTTCATCTTCTGGGACACCACAAGAGTAAAACAATACTTTCTCTCAGATCATGAGGCAACTGGAACATAGGAAAGCTTAGAATTCAGTGGTGATGACCGAATTCTTTCTATTGCCTATGACGAAGGAAGCCGATGGCCATGGCGCGGAAACGAAGGCTTGCTGGGACGAGGCTGGATGGCCACCTTTCTCGGAGGGTCCCCAGGACATTGGAGAAGACCTTTTCGAGCAGACGTCTTTGTTGGAGTGACCAAGGTAAGAGGTCACTGTGTGTCACGCATTCTGCTTCTAATATGGCATTGAGGAAACAGCAGACCGGGTCCGTCGAGAGTAGAGAATGTCGTCTTTGCAGATGTCCTCGTTAAGCCGACACTCAATTCGCAAAGATTTCTTCCATACTCATTAATTGAAGATCCATTTATGGGTGTTCAAAAGATCCTTCAACACTTTTGTTCAACTTATTTCTAAATCCTAGTTGCTTAAAAGTCAACCAAAATATCCAGTACTTAGATTAAGGGGTCGCAAAGTACCTCAGCCAAAAATTAGTGCGGTACGCCCATCAGGCAGCTTAAAAACTTGTTCAATATATTTTTCTTTCTAACCCCGTTTTGGCGTTCTTCGACCGAAGGAATTACGTCAGTACAGCGATGTAGCGGCTATTGGCCGGCTTTATTCAGTTGTGACAATGAACACATTCGATAGCCACCTGAAAAAGAAAGCCACAAGAGCAAAGAAAATAATGAAGGCGCGTTTGCGGCGACGAGCAAATCACGCAGTGCCGCTCCGTGCTGACGATAACTATGGCTTTCGCAGTGCTTCAAGACGCGAAGGAAAGATTGAAATCATCTTTCGGAAATGTTGCGGAATCCCTTCGACTAATTCATGATAATCCCACCCTTCTCTCTTCTGAGGAGCCCAGCCGTACACGCACGCCGTGTCCTGGCGTCAGAAGTCGCAAAACGGCGTTTCTTGCACGTTTCTCGTACACCCTGCCAGCCGTGATTTGCCATCGAACCTAACCGTCTTACTAGACACATTTGTTCGCGTTAACAGCGGCATTCGGTTTCTGTCGCTCCTTTTTGCAGCCCGGCAGTACAGACATTGCGTCGCCGTCATTCCTGTTACTTCCGCTTTTGCAGCCCGCACTATACTCGGTTACAACTCAAGAACGGCACCACCTCATGTAGTGTATCACTCCGCCAAAGCGCCGGACCCGTGACGTAAGTGCGCGCGCGTTTTGAAAGGGGTTTGCTATGAATGCGTGATATCGTCTGCCTTGTCTCACGCAGTTTGTTTGTCCTTACTGGAGTCGTTTATAAGCATATTAAGTCCAAAAAATCACGGGAATGGCTCACGCCACGTTCAAAATATTCCCAGTAACGCCCTACTTGCGCCGCGCGGAGAAGCATCCGGCTACGGTGATAAGGCACAGCGGCAACTTCTGGTGCCGTTCTTAAGTTGTCACCGAGTATAGCTGCAGACTCGATTCTACAGCGCGTACAAGCGGGGGCGGGAGTCACGGGACCCTCAGAGGCAGAGGCAGCTACGGGTGGCGATTTGCCGCTGGGAGCGTCCCCAGTATTGCTAATGCTGCTCCCTCCCGTCGCTCTGTCCATGATACTGCGCTCTTCTACCGCTCGCTGTGTTGACAAAGCGACGCGGATTAACGCGAAAATTTTGTCGACATGTCCCACATATTTCTGGAACAAATGGGGGCTCTGTCGTTAGCCAGTTCGTGTTCACAATAAAAATATTCTGTAGTAGTTTGGTGTCGGGGAGTGGTTACCAGAGAAATAGTAAAGTTTGTAATCCTACAGCCTGTGACACCCCGTTTACGTTAGCTTACATGGAGCACAGCGTGTCCGTAAGCATTCGAATGTCTGTAGTGTTTGTAGTGTTTTTCAGAAAGGAATAACAATCGGCAAATATAAAACCATTATGCTGAATGTGTTAAGTAAATTTAGATAAACTAGAGTCTCATTGTCTGCTCAAGGAGTCTGGAAATGCTATTGAACCAGTTTTTTAAATGAAGGCACATTTTCCCAGCAGATACCAGCAGACGGCCTGAAAAGGGCAGCTGAAAGGCATTCAAGAGTGAATGTGGGAGGAATCATTAGCTTTTTTTTGGCGGGAGGTAGGGGGCAAAGTCATATTTTTTACGGGACTAAGAGGAGGACACAGCCTTCAGGTTTCTGTTCTGCAAACCTGATATTTGGTTTGCTTCATTGGCCCTCTTCTCAACCGCTTCACCTCACGGACTCTCCAAACAGGTTGTGTGACGCGCTCTTCTACATTTCAGGGAAGTAAAATTGGCAGCACGATAAAGAAATACAAGCTTAAGTTGTTAGCAAACGTACGTGCGATGACGCTTACAAGGCGATGAATGTAGTGAAGTAGCAACCTTTGAGTCCTAGCAAAACATATTCAGATTTTAGAGAACTCTTATGCAGAGCGGTACGAGAAAACGCTTCTGGGTCCCAGACCGCCTAACTCATTGGACGTTCTCCATTTCCAATCATTGTGCAGATCCCTTAGGTCGTGGAGCTCGAAGGACGAGACCAGCCGTGTGCCGTGAAGATCTTATTCGCCGGCTGCAAATGCATGCTCCTTCTGCCCACAGCATGGAATGGACGTCGCATCGCTCTCCGACAATGCCCGCGGGAGTTCTCCGAGCCTAGAGGACTTCTTCGTGCTCAATATGAGCAATACACGTTTTTTATATGTTCGACTATATAACTACATTGTGCGCAGTATTTTCAAATGCAGTAATAAATTTAAACGCTGTGAAAAATCGATTTAATGTCCGGATTCATTTCATCAGCACCACGCGGACGCCACAAAATAATGCTCGGAAATTCCACCACCGAGTCACTTGTACAGTGTCGTTGGGTGGGCGAGCGGGACACGATGCACTAGAATACGACTGTACGCGGAAGCGTACATGTCAAGTCTGTGTGATGCGAAATGTCAGCGATCGCTGCGTCAGAACTATTACGGAGACATGCTAAATAAAATCGCAGAAAAACGCGGGACAAAGAGAACTACACAGGACGAGCGCTTACTAACAACTGAGTTTAATGAACCCAAAAACGACAAATATCGACACAGCGCACCCTTGTGGCGCATCATACACACAAAACTGACGTAATTCAACAGCAATCGGGAAGAAATCAGCCATCCCATGCGCCGCAACAAATTGCCCGATGATCCGCGCGAATGTTAACAGATCGATAACATCACCGAACATTGCGAATCCAAGAAATTTACTGCCTTTTCACTGAACGCTATCTTCAAGATAGGCGATTTCCTCATTAAGGAGGGCGACGGATGGGGCACTTACACAAGTTCCATTCTTATTGCACAAAAAGATAAAGTAAGCCTCTGCCACCTCGCGTGTACGTTGCTCAGGGTGCCTAAACAGGACTTCTGTTTTTTCCAGCAGAGGCACACACCCATGCTTCCTACAATGGTCAGATAGATGGGAACAGGGGTCCTCTTCAACAAAGGCGAGTGTTCTCGAAGACGAATGTTCAGGCACCTGCCCATCTGGCCTACGTAGGATCCATCGCAATCAAACGGGATTCGGTAAACAACGCCTTTCACGCATTTTACGAATTGTTTTCCATGCCTGACCCCGCACCCGTCTGCTCGAGTTTGTTTCTTTTGGTTGACTTTTCTTGCAATAGCCCCACACAAAGAGGACAATTTGTTTGGTGCAGAGAACACTACCTTTACATCAAACTTCCCCGCGACCTTCTTTAATCGGTGAGCTACGCGATGGGTGTAAGGTACAACCACCTTCTTATCCCAACGGGCCACTTCACCCTCATCCTCAGTGAGTACACGCGGGCGCTTGATGTCTTTTACGCGTTGCGCTGCCGAAACCAACACTTCTTCAGGAAACCCTGCCTGCTTCAGGCGAGCCACCTGACATGAAAAGCTGGACTGCAGTCGGTGCTGGCACGACTTTTTCAAGGAAGACCTGAGGCAGTTCATGGCTAAACCGTTCTTCACTGTCTTCGAGTGACAGGAGGAAAAATTGAAAAGGGGTTTTGCACTCCTCGGACTGAACTCCCAGCAAACGTGGTCCGAACCGAAAATTAGAACCAAATCTAAAAACCTGATAGCGTTATCAGTAGGGACTTCAGTGGTGAAAGTCAGCCCCATCCCGCACTGCTTAAACTGCTTCAAAATATCAATCATGTCCCGCATCATGTCCGCTCGGCGACAAAAGACCATGCAATCGTCCACATATCTACATACTTTTAGAACTGTACCCTCAAGCGCACGCTCAAGGGACCTGTCCACATAAAATAACTGTCCACATAACATAACTTAGTGACATTTCTAATTTATGTGAACAGGTCCCTTGATCGTGCGCTTGAGGGTACAGTTCTAAAAGTATGCAGATATTTTGACGATTACATGGTCTTCTGCCGCCGAACGGACATGATGCGGGACATGATTGATATTTTGAAGCAGTTTAAGCAGTGCGGGATGGGGCTGACTTTCACCACTGAAGTCCCTACTGATAACGCTATCAGGTTTTTAGATTTGGTTCTAATTTTCGGTTTGGACCACGTTTGCTGGGAGTTCAGTCCGAGGAGTGCAAAACCCCTTTTCAATTTCTCCTCCTGTCACTCGAAGACTGTCAAGGACGGTTTAGCCGTGAACTGCCTCAGGTCTTCCTTGGAAAAGTCGTGCCATCACCGACTGCAGTCCAGCTTTTCATGTCAGGTGGCCCGCCTGAAGCAGGCAGGGTTTCCTGAAGAAGTGTTGATTTCGGCAGCGCAACGCGTAAAAGACATCAAGCGCCCGCGTGTACTCACTAAGGATGAGGGTGAAGTGGCCCGTTGGGATAAGAAGGTGGTTGTACCTTACACCCATCGCGTAGCTCACCGATTAAAGAGGGTCGCGGGGAAGTTTGATGTAAAGGTAGTGTTCTCTGCACCAAACAAATTGTCCTCTTTGTGTGGGGATATTGCAAGAAAGTCAACCAAAAGAAAGAAACTCGAGCAGACGTGTGCGGGGTCAGGCATGGAAAACAATTCGTAAAATGCGTGAAAGGCGTTGTTTACCGAAACCCGTTTGATTGCGATGGATCCTACGTAGGCCAGACGGGCAGGTGCCTGAACATTCGCCTTCGAGAACACTCGCCTTTTTTGAAGAGGACCCCATGTTCCCATCTATCTGTCCATTGTAGGAAGCATGGGTGTGTGCCTCTGCTGGAAAAAAACAGAAGTCCTGTTTAGGCACCCTGAGCAACGTACACGCGAGGTGGCAGAGGCTTACTTTATCTTTTTGTGCAATAAGAATGGAACTTGTGTAAGCGCCGCATCCGTCGCCCTCCTTAATGAGGAAATCGCCTATCTTGAAGATAGCGTCCAGTGAAAAGGCAGTAAATTTCTTGGATTCGCAATGTTCGCTGCTGATGTTATCGATCTGTTAACATTCGCGCGGATCATCGGGCAATTTGTTGCGGCGCATGGGATTGCTGATTTCTTCCCGATTGCTGTTGAATTACGCCAGTTTTGTGTGTATGATGCGCCACAAGGGTGCGCTGTGTCGAGATTTGTCGTTTTGGGGTTCATCAAACTCAGTTGTTAGTAAGCGCTCGTCCTGTGTAGTTCTTCTCTTTGTCCCGCGTTTTTCTGCGCTTTTATTTAACATGTCTCCATACCAACTTGCCCACTTGTCGGTGCTACTATTACGGAGCTTCACTATCATCCAAGAGCATGATGGGAGGGCTATGGTAATAGATTGCTACAGGGCTGCCTTTTCTGATAAGCCACCGGTAAGAAGTACAGTATTGTGGGGTATGGGGCACAGGGGGGAGGAACAAAAAATAGTCGTTCTCGCCTTTCTCCACTGTGTTCCACGCTTCCCGCAAGCTTTGACAATAAATGGGCGGCCAGCGATCTTCTAGTTATGTGAGGTACTAGAATTTAACCCCCCCCCCCCCCACACACACACACACTTCTGTCAAAGCCGATCTCAAAACCATGCTAGGTGCCTTCTCGGACACTGGGAAAACAACAGCCGAATCGACAAATAGGGGAACAGCGCAACACAGACAAATCACAAGAAGGTGACAACCACAGCGCTCGTGGTTGTCACCTCCTCCTCCTTGTGTTTTGTCTGTGTTGCGCTGTTCCCCTATTTGTAATCATGCACCAACTATCCCAAGATTTAACCCTTGCAAAACGAATCGAAAGCTTCGAGACAAAAGTCCTGCACCCCTCCGTCTTACGAGAGAGAGAGAGAGAGAGAGAGAGGAGAGAGAGAGAGAGAGAGAGAGAGAGAGAGAGAGAGAGAGAGAGAGAGAGAGAGAGAGAGAGAGAGAGAGAGAGAGAGAGAGAGAGAGAGAGAGAGAGAGAGAGAGAGAGAGAGAGAGAATTTTTAGGGGCTCTGCGGGCAATGGCTGAACGTCCACCCCTCCACGATTTATTCTCCTTGAGTTAGGTGGGCAAGCTCGTGGTGACCGCAGGCCGGTGCATTTCGGCGACCTCTTCCGCACTCTTCACCAGCGTACCTGTAAGTCCGGATCGGGGCTTCGTACCGAGGCCTCTTACCTCTCCTTGGAAGTGATTTCGGGGCAAGGGTCCTGCGGTATCCCAGATGATGTGGGCCAGGTTGGCATGGGCGCCACATAAAGGGCACGCCGAGGTTGTGTAAAGCCTGGGGTGTATATGTGCCACAATGGCCGGATTGGGGAAGACGCTCGTCTGGAGTTGGCGCCAGACATGACCTGGCTCTAATTTGAGGTATTTAGCTGCCTGATGGTATCTCCGGTGGGAGAGTAGGTAATAGGTAGTAATGTCGTGGTAACCGATCAGACCGTCCCGCGCGGACCGGGCTCCGTGGTAGAGATACAGGCTCGGCCCAGCTCGGATAGCACATCCTCGGGCTAGGCCATGGGCCGCCTCGTTTCCTTCGAGCCCGGAATGCGCGGGGGTCCAGATCAGTTGTACAGGGTATTTCGGGGTGTTCCTGATCAAAATTTTGAGCGCCCTTAGGGATACGCGTCCAGCGACAAAATTTTGGAGAGTGGTTTTAGAATCTGTAGTAATTGTACAGGGGGTAGGGGTGAGTGAAAGGGCGAGCGCTATCGCCGCCTCTTCCGCCGGTTATGGGCGTCCGGACTGTGATGAACTCAAGGGTGTGAGTTTTGGGGTCATTGTGAACAGCGATTGCAGTGACGGCCTCGTGGTGTCTGTATTCTGCTGCACCTACGTACACGACTAGTGGGTCGTTTTTGTACTTCTTGTGCAGGGCGCGGGCTCGTTGTTCCGTACGATTGGTGTGGTACGTAGCATTCATGTTGCGGGGGAGTGGTTTGGCTTTGATGTGAGCGCGTCCATTATGGGGAATAGTAGTTGCATCCAGATACAGGCTGCGGCATCCTATTCTTAGGTTTTGGAGGGTGTGCCTTCCTTTGGGGCAGCGAGCGAGGTGTTCGTATTGTCCCATTACGTGGGCTTCGACAAGATCGCTGCCTGTACTGTGAAAACCTAAGCCTTGTAGCCTGGCAGTTGAAGTGCCGTGGGGAAGACGCAGTGCCGCCCTTGAGGCGCGTCTAATGAGGGTGTCTATTTTGTACGCGTTTCTGCCGCAGTCAGCTTAAGGCAGGGGTCTCAAACTCACATCAGTTAGCGGGCCGCAGTCACGAATTTTAGTCCCGCAAGGGCCGGGATAGTCAAGAAGGTTGAAACGAAGGGGGAGGGGGTCAACAAAACGTGAGATAACCATGTTCTGTGAGATAACGCTGCCATTTGAAAGAAACAAGTAGGTTTTTCCGTCTTTCCCACATGTTATACATGTGCTTGGCCATTCCTGAATAGAATTGGCGTCACAATTTGAGACACATACCGCTACCAATCTACAGGATGACTAAAAGGGGGACGCCGATTCTGAAATATAAAATATTTGTTCCACAATTATGCTTCACCACACGGTGACCGCATTGGGTGCCTCACAAAAAAAGGCTTGAAGGCAGTTGCGTCTGTGTATCTTACTAGAATACAGCGTTATTGATAGTAATAGACGAGAAAATATTGCGAGTATCATTTAGGAAAGCCACAAAACGTAATTCCTTGAGAAGAACAATATAGCTGTTATTTTTCTAAATATGCTGGCTTGATGTCTGGCAACGCTTGGCTGCGACTAGAGAAGAAATGTCCGCATGAACTTCTTGCGCGGAAACGATCCTCATGGTCGATCGCAGGTGCTCATCTGTCATCCTCGACCGGAGTGCTGACTTGTTCACCTTCAACAAGGAAAAGTAGGTGCTTCCGAACATGGCAATGATCCTGCCAGCCTGTTTACGTAGCGCCGGGAAACTTGCGCCGTCAAGAAACCTGTAGAAGTCTGGTACAGCCACGTCCTGAAATGTCTGCTCAACGGGGTGTTAGCCTGCAGCTCAAGAAGTTCCATCTGTAGCTCGGGCGCGCCGTCATCCTCCAGCACCGAACACGGCAACGAAAAAAATCGGAATCCATCGGCGTGGCTGGTGATTTCTTGGAAGCGTTCCTCGAATTCTCTTTGGAGACCATGAGGAGGTCAGCGAAGTTATCACAGGATTGTTTATCCATGTTCTCCAGCGACTTCAGGGTTAGAAAAGATCAAACTTCTGAATTCTCATCTGTCTCTCCCAATGCTGCAATTTTAATTGAAAGGCCTGAATAGCGTCATGCATTTTTGTGATAAGTTTGTTTTTTCCCTGAAGTTTAACGTTGAGGCAGTTCAAATAATCAGTGATATCAGGGATGAACGCAAGGGAGAGAAGCCAAGTTTCGCTTGACAGCTCAACAATGGCCCTGTTCTTGCTCTTCATGAAGGCGTCAAATTCGTCTCGGAGATCAAAAAATCGTTTCAGCACTCCACGACTCAGCCATCGCACCTCTGTATGGTACAAAATTTTATCATATTCGCTGCCAACCCCTTCTAAAAGAGATACAAACTGGCGGTGGTTAAGGGCTCTTGAACAGAGTAAGTTCACTGCGCTGAGAACGATTTCCATGACGCCCTTCATTTGCAGAGACTGGCCGCACAGCGCTTCTTGGTGCAAAATGGAGTGAACCGCGGCAAATTGATTGGGGATTCCGATTGCAGCGACTTTCTTCCGCAATCGACAAACAAGCCCCCTCTTGCATCCCACCAATGAAGGCGCACCGTCTGTAGCCAAACAAACCAACTTTTCCCACGGTAGCCCAGCGTGTTCGACCACTCTTTCAAGAACAGAAAAAATATCCGCCCCTGTGTTCGTGCCTTTCATTGGGATTAAGTCCAGGGGTTCCTCAGTGACGTTCAGGTTTTTGTCGACACCCTTTACAAAAAAGGGCCCATCTCACCGCGAGGGGACTCGAGTAAATGCGTCGCGTAGGGGGTGGGTGTATTGCGTTAACGTTTAGTGTTTGGGGAGTTGGTGGTAGTGAACGCGTTGTATCAGCAGCTTCTTGACGTAGTTTGAATGAGTCAAGGATATAAGGCGCGTTCGTAGCCTTTCATTCTGTGTCGGTTTTGTGGCGCAGTGGGAAGAGCACCATGTACCTCGCGTTCCGCCCACAGGTAGTGAATGCGTTGTATCAGCAGCTTCTTGACGTAGTTTGAATGAGTCAAGGATATAAGGCGCGTTCGTAGCCTTCCGTTCTGTGTCGGCTTTGTGGCGCAGTGGGTAGAGCACCATGTACCTTGCGTTCCGCCCGCTGGGTCATGGGATCGAAACCAGGCGCTGGTAAGAATTATTTTTTTATATAGTGTAGGGGGAGGGGTGCGGACCTGTTGTTGAGAGCGAGGAGGGTAGCGTGATGCGGGAGAGGAGGAGAGGGGAAGAGGGCGCACCTGGAACGGCTGTTGCGGACTCCGAGGCACGCCGACAACGCCGGGTGACATCGTGAGTTAAAGAAATGCTCTGTATTTAAAATAGCACATTGTGCGTTGTCTGTAATATCAGTGCTTTCATCAACTGCAAGAGAGAATGCTTCAAACTCGTGACATGGGTTGATTAATCCTTTTTCAATGTCTCCACTGATTTTGTTAATTCTCTGGGCGAGTGTGTTTGGACAGATGCTTATTTTCTCGATTGCCTTTTTCATGCTGGGACAGGTAGCATCAGCGACACCGAGCAGGCATTGCTTCACGAACAAACCTTCAGTGAATGGCTTGAATGATTTCGCGATAAGCTCAGAAATCACGACGCTTGCCCTTACCGTTTCGTCGCTTGCTTTGGCCGCCTTCTTGAACAGGTTTTGCTGCTTTCCCACGCCGCCTTCAGTTGAGTCACGGTGTGCTCCTGAACGTTGCCAGTAAGCGCACTATACTTCTCGCGATGGCAAGACATGAAGTGGCGTCGAACATTGTACTGCTTCGCCACAGCCACAGTCTGGTTGCAAACTAAGCACAACACCTTGTCTCTTGATTACATGAAGAAATAATAAAGTTCCAATCGCTCCTGAAAGCACCTCTTCTCGTCTTTCACTTTGCGTTTTGCAGACTCATTGGACAACGACATTGTGGCCTGTTAGACATCCACAGCAGAAGCCTTCGTCGTTTGCAGATCTTCCAAAAAACAACAGGTCAAAAAGACACCTGTCACATTTACAGAGGCGACAGGCGCGTAGGAGCCCAATTATGTAGTGCGCTGATCATGATTGACTTGGGACGCCGCTACCTGTCACCGTGCTGTCAACGGGTGGCCAGTCGGAGGATAGGCGTTTAGTTTTGAGCCTCGATATGGGGCGTTCGATGTCTAGGAGTACACAGTTTCGACGTGCAATGTGCAGTCTTTTCCTCAGCAGCACGATGTCGGTCTCTCTCAGGGCATAAATAACGCGGCGACCCGCCCCAAACGCCAGTGGGCGCGTTTTGTTGCCCGAACCAGAATGCGACGTGCGGCTGCGCCCTTTTCGCCACATCTGCAGTGAAGTAAAAGTGTTAGACCCGAAGACGAACAGGAAAGCAAATATATGCAAACACCACACAACGCCAGGAAACCTTTGCACTTTCGCGGAATCCTGGAAAACTCCAGTCAAGGCGCCGTCTTCTCATTAGCGGCGTGCAGCCCCGTTAGCAGGATCATAAAACGCCGCGGGGAGTTTCTGCGTGGTCTGTGCTTGCCCACCTCTGAGCGCACTGTAGAGTGCTCGATTCACTAGTCGCAGTTGCTTGCGACCATTGTGCCTTATGCCTTGGGACTTAACGATGCCCGAATTGACGGGCCTCCGGAAAAGAGGGGTGTCCACTCTTGTAACGCAAAGCCGTGAAAGATGATATCCACGCGTTTTCGAAGAGTCTCTGGCCATCTGCGTCTTTGGCTGCACAAGCTGGGCGCGCATTCACGCATTTGCTTAAAAAACAAAAATAAATGAACCATGACACTCATGAGAGGGCCGCGGGCCGATTTAGAAGGGTCCGCGGGCCGCATGCGGCCCACGGGCAGCATGTTTGGGACCCCTGGCTTAAGGTATGGGGTGGAATAAACTATTCTGCTCACGACGAAGGCTTCGCGCAGGCGGACCCTGCCCTGCTCGGTCAGGCACGGGTGTTTACTGGTGACTCTCTTGAGCAGACTAGTAGTTTCGTTTACATGCCGTTCTATCGTCTTGAGAAAGTTGGGATTAAATCTGAAGGATTCTATAAGCAGCCCAAGGAGTGCGAGGGCTGTGACTTGTGGTATCTGTCCCCCTTAGATGTGGCGTTTGATGTTGAATCTGAGTCGTTTTTTATGGTTCGGGGGAATTACGACTTAGCCAGAGACCACGCCAAGCCCGTTCTCTTCCCCTCCTCTACCACCACTTCTACGCCTCTGTCCAGTGTTTCTTCGATGTGGCCGTCACTCCCCCTGTTATTCCAGAGGGTGATGTCGTCTGCGTAGAGGCTATGGTAGAGGTGAATAATCCATACTAATTTTCGGAGAATGTTTATTGTTGCTTAATTGAAAAGTAATGGTGACAGGACGGGTCCTTGTGGAGTGCCTCGACTGCCTACCTGGATATTGTCTACGATCGATGGTTGAACGCGAAGCTGTCTCGTGATGGATTCTTTGCTTGGCCAATACCACACTGCGAATATGCGGTGCTGTAGAGGTACGCATCACTTTTCTAAAATACCCGCAGCAATGACTCTCGGGTGGGCACTCCGTAGGCCTAACTTTGGGTTTAGGGGCTACGGCGCGAATCGGTACCTGCTGATTGGCGTTCCCTTCGACCATGTCGAAATGAAGCAATCGGTTATAACCCGACTTCAGTGCGCCACGGGCCTACGTTCGATTCCGGCCACATGAAGCGTTTATTCTCTCACTTCACTCGCGATCATTCATCATCATCGGCAGAGAAAGTGGCCTTCCTTCAGGGCATATTAGCGCTCAACGGCATAGGACACTAAAGCTTCGCATTAATATACATTTCCTTAGATTTATTACGGAGTACTCGAATTGTGATGGCACAGCACATGTTGCCGTCCGTGGAAACGTATCGGAGTCACGTGTGACAGAGACAATAGACATTGTATGGCCACGCTTCGTAATGTCAAGCTGCTGTCCCGCACGACCTGCAAGTCATATGCCTCAAGTGCCATTTTGGTGCGTACCCCATCGACAAAAAAGTGTCGTGTTCACTCTTTAGTACTACTCAATTGAGACTGTGGTGCGGGTCTAGGAAGATCCTCCTCACGCGGCGGCCGTTTAGACGGCGCCGGTGTGAGAGGCAGGCAAAAGACAAAGGCAACCGAAGCCAACCTCCAAGGGTTTTTTTTTCCCAAAACCCTCCCCTAGCTGGCCCCGTCTTCTTCGTCATCGACGGGTCCCGCGTTGCTCGAGCGGCCGGAGTCGTTCGACTCCGCCGCTACCGGTGGACGATGGTCGGTCCAGGCTGGAGGGAAGGACGCCGGGTCGCTCCGCCGCCGCACGCCGTCTCGTCCTCGCTCGGAGCGGCCGCCCGCCGCCGCCGAGCGCTGCCGCCGAAGTCCCCAAAGTCCCTCGCTCCGCAGCCGCCTCCCCGCCGAAGCGACTCCCAGCTCCCCGCTCCTAAGCACGCCGGTGGCGCCATCTCGCGACGCGCAAGCGAACCCCTCTATTTTTGCCGCCTTGTTGCGCAATCTTGCACAAGCCGCGCGGCCCTCCGAGCGCTGCCGCGTACCGAGTCGGGATCGCGGGCAGCCACAATTCCCACAAGACTATGGCGGATATTCTGAATCCATCTTCCACTCCAGCCTCCAGTCGAGGAGTTCCTTGAAAGCGATTTCTGATTGTAAAATCATGGCGGTATCCTCCACTCAGCCGATCTAAGGAAACACATGGAGTGGATTAGAGATTCAGAATATGGTCACATAGGTCCCTGAAAGCCATAGAAGCGACCATCGCCGGCTTCAACACGAATGGTGCCAAAAAAGAATAAGCAGTGGCTTAGCTCGGCTATGCCAGGGTATACGTAGCGTGAGGTAAGGTACGTATATTCTTAGGTTTCCTGGTTGTTTAGGATTAGCTGATTATATTACTGCTGCTAAAACCATTTCCAATCCAATCCAATCCAGTCCAGTCTGGTCTGGTCCGGTCCGTTCCGTTCCGTTCCGGTCCGGTCCGGTCCGGTCCGGTCCAGTCCAGTCCAGTCCAGTCCAGTCCAGTCACTGCTCATCGCGCATGCGCAGCAGGGCTCTCCAGAAGCCACGCGAAACGGCTATCAAGCGGCTCCGGCGCAGCGTCAGACTCGGCTACTGCGCAACGGAGGTGCACAGCTGGGCACGCGCCGGCGTCAGTGCGTCTGCCGCGGCTATGACGTCACTCCTCTGGAATGCGCAGACCGGCGAATGTGCAGACCCAAGTCTCTGTAGACCCGTACTCCAACTGGATTGGATTCAATCCAATACAATCCAGTTTAATCCAATCAAATCCATTTTAGTCCAATGTTCCTCGCGCTTGCGCAAAACGGCCATTCAAGGTCCACTCGAAACTGCTCAACCTCGGCCAGTGTAGCTTACGCTACAAAATCACATTACCTGGGCGGTGTGAACTGTGAAGTAGAGGGGCGGGGTGGTGCTCTGGCACCGTTGCTGGGCTGTCGCATTCCTACGCGCAAGCACCTTTAAGCACCTACGCCGAATTCTCCCCCATGCCCATTCGCACTGTGCAACGGAAGGAACAGTACGGGCCGTCCTGTACATCGCGCCGGGTGTATACAGGAGGAAGCGTCATGCGGCAGTCTCCGCAAACCAACCCTTAATAGACGTTTATTGATTGAAAAGGCTCCGCTCTATTTAGAAGTCGTAATCAGGCGTCACAAATTTCACTAGAAAAGAGGGAAAACAAAATAAATGCGCGCGCAAATAAAGTTCCTAACGTGCTCCAGTGGCCACCTCTCAGGTGTACTCCGCTCTTCCGTCTCGCTCTTCCCCGTCAGCCCGGAACTGCGGCGCGTGCAGCTGCTCCCCTTACTCTTGGTCCGGCGGAGGAGGCACTGTGACGTGGTCGGGAAACGGGTCGTCGAACCGGAGCTCGTTCCTTTCGGTCGCAGTCGTCGCTCCGCCCTGCAGTACCTCTGCACGAAGATTGTTGAGCATCGGTGACCTGTCTTCCGAGAAACCTTCCGGTGGTTCGAAGGCGGAGAGTTTTCGCGCTAGTATGTATCTAGTAGAGAGAAATATGGCGGAATTCATTTGGCAGGAGCAATGATGACAACGAAGCTGGTTATATGGCGCAGTCGGTCCTGTGTTGTGGTGCTGGTGTGCTCAAAATAGATGCCGAGTTTGTCGACAGCTCCAGTGAGCTGTGCAGCGTTGCTTTCGCATGCCCTGGCCCAAAGCTGGTTATATGGCGCAGTCGGTCCTGTGTTGTGGTGCTGGTGTGCTCAAAATAGATGCCGAGTTTGTCGACAGCTCCAGTGAGCTGTGCAGCGTTGCTTTCGCATGCCCTGGCCCAAGAAAACGGCTGCAAGTTGTGTGTATAGCTCAGGGTTTTGGCTTCTATCCAAATTCAAGCTATTTATCTCACGGCAAAAAGACAAGCATCTCATAGGCATAAGGCATTCGCGCATCGTATTTTCAGTTGATACTCGATATTTATGATGAAAGTGACAAGAGCTTCGACTTATATGCAATTAATTAAAAATAAGCCTGCAGCAAAAAATTTTCTCTCATAAGTCGAGTGCATATTTCAACGCACATCCTGCAGCGCATAACCAAAATGTATAGTTCGTGAAAATGAATTTCTATTGTTTTTTTTTCGCCCTTATGTATCCCCAAACCTTAAAGATCCCTTATGAAGCAGCAGCCTCAAGCCACGCCTCGTATGAATTCTGTTCATCCAGAAGATGCGAAAATCACATCACACCTTATTTTGCGCCTACCATTTAGAGAAAAACGAAAGCCTTATCATGTTCTCTTAATGTAAGAAAGTGCAGTTTTTACGAGTTGCAAATGAACACCTTATTGACGAATGCTGTTCCAAGTCTGGGTATGTTGTAACACCATACTCCCATAATTTCAGGTATACGAAATGATGCTAAAACTACAAGGTGGCTTTAAAATGACCATTCACAGCGCACATTTTTTTTTTGCGTTGTCAGTGTACGGTGTGTATGTGCGTAATACCCGCCGCGGTAGTTCAGTGGCCAAGACTCTGCTGCTGAGTCCAAGGACGCGGCGAAAAGCGAAAACGCCCGTGTGTGGAGATTTCGGCGAACGTTGAAGACCTTTGAAGGACGGGAATAGGCGGATGTGTCAGGACTAATCCGGAACGCGCCACTACGGCTTACCTGGTAGCCCATGTGTAGCTTCGGCCTCCTAAGCCCCCAAAAATGTGAACTGAAACTAGGAATAGCATAATCAGCTGCTGACCATAGGCTTTAGGGAGCATATCGAGAAGTTCACCGCACATTCTTTTCTTTAAGGGCTATCTCACGTAGCATGGGTTACGCTAAGAAATGTGTTTACAGGTCGAGAGCCCGGTAAACATTCGAGCCATATTGACGTGCCTAAATGCGAGGATATATTGCTCTTTACAGTTTCCTTGGCAGTGACAATAAGGTAGCATTGCACACAACGAGTCCGGGTGCCGACAGCGGGCCTCGGCCCTCTGGGGGCTGAATTTCAAGAAAAATTGTCGTCTCTTTTTTCCCAGACCATGATGCCATAAAAGCGCCCCTATTAAAAGCCAGGCAACATCTTAGCGCCGATAAGGTGATGAAGAGGGCATGGACAGAACGAACAAGAGGATGTTAGTGGTGGATCCAGTGCTGCGTTCTATTTCTTCTGCTCGGCTGCGCAGTTGTTGGGCTACGCCTGTGCCCGCGTAATTGCAATACAAAGCGATCACACCAGAGTTTTGATATTATCGTCCCGTACGCGGGTGTGTGAGCAGCGAAGCCAGCCACCCAGTCTCTGTTTTCTTGCTCTCTCTCCATTTCTCTTGAAAACAGGGTTGTTTTACTTGCTTCTACCTTGCCTCCTGTTTTGGATGGCGTTTTTTACGACGTCATCAAAACCAGTCCTATGTTTAATTGACTGTCAGTTATATAGTTATTTCGTGCACCAAATACGACAAGAGTTTGCGTTTGGCTGAACAATGTTGATATGTATGACTCACGCAACCATTTCCATGGGTTTGGAACGCACCTGCATGCATGTACTTATAGTTCAGGAATTCGTCCAACTTTGGCCCGGCAGCTGAGCGATAGATAGACATATATTTTCTCGTCTAGGTAGCCCAAGAAAGGCTATCGTATTCAAAAATGAAGGCCTCGGTGCGTGTTGTCTGCGTTTCAGCCCCGCCTGAGCATACCGCCCCATCTAAAGTGGTTAAGATCACGGATATAGTTTCGACACAGAAAAAATTCAGGCAGCAGAGCAGTCGTCCGCAAAGCATAAGGGGATACAGCGCTCCTCTCTTCTCCCTACGCTGATCAGCATATGGGGTGTGACGTCACCGTCAACGTAAACACACATATGCGAAGAATGACGCGTATTCGTGCGCGTTTTTTTTTTCTTTCTTTCTAAACTCCGCCACCAGGGGGCTGACGCAGTCGCCCGCGCCTCGCTTCAGCTCCCGATTTGCGCTGCCAAAACGCGGATTGACAACAGTATCCAGCCTAAGCACTGTCACCAGCGTCTGTAGAACGACGAAAGGAACCACTCGACACCTGGGTGAGCCGCATTAGACCCCTGCTGCCCAAATTATCACCGACCGAGATTCGCGACCTCGCCGACTCCGCTAGGCCTACATTGTAGGCCTAGCTACATCGTTTCGAACCAGCGCCGGCGCCTCGGGCCCGAGATGAACGACGCGCTTCCTCCACACGCATCGCCAAGCACCGACATGGATACTGACCCTGACAGCGGGCGAACCCTCCCGCCAGACAACCCATGGATTACTGTTCTGAAGAAACGCGCAAAGAAGACCACTGCTACCGCCACGACGTCAAGCCAAGCCACCGGCCAACCCCAAGTACCCAAAGCGCCGACCCCCAAGCCCCCACCCCGGGAGCCTCCGCCACGTCTACCGCCTACCAACTACACGGTCATCTTCCGCCCACGAGCCGGCCTCAACGTTGCTGCGCTGACCACCGCTGCACTGACCGAAGCTCTGTCAACCAAATGTGAGCTGCCGCTTCCGACTTTCTACCGAGCCGTCACTCTCTTGGTACAACCTACTCCCAATGTACTTGTCGCAAGCACCGCGGATCCCGAGCTGGCCGTAAGGCTGAGTGAGATACAGCAACTGGAAATTTAAACTTTGACCTACGAATTTTCTACGTATATGAAGCCACCACCGGGAACTTGCGCGGGGTCATCCATGGCCTTGACTCTTCGATAAACAAGGACAACCTAGGCGCCTACCTTCAAGGCAACTACCCCACCCTCCTCCACGCGCGCATCATGGGCAACGCCCGCTCCGCGCTTCTCACATTCCAAGGGACTCGCGTGCCGTTCTACGTGAAGGGGGGCAGTATGCTTCTCCGCTGCCGGCCTTTTCGCGGCTCCGTGCAAGTGTGCCGCGTCTGCGGAGAATCGGGGCACCGCATGGACGTTTGCCCTAACCCTGACAGCACAAAATGCCTCCACTGCGGACAACCGACTCCGTCAGCAGACCATGTGTGTATCGCTAAATGCCGATTGTGCTCCCAACCCCATACCACGGCGGGTAAAGACTGTCCACGCAGCTTCATCCCCAACTCGCCGACCAGCAAGACGTCCACGCAAGCCGCCGACAAGGTAAGCTGGTCTGCTCTTGCCTCTCGCGCTCCCACTGCTCGACTCCCTCCCCAACGCGACACACAAAACTATCCCCCGCTATCCCCACTCACGCCACTTCCCGCCACCATTCCCCCCGCACTCCTCGACCTGATCAAAAACCTGCAACAACAAAATGCCGACCTCCTACGCCGGGTAGAAGCCCTTGAAGCAGAGCGAGCCCCCCAGTCCGAACCACCCCCGCCCGTCCCCGTGGTTACCTCTCCCCTCACACGAGCCGACGTAGAGGAAATCATCGACGCACAATTTACGGCCCGCAGCATCTCGCAAGTTCAGCAGCTGGTACAGCAGTCTACAGAATACCTAAGCAAAATGATCACCGACTCCACCAAAAGTATCTTCGATCTGCTTTCAGAACGCATTTCCTTGCTTGAACGCGCCCTAGTTCCGGACAACCCACCTCAAGCCAAAAAGTCTAAACCTGATGACCAATAGACCCGCAACGCAAGTGCCCCTTACCATCTACCAATGGAATTGCCGATCGTTTAAAAGCAAAAAAGCAGCCCTCAAACTATACGTTTCCCCAAACCCGCCGGATGCCATTGTATTGCAAGAAACTGACATCCCATGCCCCAGCCTTCGCGGTTATGATACTTACACCAATCCTCCTCACAAGCGCACGGCCATCGTTATTGCCCGGTCACTGACAGCCCAGGTAATACCGATTACGTCACCCATCGATCACGTCCTCGTTGAAATCCTTCCTCATAAGCCACAAGCACCAAGCTTCTACATACTGAACGTCTACAGCCCGCCCACACAACCCCTATCCGCAATCGAAGCCCTCCTCAGTTCGGTGGTGCGGCACACTCGCAACAACCCATGCTTACTCCTGGGCGATTTTAACGCACCTCACGTTACATGGGGCTATCCCCACGCGTCCAAAAAAGGCACGCCTCTGCTACAAGCAACAAAGCACCACCACTTCACCCTGCAGAACGATTTGACTCGGCCAACACGTCTAGGCACTAGCGTGACCCGAGACACCATACCGGATTTGACATTCAGTCGCAACACCACCGACCTTGTATGGGATCTGCTGCCAGATACTTTAGGCAGTGACCACTACATCATTGCTCTCACTGTCCCACTCACGAGTATCCGTCGCAAGATGGGCACGGCGCAGCTCACTGACTGGCAAGCGTTCCGCGAAGCTCCACTTCCGAGCATACTGCCGACCGATAACCTAGAACAATGGACGCAGCAACTCATTGATCTACAAAACTCACACACCAAGAAAATCACGCTCACGCAGGATCTACCGGCAGTAGACAACCATCTCGACCATCTATGGACGGCACGACGTAGCCTACTCAACCGATGGCGACGAAATAAACACAATCGCAAGCTTAAACGTCGTATCGCCCAGATTACAGAAGAGGCTCTTAAATACGCCAAACAACTGCAAGCCCAAAACTGGCGCGGCTTCTGTGACCAAATGAATGGCACTCTTACAACCAAGAAAGCTTGGCACATCCTACGCCACCTCCTGGGTAACGCCCCTAGCAAAACTGCCACTTCGCAAAACATAGCCCGACTTATACACAACCACTCTCAACCGCCTGATCAACTACTCTCCCAAATCCGCCACAAGTTATTCGGACCTGCATCATCTCAGACAACTCCCTCGCACCCGGACTACGTGGGCACTCCCAATCCTCAGCTCGATGGCGCTTTTACCATGGAGGAGCTCACGCAAGCACTAACCCGGCTAACCCGCACAACAGCACCCGGACACGATTTAATAACGTACCAGCTACTTCGTAACCTTAACGACGACCACTTAGAATCCCTGCTTGCCTGTTACAACCACCACTGGACTAACGGCACAGTACCGCCCCAGTGGCGCCACGCAGATATCACTTTACTTCCCAAGCCTCACAAACCCATCACTTTTGACAACTTACGACCGATCTCCCTCACATCCTGTGTGGGCAAACTTTTTGAACATCTGGTGACTCGCCGTCTAACGGACTTCCTTGAAGACACCAACTGGTTACCTCACACCATGTTCGGGTTCCGTACTCACCTCTCGGCGCAAGACGTCCACCTCCAACTCAAAGAGCGGGTTCTCGACTGCCTCAGCAAAGTACATCCCAGTTCCGTCCTCGCTCTCGATATACAAGGCGCCTTCGATAACGTCACTCACACAGCCATTCTCCGCCAACTACAAAACACGGGCTGCGGATCTGCCACATATAACTATGTGAGAGCCTTTTTGACAGATCGAACTGCCACTCTCCACATTGGCCCTCACCAGACAGAGACCTTTCACACACCGGCAAAGGGCACTCCCCAAGGCTCGGTTGTCTCACCCCTACTTTTCAATATAGCGCTCATGGGACTCCCGACAGTACTTGAGCAAATCCCCCACGTGTCGCACGCCTTATATGCAGACGACCTCACCATATGGTCCAACACAGGCTCTCCCGGACAACAGCAAGACAGTCTTCAACAGGCAGTCGACACTACGCTGCAATACCTCCAAACCTGTGTTCTCTGCTGCGCCCCATCAAAATCCGCCTTACTCGTCCTCCGAGCACGAACCCGGGGCCGCCCACCAACCCTACCCCCGACCCCTCACTCACTCTCAACGAGCAAGCAATTCCCACCGCCAAGACCCTCCGCATCCTAGGAGTCCACTACCACCACGACGACTCCGGGGCCGCGTACCTCCACAAACTTATACAGACAGTCTCCCAACTTACACACCTAATTCAACGAATATGCTCTCGCCGACATGGACTCAAGGAAACAGATAACTGCCGCATCATTCAAGCAATGCTGATCAGCCGCATCACCTACGGGGCACCCTATCTTACCTTAAAACCACAAGAACATGCCAAGATTGATGTCCTAATACGCAAATCTTATAAGACAGCCCTCAGCCTGCCTACCTTCACTTCTACCGACCGCTTATTGAAACTGGGTCTACATAACACCCTCGCGGAAATTATTGAGGCCCATCTCCAAAACCAACTACAGCGCCTACAAATCACACCCGCCGGTCGTCATCTGCTCAAAACGCTAGGCCGGAAGGTGGTACAAACTCCGGACTCGCCGCAACGCATACCTCCATCAATGCGACGCAACATCCATGTCCTCCCCATTCCGCGCCATATGCACCCTACATACAACGCCGGCCGTCGTCAGCATCGTACACGCCTCCTCATCAGAAAATACGGCAGCGACCCGACCACCCTCTATACGGACGCCTCTCCCTATCCTCAACGACCAGCTCACGTCGCCACTGTTGCCCGCTTCGACAATGCCTTCCTCACCTCGGCAACTGTCTGCACAGCGTCTACTACCACGGCCGAAGAAGCAGCTATTGCCCTCGCAATGACCCAAGCCATGAGTCCCAGCATAACGATACTGTCTGATTCACAAGCTGCCTGCCGTCGTTTTGCACTCGGACGAGTCTCGGCTCTTACCCTGGCCATCCTTTCTCAATGCCCCACCCTCCCTCATGCCCGCATAGTGTGGACACCCAGCCACACTTCCCTCCCTGGGAACGAGGTGGCACACGCCACCGCCCGAGCTCTCCTTCACCGGGCATTCCCAGAAGAGGGCAACAATGCAGCCAGTATTACAAACTCCTTTGCGCCCCTCTCCCAAACATACACCGACATCCTCTACCACTACAGAGCAACCCGACGCACCTATCCCCCTCCCCACCCTTCCCTTTCTACCGCTGACGCCTGCATTTGGCGCCGACTTCAAACCAACACTTATTACAATCACCTCCATCTCCACCACATATCCCCTACTAACTACCCACTCAACTGCCCCCAATGCGATGAGCCTAACACCACAGCTCATCTCGTCTGGACGTGCCCCACCAACCCTCCACCTCCCAGATCCCCTACCCTTGAGCAGTGGGAGTGCGCGTTGCAGAGCTGCCAGCTCGAAGACCAGGAGGCCCTGATCTCTCGGGCGAAGATGGCAGCCGCGGCACGCGGCCTACCGGAATAGGATGGCCGCCCACAGCTCCTAACTCTTTTTCTCCCCTACCCCGTCCCTGCTTTTCAATAAACGTTTTCTCTCTCTCTCTCTCTCTCTTTCTTTCTAAACCTGTTACGGTAGCCTTTATGGGGGTTATCGACGGCTGCCGCACCGGTTTCTGGAGAGGGAAAACGCACGCCAAACGCGTCGCTCACCGCAAATGAGCTGATTGATTGTGGGGTTTAACGCGCCGACCCAACGCAGGCGATGAGGCGCGCCGTAGTGGAGGCCTCCGGATTAATTTTGACCACCTGGGGATCTTTAACGTGCGCCGAAATCTCGTACACACGGGCGTTTTTGCTTTTCGCCTCCATCAGAAAAGCGGCCGCCGCGGCCGGGAATCGAACCCGCGACCTCGTGCTCAGCAGCGCAACGCCTTAGCCACTGAGCCACCGCGGCGGGTCGCAAATGAGTTTGGCACTTCAGCTCTGGGAGAGGACCTATGCCGAGGCACCTCCTCATTTGGTCACATGCCACGCACTGAGCAAAGCGAGGAGGAATAGAGCGAGCGTTGACGTCTAGACTACCACTAACTACTACCACTACCACTACTACCACTACTAGTACTACTACTACTACTACTATTACTACTACTACTATTACTACTACTACTACTACTACTACTACTACTACTACTACTACTGCTACTACTACTACTACTACTACTACTACTACTACGGAAACAGACACAGACAGACAGACAGACAGACACAAACGGGTTGTCCACACCCGCTTGCATTTCATGAGAATATAGAGTAATCGCATTTAAACGCGTGTCTTTAATTGACCGCAAGCATGGTGATGACAGGGTAAGTGTTACTATCCCGTACGAGTATTTCGCGTGCGCAACACAACTGCCACGAAAGAAAAGGAACTTTCTCAGCTGCGTGTTATAGCGTGAGATGGCTTACCTGGAAACATATAGACGAGTATGATCACCACAATAGCGACGACCAAGCCGATCAGCATGCACGCAGTGCAAACCACGAGTGTCAGGGAGGACCTCCTCCTGAAATATAAAGAAGCAATGCAAAGTAGGAAATGCATGCGGCAAATTAAGTCGATGTCGGAAGACACACGCCAAGAAAAAGCACCCCAGGCAATAAACTATTACCATCGTATAACGGCTGAAAACAGGCCTTACGATGTCGCAGATGTCGTAATGCCTTAAACGGACAAAAATATGTAGCGATAAACCCGCTCGCAAAACGAGCCGAGGTTCCGACGGTCTCAACGCAAGACGACTTCAGGCGTGTGATCATTGGCTGATAAATTATTTACGTGCAACGTACACAAGACGTTACCATGTTGGCGTTTACATTACACAAATGAGTTCTTGTGAAAAATGGCTGCTTATCGGCTCGATCCACTGGAAAGGTCAAAAGGCGATAGCCTTCTGCAGGCCCATAGAGGCTCATGCTAATATACGCTAGGGGGGACACTGGAGCTGCAATCGTCCAACGACCACGGGGTTGATTGTGTGACGTAGACTCATGATCTTTGTTGGCTTAACTTGAAGCTTGGCGGTTGTTACGTGCACTTTGCTTCGGATTTTTCGGCGCTATCAGTTTCGGTTTCGGCATCGAAAGCATCGAGGCTCGTTGCGGGGCAGAATTGCTGTTGCGGCCGACTCCAGTGGCTGCAATTATCAAATACTGCTCGACTGCACTGATGTGGACACGGAAAGCAGTAGCATCGCCGTGTAGCTCCTACACTCGAACTAGTCATATTCTACGGCATTTCTGAAGACGGACGCGAACACGAGATTCTGCACAAGGTAAAAGGTACAAGCACGCTGTTCCATCCTATATGAACAACACGAGCGTGGTGGCGGCTAAGCCAAATAAGAAAAACTTTACCAGCAGTAAGTATATGTGTACAGCAGCCTAATTTTTCTTCACAAAACAATATCGCGGGAGCTACGTCCGGCGAGTGGGTCACGACCAAGTTGATCGTGGTCAGCACCTTATCATGGTAGAAAGCGGTGAAACAAGCGAGGATAGGTCGCATGCACAGAACGATTGCGCCAATGCAACTGTCGTCTGCTAAGCTGCCCTTTCCTGCCGGTAATCAGCTGCTTGTAATTATTGGCGTGAACAAGGCGCACGCACAATCGCTGCTACCGCCCGTAATCATGAAAACTTGTGGAATACAGTACAGCCGCCCTGCTTCAGCCACCCTCCATCGCCGACTCGCACGCAAAAAAAAACAAAAAAAAATTGCCCCCACCTTCCCGAAGGGAATCGTGAGGAAGTGCGAATGCATTTCTTGCGCCGAGAGTACACGGCGGAGTAATTGTGCCATCGCCTTGAGAGGCGCAGTACCCGCGAGGGGGAGCTGTCAGGCGAGGGGAGAGGCGCAGCGATTGCTCCTCCGGTGACTGCGCTGCCGATGTCTCCCTGAGTGGCTACGATCACGTGACCCGGGCCCTCGCCGAGAGAAGGGCTGGTGGAGTGGACGTCTTCCTAAAGCGCTACCGCCCCTTTAGTGAAGAGCTCAGGCGACAGCAGGACCGGACCCAACTCCTGGTCTTACAGCGCGCCGACCTCGCTCCTGATGCATCGCCTCGAACGTGTCCCACTGACGACCCGTGCTCCTTCGCTCGGAGTGGAAGCCGGGGCGAGTACTGCGGCGTGTGCTTGGTTGGACACGTCTACGCCAACGTCCTCTCGCATGCCGTGTGTACTTCGCCGCTCAGAGACGACTCGGGGCAACGGTCAGTACGGCGTTAAGGGACAGATCGTGAACGTGCCCATCGACGTTCCGAGCGTGGTGGAGTGTCTTCCACGGCTGGTTCCCGAGGACGTTGCGATAGACGTGCACGTGAAGCGGAGGCTGGTGAGTCCGGCTACGTACAGG
The DNA here is from genome assembly GCF_048455015.1 of Haemaphysalis longicornis. Lineage (NCBI taxonomy): Eukaryota > Metazoa > Arthropoda > Arachnida > Ixodida > Ixodidae > Haemaphysalis > Haemaphysalis longicornis. The sequence goes on from NW_027526385.1 coordinate 109,072,866, forward strand.
CGCGGACTAGTAAAGCGTGGTAGCATCTTGGCGTGGTTGAAGCACCTGGATCCGAATTCGATGCGGTACAACGTTGCGGAAAGCAACATGATGATGATGCGCACTTATTCCTGGCCAATCTCCCACGTGGGTATGTGCCATGTCAGCGGCCAGGCAGCGCGCGCCCATCTCCCCCCGTTGCTTAGGAAGACGAAAAGCGCGCGCACCCGCAGCTGTTGCTATGCGGACGGCGGAAGGTTCGGGGTCGCTTATAAAGTGCATTCGCACTTAAAAACGAATGCAGCTTGTCCGACTCGCACCAAGCACGCTCCATCTCCCCGGTTTGTGTGCGAAAAGTGAGAAGAATACAAGCTAGTGAACTGTGAACCGCATATGTACAGCGAGCATTTGCATTAATATGTTTGCATTAAAGCATTAATATGTAACTTTTTTAGGAACACGTAATATTTTTAGCAGTATGTACCAACTCGCCCACATCAAGCTTTTGTTAATATGCAGAGAAAGAGAACTGTGTGAACAGGGAGCACCGCTGAACTGCTCTTTCCCCTACCTTTTTACCTCTCTCCCCCCAGGGCATCTGGCCTCCTTACCTCAATAAAGCAATTCTCTCTCTCTCTTCGCCGCCTAAACGGCCTAATCATCGGCTCCGCTAAGCTTAGCCGTGTATGCACTTTACAAATATCTTACCCTCTGATAGAATTCCTCTAAACCTCAGTATACAATTAACAGGAAGAACAATTTGTTTTTACGCCAATTATAATTTACACACTAATCAACACTATTTGCTTTTGTAGTGCAAAAAAAAGTTCTTTGAGTCAAGTCAAGATAACGGCTGAGTCAAGCCAAGTTCGAAAATCACGCATCCTCCAGGCATGGCCGCCTCCTGCGGGGTTGAAGCCGCCATTCGGCGGCTCACATAGACACTAGCGCCAGTGTCCCCTCTAGCGTATATTAGTAGGAATTTCCATGTGCAGCCCCTTCCCCGTAACTGCCCCTCCCCTCTCCTCATCTCTCCGCTCACACTGTTCCCATCCTTTATCGGCCATCCAATTATAGACACAACAGTGGTTCGTATATATAGAATTCAATTCAACTTGCGAAGTTCGCACTGCTAGGGCTAGACCTGATAGGTCCTATTGTTACTGTTTGGCAAAGGTTTTTTTTTCGTACGATTTAGTGTTTTATAGCGCCCCCGGCGCCTTTACCGCAGAAAGTGGTGCTTTATTCGTTGAGAAATTAATCATTTTAAGCTAAAATGCTGATTCTCCGGCCAAATCGCGTGTTTCTTGACGTCTGCTATATCGTCACATGGCGGGTCTTCAAACAAACTTCTATAATCAGGTTATCAGGACATCCGGGTCCGTCAACCGACGGACCCGGATGTCAACGCGCGTGATCGTTTTGAAACGAGATTGCGCTTAATGCAAAACATCGTCTTCTTTTTCACACATATAGTCTTTTTTCAGTTGCTGCTGGAATGTAAAAGATGAAAATCGCGAAAACATCTCGTGTCGCGTTCAAAATACGGGCGGTAAGGCACATTTTGCGCCACGCGGGTATGGTTCTAGGGACCCTATTCAGGGGCAGCTACCGGGCCAGAGCGGAGGCTAACTGTGTTAAAACTGCGGATGCTGGTTTGCTGTTAATCCACCTAGATGACGCTATGAAACTTCTCTGCATCGCTTTCGCCTTTGATTTGTTTTTGATCGTGTTTGCACCTGGCTTGTTTTTGTTGCGGTAAGTAGTAATAATTTCGAGAAACATGGGTTGTGTTCGACAAATAGAATTACGTAAGACAGGATTGCTTACGCTAACCGGCCAAGGTCGTCTGAGACAACCGCAATGCACCGGACTGCTGTGCAGCAATAACAAGCATAGTAAGCGAAGTACGAACAGCAGCACGCACTGGGACTTCTAAGTTTACGTGTTCGTTCGCAGCTTTAGTTGTTCCCCCCACAATTCTTGCTGATATAATAAAGAATGTGCCCCAAAATTAAGCGAAAATAGCTCGTTCGCCTAGCTTAGAAGCCCTGTCTGATTTGCGTTTTCTTTTGCCCGCCTCAGCCAATCGCACGGCTGGGCATATGACATCATAGATTCTGTGGCGGGAAATGAGCTAGTAGGTCGCATGGCCATTCCCTTTTGCCCTAATTATGTAGCTTATTTGGGCGAATTTTACGCTAAAAGTGGTGTCAGTATGAATCAAACGAGGCAGTCTTTCTTTCGAATGAATCAAACATTTGTTTAGTCTGCATGGCCCCTTTAAGCTCAAGATCCTTTTTGTGGTTTGTGGTTAAGATATTGTTTTTATTTATATTATTTATTTGTACATGCTGCAGCCGTCAATTGGGGCTATGGCAGTAGTAAACAATAACAGAGCAATTAAACACGGCAACACAGCAATAGAGCAAAAACCAAAATAAATACGAGTTTTTTTCTATTCGCTATCGCGAAAAAGTGAAACGCACGCCGATCCCCTGCCGTGGTTTGAACCGTGGCGACACCGACCGGAGCGGGCGGAAACTATAATGGCAAACTGTTCGCATGGCGACGCAGTGAAACATCCCCCTCGCGAGGGGCACGATCAAATGCAGAGCATTTCCGGGGGCGCACGTCGTTAAGTAGTTTGCGTTACGTTAATGTTGTTGCACTTGTGGCAACTGCTCACGAGAGAGCGCTCGTCAGCAGTAATTTGAATGAGTCAAGGTTATAAGGCGCGTTCGTAGCCTCCCATTCTGTGTCGGCTTTGTGGCGCAGTGGGTAGAGCACCATGTACATTGCGTTCCGCCCGCAGGGTCGAGGGATCGAAACCAGGCGCCGGATAGTATTTTTTTATATAGTGTAGGGGGAGGGGTGCGGACTACGACTACGGACGACTACGGACGTCAACGCGGGTGACATCGTGAGTTACTGAAATGCTCTGCATTTAAAATAATGTGCACGTCTATTTTTTATTCGAAGTACTGTGATAGTATTAGTTTCGTATATCTGTTTTTATCAAACTATGACTAATGATTTCTCTATGCTGAGCGATGTAGGCATGTATGAAGAATACTGTTAGTTCTATAGTAGCTTGGAAATGTTTTGCCTACATAAGCTTGTCGTTTCCGAATTATTTTAACTTTTGGCCTGGTAGCTCACGGACCGACAGATATACAGACGAACCGAAATTTTGACGTTTAAGTAGCCCAAGAAAGAGCATTCTCCAAAAAAAAAAAAAACACTCCCACCTCCCCTCGCGGGAACCCCTTTGTAGATGCGACGCATAGGCGGAGCGGCGAAGGGACCGCGTTTTATAGCGCGCATAACGTTGAGGGGACTGCGTAAGCCGGTCCCAGTCGATGACGACGTTGGCGTACTTGTAAAGCGGCGTGGACTCTAGGTGTTTGAGCCAAGCGTGGATGTTGCTTCGCCGGAGAACGGCACACCGGTTATATGCGCAGCGCGCCTGAAGGAGAGGAAACCGCGGAAGAGAGAGTACTGCACATGAGCCGGCCCCAGCGCGTCTGCCGCGGCTATGTCGCAACGTGCCGCGGCTATGACGCAACACAGTCCAACACAATCCACTTCAATCCAATCCAAATCCAAGCCAAGCCAAGCCAAGCCAAGCCAAGCCAAGCCAAGCCAAGCCAAGCCAATCCAATCGAATCCAATACAATGCCCCTCGCGAGAGAGTGTTCGCTATCGGAGAGGAGAGGGGGTGAGCGGCGGAGAGCGCAGCTGGCGCGGCGAGGAGAATGGGGGAGGGGCGGACAACGCCGACGACGACGCCGGAGGGACAAGGCGAGTGAAAGATGCTCTGCATCTAAAAACGTTATTTGGGAAAAGAAGCCTCTCTTCTACGGAGAACTATGAAGCGCTCAGGCCTGCCTGATTAATTTTCTTGTTACCATCCGTAACCTCTCTGATTATCAATGTACGTTGAAGAGGATGGACGAAAAGCAAAAGTGTGCAGGGGTAATTTGTGAGTGACGTATATAATTACGATGAAAGCGCAACATGTTCGGTGTGCCGATTGTTTCCATCGATCACACATTTCATTCCCTAATTAATGCAAGTGGCTTACAGTTAAGAGGTATACAGCTCATTTTTGTAATTTACAATAAGCGACATAGTTCCCGAGCATTCAATGTCTTTCACAGGTTACTTGTTTTGGGCTAAATTGAGCTAGGATATTTTACCAAAAGTTCCTTCGGAATACAGTATACCGTCGTTTCTGACCTGAAGTGTGATCACCCTTATTTGCGTGGCCATGCGAGCCGGCCTATATTTCGTCTGTAGGCGCTTAGTATGCCATTTCTTTGCGTGACAGAGGTAACCGCAGGCCATAATAATGATTACGCTTTATTTGTTCCCCCAATATATTTTTTACAGAATTTGACTCGTACTTGGTAATGATGAGCACTGTCTGGCTGCTTGGCACTTCAAAGCTACAGTCGAATTCTTTACAATGACGTTGAAAAATGTCGCTTAGATGTTCCCATGATGCTGCCGCGCCTGACTAACTGGAAAAGGTGGCGCGATCCACAAACCTCAATCGGCTGCAAAGGTCTGTTTTAGCTGCTATCTGTCACACAACAATCGGGCTTGACAAGTAGGCTCTCTGGGAATGCTACAGGTATAATTTTAATTTCGTGCCGACGAGCGAGCGCTGAGGATGAGGGCGAATCACGGGTACTTACTCGCGCTCCGGAGCGAACGTGCCTGCAAAACAGGGAAAGAAGGCCGAAAGTCTCAATTGAGGAATTGTCACATATGGAGTAGCAATCATAGCTGACGCGTCTTGGTGCATTGTGCTTTCTTTTCAGGCGATCGGGTGGCGTTTAGCGCGCGGTTTAAACCAGCCGAACATAGTTGCTGGAGCGCCATGCGGGCCGACTAGAGAGCGTCTTGCAATACGTGATCATTGCGGCAGTATTAGAACTTGGATAACTTGGCGAAAAACGCATTGTCTCGAGATCCGCGCAACCACGAACTGGGCGCAAAATTCCCGTTGGCATGCAAAGAACAGGGGTATGCGCCTGCGTAGCGGCACCATTTACTGCGACGCATCAGGAACGTGGCTCGGAACGCGGTATGCAGTGGCCTAGGGACTGCTAATGCATCCCGGGAAGGGGAGCCCGTATTCAGGGCCAAACACACGTGCGGAGAGGGACGCGTTTCCGCTCGCGTTCGCTCCCTCTCCAAAACCGCTCCTGATGCCTGCATGCGTGTTCCTGACCGCTTTCCGCGTACGGAAAAAGGCACGCGAAACGTGTCGCCCGACGCACATGTGTTTCGCCCTTTATGCGGCGACCCGACGTGGGCTGCAGGTGTAATGAATCTGACGCTGCCTGGATTGTCATTAGGATTAACGCTACGGTTACCCAACAATAAAAGGGCCGTGAAGAGAAAATACAAGTTTATTTTATTGAAAAAATTTTGTGTTCTATAGTGCCCATGCGCTTATCCGAAAGCAAACGATGCTTTGTTCACTGCGAAATTAACAAATTTAAGCTAAAATTTTGATTCTCGCGCCAGAACGTGTATTTGAACGCCGTCTGCAATGACATCATAAGAACAGGTCTTTCAGGTAAACGTGGTGTGGAGTGGCACGGCCTCCGCGATCGGCTGCCGGCGGCGCGCCGTTGCTCACGGCGCGCCGCCGGCAGCCGATCGCGGAGGCCGTGGGAGTGGAGACTTGCTTAGGGTTAGTCAACCTAGATGGCGCCACCATACCGTGGCAAGCCATTTTGTGACTTTGGCTCGTTTTTGACCGTATATTTAAACCTGGCTTGCTTTTGTTGATGCAGAAAATACTCGTTCCGTGAAACATAGTGCTCGCTTGACAAATATGATCACGGAAGACACCGTTTCTTGGATCAGTCGGCCAGTGTCGTCTGAGACAACCCCAAAGCCCCGCAGTGCTGTGCATGTAAACCAAGCATAGTGCGTGCAGTACCAACAGCAGTACGCAGCGGTACTTCTATGTTTACGTGTGCTTTCGTAACTTCCACTGTTTGTCCCACTATTATTGCTGCTATAAAAATAAGTGCCCTAAATTTAAGCGCAAATAGCTCGTTCGGCAAGCTTACAAGCTCTGCCTGATTTGCGCTTGCTATCGCCGGCCTTGGCCAATCGCACAGCTGGCTGGTATGAAATCATAGGTTCTGTTGCGAGAATTGAGCTAGTGGGTCGCATGGCTATTCTTTTTTTCCTAATTATGTAGCTTATTTGAGCGAAGTTTATGTTAAAAGTGGTGTCATGATGATTCTGACGAGGCAATCTTTTGTGAATGAACCAAACTTGCATTTTATCTTCATGGGCCCTTTAAGGCTGAACGCAGGTCCAACAAAGACGATTCGCCTGTGCTTGTCGTCATGGTTGCGGAGAGAAGAGGAAGACGGAGGAAGGGGGAAAAACGAACTTCGCGGACATAAGAGCAAAGTTTTGTTGGTAAGATTGGCATTTTGTGAGCTGCACTATTCTTTGTTTCGGGCTTAGGGCGAAGAGGGTTCGTACTCGGAAGCCTGTCGCCCATTTGAGAAGGAATGTACGGGAGAGCAGCAGGGGGCGGCGTCGTGTCAAAGTACCAAGGTCCGTAGTTCGACCCCCGACGCTGGTGGGCGCGGGGAGAAGCCGGGTAGTTGAAGAATTCAGGTGAATCTGCGAAAGAGATATGCACGGAAAGAAGACTCCAGAAACAAGCGACAACGGTTTCACCGATATTTTTCGCCGCTTCATTGAACGCTAAGGGAGTTCAGTTTTATTCGGTTATTTATTTATTTATTTATTTATTTATTTATTTATTTATTTATTTATTTATTTATTTATTTATTTATCATTCATTCATTCATTCATTCAGCTGCACTGTAGCTTTTATGCAAACCCATTCGTGCAGCGGGAGCACAAAATCCCAGGTATACCCTCAGATACAATGCACAATACCAGTAACAAAGACCATTCTGATCCACTGTGCGTTTTAACGCGGCAAAGCTACGTCTTGGCTGTGAGGCGCACCACAGTTGAAGGCCCCGAATGAATATTGCCAACTTGGGTATCTTTAACGCGCACTGAAATGTCAATATACGGGGCGTTTGCGCTGTTTGCCGTCATCTGAAAAGCAGCCATGGCGGCCGGTATAGAAGCCGTGTCCTTGGGCTTAGCAGCGCAACGCCTTAGTCACTGAGCCACCACGGAGGGACAAACAACATTTTCAAGGATGACATAAGGAATTTCGAAATTCTGTTGAATGATAGGTTCATCCATAACATGTTAACTACATTAATATGTAGCAAACATAGTGCTTCTCTGTCTGTTACCTAACGTAGGTGCACGACACGCAAGGGCAAGAAAAGCCTCGGCGAACGTTCCATTAATTCGGGACAGAATAAATTTGTGCCGATGGTCCTTCGCATTCTTTTTTCTTTCCCAGGTAGCTGTTCCTAAATGTGGTTGCTGGTAACTTGGGCAAGGCTGCGATTGCGATTTTTACGATCATTTGACATCAGTAACCGCTGCGCAACTGTAACGAGCTTGTATAGCCGACGAAAGAAGCCAGAAATCAGGACGACAAGCGGGAACTGCTGTTTCGAATCGACACTCTATTTCTGGGGCTGTATTTTTCGGCGCGCCTGGCGTTTTCTATGGTGACGCGAGGTTGCTGTTTGCTTTGAAAAAAGCGTTTACGTGCTTATAAAAAAACAAAATGGATGGCAACAGGTGAATAGCCCGAGAAGGCTTTTGTATTTTTATGAAAAAGCAGTGAAATTTTCACTTCAAGAGATGGCTGAGCAAAAAGCAACCGAAAATTTTGAAAAAAAAAAAATAGTGGAAGTGTTGTGCTATCTTAAGAAGTGGATGCGATTGTAGGGTTTAACGCGCCGACACAACGCAGGCGATGAGGCGCGCCGTAGTGGAGGGCTCCGGATTAATTTTGACCACCTGGGGATCTTTAACGTGCGCCGAAACCTCGTACACACGGGCGTTTTTACTTTTTGCCTCCATCAGAAAAGCGGCCGCCGCTGCCGGGAATCGAACCCGCGACCTCGTGCTCCGAAGAAATGGAAAAATTCAGGTAAATATATTATTGGCCCTTATACCGTTGCTTTCCTAAAATGTTCCTCACAGAATGATTTTTGTGGGATGCAACAGGTATTCTCGATATCTTCTGTGAAATCAGTACGTTATGTGTAGGAAGCACCTAGAATTATTGCAAGTGCTGCCTGAATGATTTTTTAAAAGCAAGTAAACTAGTTAATTTCCGATAAATGCACTCGGTAGGGGTCCACTGGCCTAACCGCTCCTTCGAAGCTTGTTTGAGGCCATGAAGTCTTACATGGCATTGTCGATATGACACTTTGAGAATTCCAGAGAAATGGCGCCAGTCGTTTTCAGCCCCCGAAACCGCTATTGTTCTATTCCTTCCCGTAACATCAAGCATTTCCAGGTACGTGAAATGTCCGCCTAATCGGTACGTCAAGCACAGCACGCCGCCACAGAAGCGAGATATTTACCTGGCAGCGGCTGGTTCGGCCTGATCTGGCCTGGAAGGACGGAAACAGAAACGATATTGTTAGGCACATTCAAGGTGGCTTGTTGTGTGCCATCCCAGGAGGCATTTAAACGCCAAAGAGGGAGTACGGCATTAGCTCATGCAGTGTATCACTCCGCCTGGGCGACCGACCCGGTCGTCAACGCGCGCGCATGTTTTCAAAAAAGACTGCCGCGCGTGACATCGTCTGCTTTTCATCACCCACTTATCTTCGCTGCAGTAATTTATCCGCTCAATAAGCGCGAAAAGTCGCGGCAAAAACTTGCGTCACGTTCAAAATACCCGCTCTTCGCTGTTCGAGTATGAACAGGTCGGATGCGGTGATGAGGCTCTGGGGCAAGTTCTGTTGTCGTACCAGGGTTGCACCCGGGTTAGGTTGTTCGTTTCGGCGACTACACCACGAGCAGCACTCCTCTCAATGACTAGCTGAGACGGACGTTGTGACTGGAATAGTCCTGGAAGTGCCTACACATGTTGCCTCCTGCCATGCATCCTGGCAGGGAGCAAGGGAGGGGGCAAGAGCTCCCACCCGACCACTGCCTTCAGCTCGCGCCTAAATAACCAACGGTAGACATAGTCTTCTGCTCAAAGGGGCCATGAAGACAAACTACAAGTTTGTTTAATCTTACAGAACTCACTTTTCGCGACTCATTCAGTGCCATTCAACACCAGAAAGACGTTTGTAAGCGAAAAAATCGAAAAAATGTTGATAATTTTTCGAATTTCATGGTACAGTGACGTGTTACGGGCACGAGTGATGTAATATAGGCCAGCACAAAACGTAGCGTTCAGTGTATGAACGGCGAGTTATCCTTCAAGCGATACAGTCAAATGAAACTACAGAAGCCACTACACTATAGGCCAGCCATGTTTCTTGTCCACCAATCGGCCAAACAAATTCTGTAACATCATAGCTAAATCACCGGAAAGAGACTGCGGAGTCGCCACTGCTCTTGATATCTTGATTGATTGTTTGATACTGGTGGTAAAATCGGCAACATTGTTGCCGGGACAAGACCGCCTTTTCAATGAACCAAGCACATATTTAGCCGTCATGGTCCCTTTAGTGTTTGTTAGTCGTGCTTAGTCTTCGACCCAAGTGTGGCGCTCACCGCTATTTTATTTGCGCGACCAGAATGCACCTCTTAGGATTATAAGTATACTTACCAACTATAGCTCGACTTTAGGCTATAACTGGTGGCATGACATATCGGTGAGAACAGCGCAGGGAAGGGGACAAAAGAGAGGACAGCAAAATAGCTGTACTGCATGCCCTTTGTTTCTTTCGTCCCCGTTTCTGAGCTGTTTTCACCGGCATGTCTAACCAACCACGTTCAAACGAAAACTGACGAGACATTTTTAGAGAACATGGTCAGAAACTTTCCAAGACAATCGGCCCTGGAAGAGCTTAGTTGAAAAGGAAACTTAGCCCGTTTTCTGAACTGACTCAGCAGTATTAAGCTGAAGGGTAATGGGAAGTTGTTGCGTAATGTGAGAGTAATAGATGGCGTGCCATCTGTACGAACGACAGCACTTGTTGCAGTGAGGGTGCACATTGAGTTCCTCGATGAGTTGTGCGACAGCAAAAAAACTATGAGTATGATGGTGATAGTATTTGTCGAAAACAGGGTCCCATAGATCCAAACGAATAGCCGTGTGACAGCATGTGATTAAAACGAACAGAGACTTCTATATGTATCTGGAAAAAATTTTCTTGTTTTTTTTTAAATTGTTATACTGTTAACCATTGTTTGAAGGTTAAGAGCAATATGCCGAAAAACTGAAAGATTCGCAAACATACTTCTTCCTTTATACATATATTATGCATCGACCTAAGATCACAGCAGCTTCTTTTTTTATAAATTTCACGAATGTTGAACAATACTTACGAAAAGATGCATGGTATTCCTCACTAAGGTCAGCTTGTAGGCAAAAAAAAAAAAAAAGGAGAGAAATCTTAGTCAAATAAAAACCTTGTCAGCAGGACATATGACACGGTTAAATAACATTACCGGGGTCAGATGTACGCAAGCCTAACAGGTTGCTCTCTTTTGCGATGAATAGTGGAAACGTACACATATATCACTGTGATCTGCTTTATCCCTGGGAAGGACGTCAGGGGTAACACGATTTTGCAAGAGCGGTCGTCTTTGCACTGGATGCCACCGCCTATATTCATCTTCAAGAAGTGCAGCTCTTTTCTTGAAGATTAAAGTGGATTTTATTAGTAATCCTTGTTTAAAATTCTTCAGAAATTAGTCTTTAAATGCACTAAATTTAATTAGGATGTTTGTTAATCTCTTTAATTTCTGCTTTAAACAACGCAAGTTCTCGCGGAAAGACGCGGAGACGCAGGCTCTGGCGGAAGCTAGCTATATAGACAAAAATTATTAATGGTTGTGTTCGCACAATGCACTTCGACATTGGTTTACGTTTTTGCACAATTTGTGGCGGTGAAATGGTCTCATGCATTCCACGAAGAAGGTCGAGTCCTTTCATTTCGTTGCAACTTCCTTACGTTGCAACTTATGGGTGTACCCTAATGTAGGGAATTTTTAAGCGTTGAATATGTCTGAACAGGTGAACATGTGCGCAGTTCTGACCGTAAGGTTGTATGCAAGATATTAGAGAGTTTTAGTATAGCGTTTTAGCTGTGGCGTTAACGTTTGCGTGCCGTAATCGCAAACGGATAGCGCCTCGTTACGCGACGGTTAGCGTGCCCGCTAACGCTATGGGCGCACTAAAGTGGTGCTTTCCGCTATACTAAAACTCTCCATTGGCACTCTGACGTGAAGCGTTTCTACCACATACTACTCACAAAACACGGGACCGAGATGGCAAGCCACAGTATACCCTCAGGAACCAGGGGATGTACTAAGGGCACGCAGCCCAAGATGTGACTCCTCCGGGAGGAAGTATTGAGCGACAATGATAGCGCGATGACATATGCCCTCGCTATTTGGCCTACCGGCATTTCGATACTCCTATGAACCGCTCCGCTGTGAAACCAGGAAAGGAGAAGCTAGTATTGCGTGAATAGCAATGGGGCGAACACCCATGCCGTTTCGTTAAAGACAAATACAAAAGAAACAGGTGCGCGACCGCATCCACCTACCCATTTTTCAGAAGACTCCGCGAGAGACGCTTCTTCTTTGTTGTCCTCTCAGTGGAGCGTGGCTTCCGTCGAAGCCGCTGTCATTATCCTCGTAGACTTCCGGCCGTTAAATTTTTGTGCGGAAAATTGTCCCTCACTCGTCACAGCATTGCATTGCCGCATTGGTAACTTCCTAATTTACCGATGAAAAAAAAAAAATCTCCGATACACTCCGTACAGATGGTTAACGAGCGATGCTCTAACGTGCGGCTGCTGTTTACCGTGCGTTATTGCTTATGGTTTAATAAAAAAGTCTATGTCATTACACGTAACGTGTAATTTATGTTCTTCGTTACTCGTGGTACCCATGTTCAATTCCTACTTCGGGAAGGTTTCTTTGGAGGCACTTGATGGGCCTTCGCTTATCATCATCATCATCATTTCGGAAGCCCATTGTGTAACGTTGGCTTTCCTGCAGTACGTTTCGGAGACGGGACGGTCGCCGTCAGTGAGGCATAGAAAGATTCGCTTTAAAAGGCAACTAGTTTGGCTGAGCGTGTCAAGAAACATAAAAGCTTCCACCCTTTGTTTTAAAAAGTCGCTTTTAACGCGTGTTTCTGCCAGACGGAATCGCGTCCCGCCAACCGCTTTTTTCGCGACAGAACGCTGCCATTAAGCAGCGTGGGTGCCCACAGAAACTATATGTAAACAAATAAAACCATTAGAACCGGCACCCACCCAAATTCGTAAAAGCTGAAATTACGATCAGCGTTTGCTTCATACCGAGCACGACTACAGGTCGGGGTACGACGTTTGTTTTAAATGCCTGCAGCGCATTGCACCTTCGTTGACAAGTGGAAACAATTCTTGCGTTTGTAACACAGCGCCACGCAATAATCGTTTTCACAATGCGTTAATTAAATTCGCACGTGGTCTAAGCTAACCCCGGATACTTTCAACGCGGCGCGCTATTTTCCCAGACGTAGCTTCGACACATTAATTTTAAGTATATGGGGCGGGGGAACCTTCCCCCAAATTTTGCTTTAAACGCTACGAAATAATTTGGCAAACTACCAAACTGGCAGTTCAATGCTAAAAAATATGGGGATACACTTCACACCCCTCAAATTACGCAATATTGTTGGAGCACGGGTATCCTATTTTTATTGCCTGTATGCATTTACGAGAGCCACCATGTGTGCTCAGCGCATGGGCGAGATTCATTGTGCACTTAACACTATGCTTGAAAACGCAATATAATCCGAAACTTCTTTACGACTTCCGCAAAGTTTCGTTCTTGTTTGCGGGGTTCTCGTCCCGTGAGTCGCCGAGACCACACACCCAACAAGGGTAGACGGCAACAGACATACCACCACTACTGCTATAAAATCTTGTGTTTAGCGGAACAATTTCTCCCATGCCCTTTTATCACTCTACTAAAAAAATGCCTTCAAAACAAAAAAACTCGTGGAGGTGCTGGGTATCGATCCCAGTACCTCTCGCATGCTAAGCGAGCGGTCTACCATCTGAGCTACACCCCCGACAGAGTTAGAAGTCGAATGCGGACAATACAAAGGAAACGGGTGATGTTTTGCGCGCTCTGTTGCTCAATCTCCGCTCGGCGCCGAACTGGAATTAATCTGGGTCAAAAGCAAGGGCGGCGCAGCAAGGAGGAGATCAACTCTTTAAAACTCTGTATGTCGCCCACCGTTCCTCGTCCGGGGGTGTAGCTCAGATGGTAGAGCGCTCGCTTAGCATGCGAGAGGTACTGGGATCGATACCCAGCACCTCCACGACCACTTTTTTTTAAAGCTTACCATGTGTAAGGGGTGGTGGTGTTTGTTTGAAAATTTTTGAAGTAATAAAAGTAAAATATGTTACTTACCCAGCGCCGTTTTTCGGTGCCCTAAAAAAGTCTATAAAACGTAGTTGGAAAAGAAACATCTTATTTACACCTGCACGTCACCTGGACTATTGCCAAAGAACGAAAGCCTTGTATTGTGATACCTCTCGTTGGGTATCAAAACCCTTCATTGTTGCAATCTCGCATTTCCTTGCCGGCCACTTCCACACCTTCCTCTGCTCCCATGAAAATTGCGAAAGCCTTCTTGGTTTACGAGGGTGTTATTACAATGAAGAGGCCACCATTGATACTTCGGTACAGCTTAGATGCGCCAAGAATTAAAAACTTATTTCCTCAACTTTCAAAAAAAAAAAAAAAGGCGGCTTTATTCGTAGCGTTGTTTTTCTCCCCCGAATACTTTGCTGTTAACTGTTTTTCCAACTAATATTGTATAAAAGGCTAGCTGAATGTTTTAGGAATGTTTTGAGAATGTTTTGAAACATGATGAATGAAAATTGGAATCAAGGACGTACAGCATATATAAAAATTTAAATTACGGGGATTTAACGTGCCGAACCTGCACTTGTGCTATGAGGCGCGCCGTAGCTGAGGGCTCCGGATTAATTTTTACCACCTGGGGATCTCTAACTTGCGCCGAAATCTCTACACACAGACGTATTTGCTGTTCTCCTCCGTGTGAAGAGCGGCCGCCGCGGCTGTGGATCACATCCACGTCCTTTGGCTCAGCAGCACAGCGCCTCGGCCACGAGCCACCGCGGAGGGTACAATCAGAAACGCGTGAGTTAGACGCACAAAGGAAAGGAATATGTGAATGAGGCCCATCACGAACCAGAGTGCGAAGTGGCGCAATAATTAGGCCATGGCCGACAGAGCAGAAAAAAGAACGCACACGAGCACTGTTGTGTCGTGGGCGACGGCGAGCGGCCTCGGCAGCGACGGGAGCGAAGGCCGCTCGCCGTCGCCCACGACACAACATCTTTTTGGCGACGAGGATGGGATGCTTTTCTTCTGCTGCGACGACATCGTCGACGGGTCCGGCAGAATGAAAACGTGAGTGCGTTTGACCTCGCTCGAGTGTGACTGTCCGGCGCGTCTGGCGTCGCGAGGCCTAGCGTTCTTTGTGCTGACGCTTGTCGAACCGTCGTTTAGGCCTCGCCCTACTTCGTTCTTCTGCTTCTGCTCCTGCATCTCTCTCCTTCCTGCTTGGCAGCATGGGCCTCTTCGATAACCTGCCCGTTTTCCTCGAATTGCCGGGGCCGCCTCCGATTCCGTGGCATAACTGGAAAAAATTGTTTCAGGCCCATCTCGAGGCGGCTGGCGGCAGCGACTGGAATGACGGACGACGCGCGTCGGCGCTCGTCAGCGTTTTGGGTAGGGAGGGGCAACGAAGGTATTTTGCTGAGGCGGAGCAGGACGAAGCAAGGAGGGACGCCGCCAGTAACGTGACCGACGCTAATGTAACCAGCCCTATCGTGACCGACTCCGCGACCGACTGTAGTGTGACCGCATCCTCGGCTCCGGCCATTTCGAAATTCGACCAACTTTTGGAGCAGCTGGACCGGCTCTTCGCTGCGTCCACAAATACGCTTGTTGAACGACATGAGTTCACAAGCCGTCGTCAATTTCGGGGGGAAAGTTTTTTAGAATACGTGACCGCTCTAAAGGAGAAAGCCGTACGTTGCAAGTTCGGGCTGACGTACGCGGAGCGCGTCCGAGATCAAATCATACATGGAACGTCTAACCCCCAGGTTAGAGAAAAGCTGCTCGCACATGGCGAAAAGTTGTCTTTGGAGAAAGCTGAAGAGATTGGTCGGTGTTTTGAATCTTTGTCGTTGGTGAACCAAGCCTTCGGTTCGCATCATCAAGTACAAGCAGTAGGTCGACGAGGAGAAGGTGGCGTCGCGGAAGATGACAGTCGGGGAAGCCGCCGCGCTCAAGATGGCGGCGTGGAGAATCAAGATGGCATGGGCCGCCGGGGAGGCCGGCGCGCTCAAGATGGCGGCACAGGAATTCAAGATGGCCTGGCCAGCCGGGGAGGCCGTGACGTCATTCCACCGGGTTCGGGAAGGCAAGATGGTGGCCTCCAAGATGGACGTTTCCATCCGCAGTCAGCTGTAGAGTTCCGCGGTACAGTTCAGCAGAAGAAGTTTGCAGGCAAGCTTCAGTTGTGCGAACGATGCGGAAATAAATGGCATAATTCAGCATTTCAAAATTGTCCAGCCCGAAATCGGCGCTGCAACTCTTGTAATAAGTGGGGACATTTCGCATCGATGTGCCGTAAGCCGGCACCAGTGCATCGAATTTCTTCGAAGGAAGCTACGGGATCCGCTTCGACACCGGAACCTGTAGAGCATCCAGCATCCACGGAGATCAACGCACCCGCAAGATCTTCTGTCTTTACAGTCAGCACTTCTTCTAGAAAGGACTGAGTCGTCCAAGCTGAAGTCAGCGTCAACAGTCCTCCAAGAAAGGACTTAGTCGCTCAAGCCGAAGTCAGCGGAGTGACCATGCAACTCTTAGTCGATACCGGAGCATCCGTGTCGTTGATGACTGGCGAAGATTTCAAGCGTCACTTCAGTAAACAGCATGCGCTGTCCAAGGCTTCCGTCAACTTGTGGAATTTTTCCAAGCAGCGTATCGGCATCCGCGGCTCATTCCAAGCTCCTGTTCAAGTCTTGCAACGGTCTTGCTCCGTCACATTCTACGTCACCGACAAAGGGACATCTCTTTTGGGGCTCGACGCCATCCAGCAACTGGGCATTCAGATCGACGGTGCGTCTCTTACGTGTCGACTAGCATCGGTGTGTGCAGTGCAGTGTCCCGTGAACGTGCCCCCGGGTTTCGAACATCTCTTCAACGGCGAGTTGGGTCTTGTCAAGGACGTCTCGCATAAGATCCAACGGCGGCCAGGTGTGACTCCAGTTGCATCTAAGCTACGAAGATTGCCTCTTGCTCTCCGTGATCCAGTGTCCAGCGAGCTGCGACGCCTCGAGGACAATGATGTCATTGAGCGTGTCGACGCCTCGGAGTGGGTTTCGCCACTCGTCGTCGTCCGGAAAAAGAACGGGGACATTCGGCTGTGTGTGGACCTACGGGAACCGAATAAGGCAATTATCATTGATGGGTATCCTTTACCGCATGTTGAAGAGCTGTTGCAGATGTTTCATGGTGCTGTTTGTTTTTCTAAGCTTGACTTGGCGTCGGCTTATCATCAGTTGTTGCTGGAAGAGGGCAGTAGGGACTTAACTACTTTCGTGACTCATGAAGGTTTATTCAGGTTTAAGAGGGTGTGTTTTGGTCTGGCGTCGGCGCCTGCGGTTTTTCAAAAAATGATGTCTCAGATCTTAAAAAATTGCAAAAATGTTGTTTGCTATCTTGATGATATTCTTGTGTGGGGAAAGACTCAAGCTGAGCATGACGCGAGCCTGGTTGAAGTCTTAACATGTATAGCAAACAGTGGCATGAAGTTGAACGACAAATGTCTTTTTTCGGTCAAGGAACTTGATTTTTTGGTTCACAAGATTTCGGCTGAGGGCATCTCACCTTTGGAGAGCAAAGTAAAAGCTATAGTTCATGCTCCGGCTCCTACGGACATAAAGTCACTACAATCATTCTTAGGTCTTGCAGGATACTATGCTAAGTTCATAAAGAACTATGCAGAGATAGTTGAACCACTTCGCCTCATGCTCAGGAAGGGTCAGACGTTTTGTTGGTCTGATGATGCTCAGCGCAGTTTCGATCAGTTGAAAGCGTGCCTCACATGTTCTCCGGTTGTGAAGGTCTTTAATCCTGACTTGCCTGTAGTAGTAACTACCGACGCATCTGATGTGGGAATTGGCGCGGTACTACAGCAGCGGTATGGTTCTCGGCTTGAAACCATAGCCTTTGCATCTAGAACTTTGTCGGAGACTGAGAGAAAATACTCTGTGGGAGAGCGCGAAGCGCTGGCTTGTTTGTTCGCGTGTGAAAAGTGGCACATTTTTCTTTGGGGCAGACGGTTCACACTTAGAACTGACCATCAGGCTGTAGTTGCTTTGTTAGCCGCAGGAGACTCAGGTCGGAGACCTTTAAGGATTTCACGGTGGTCAGCTCGTCTGCTGTACTACAATTTTGACATCGAGTATTGCAAAGGGTCAGAAAATCTGGTGGCTGACGCTCTATCGAGATTACCCATTCAGACTGGTCAAGAACTTGTTAAGGAGGAAGAGATAGTGTCGTTGGTAACATCAGTAGTCGATAAAGAAACCGTGCAGCTGGCAACGAAGGCCGATGTGACGTTGCAGAAGGTAGCAGAGTATGTGTCAAAGGGTTGGCCTGATAAGAAAAAGGTACACAGTGATTTAACTGCTTACTTTCATGTAAGGGATGAACTTTCTGTTGTGGACGGATTACTCATGCGTGATGACCGTGTAGTCATTCCTTGTGTACTGGTACCTACGTTTCTCGAGTTAGCACATGAAAATCATCAAGGAATAGTACGAACGAAGCAACTTCTCCGGGAACGTTACTGGTGGCCTCAAATGGATCGCGATGTTGAAGAACATGTAAAGCATTGTCACGTTTGTCAGCTGACAGACAAGTCTGCTAAGCCTCATGTAGCTCCGTTGCAGCCAGTGGAATGGCCTGAAGGGCCTTGGCAAAAGTTGGGAATGGACATCGTCGGTCCGTTAGATGTGTCGTACCCCCGATTTCTTGTTACACTAGTCGATTACTACTCTAAGTGGCCTGAGGTTCTGGGCACAAATTCCATTTCAACTGAGGATGTCATTAAGTTGTTGGACTCTTCTTTCAGTCGGGAAGGGCTCCCTGAGGTTTTAGTGACGGATAATGGACCCCAGTTTGTCTCCAAACAAATGCAAGAGTATCTAAAGGAGAAAGGTATCCGCCACGTGTTCTCGTCGAATTATTACCCTCAGGCTAACGGCCAGATTGAACGGTTTAACAGAGCTCTCAAAGAACATTTACAGGTAGCCAGACTTGAAGGCAAGGATGCTTCGAAGAGCATTGCACAATTTCTTGGGTCGTATCGGGTCGCACCACATTCAGTGACAGGTCTTTCTCCAGCTTTTTTGCTGCATGGACGTCAGCCTCGTTCCAAAGTGGATATTAGCAACTTCAGGATACGTAAAAGGGCAGCAGAATCGGACAGTTTCCTGCCTCATGTTCGGAATCAGGTCTTCACGAAGCAGCATAAAGCTAAACAGTACTTTGACAGAAGGAAAGAGCAGACCCGCATAAAGGTGGGAGATGTCGTGAAGGTAAAATTCCGTAAGCAAGGATTTCTGAAGTATAGTAAGCCGTTGACAGTGCAAGCTCAGGTTGCACCTTTCACCTTTAAGCTCAGTGATGGAAAGATCTGGAACGCTTCAAAACTCACAGTCGTTCCGAAGGGAATCGAGGTTGGCTCAGCACCGTATTCCTTTGACAATGTTGAACTCTCGTCGAGGCATAAAGAGTTTTTGTACTCTTTGTCTAACTTGGACATTTGTGACAGTCAGTCCCCTAGTCTACAGTTGTCAGAAGGGACAAGCCCCAGTGTTCAGACAGACCCTGATCTGTCGGAGGTTTCTACCAGTGCAAGGTCTGAATCCATTGTCCCTCGGGAACCATTAGAATGTCAGGAAGAAAATAGTGAACAAACAGATCCAAATAGCCATGTAGACAACACAAGGGAAAGTGAGGGGGCTTCTGGATCGTCAAATAATGCAAGTTCAACGTCTACGCGTCCGCGCCGTAAGACTAAGCAGCCTCAGTGGCTTCGCGAATATGTGCAGTAAGGGGTATACGTACGGTTCATGCTTTGCGTCATGTTGAACGTGTCATGTCTGTGTTGAATCGTATATCATCATTGAAAGTGTTTTGGACGGTTTTTTTTTCGGGACTTTAGAGAACTGTCGTGAGCGAAAATGTTTTTTGGACGGGTTTTTTTTGGGGGGGGACTTATAGAACTGTCGTGAGCGACTGATAGCCTGTTGTGTGAGTCAAGTGAAAGGAAGATACAGACATTCTTCAAAGCACGGGAGAATGATGTGGAGTGTGCGAACTTCTTTTGCACGGGAAGATGATGTGGTGTAGTGGCGTATTTCGCAGAGTGTGCGAACTTCTTTTGCACGGGAAGATGATGTGGTGTAGTGGCGCCCTCTAGTGGAGCGCCCGCTCACTGTGTACGCTTGGTTGTATAAATTGTAACTAGATGTCGTTGCTGTGGACGCACGTGACGGGTCACGTGCGTATGCGTCTCGGTGTCGTCTTGTTGAACAATAAACGTTCTCTTTGGGGTCTGGTCTTGGTACGAGCAGGCCGCACTCTTTCTTCTTGGGCTTGTGCGTGGGCCCGGCGGCCGGCCTTCGCTCCCGTCGCTGCCGAGGCCGCTCGCCGTCGCCCACGACACAACAAGCACACTTATGTTCCCTTCCATAAGAGAGGCTGCTCAAGACGCTTCAAAAAGTACGACGCCCGATAGAAGGAAACAGAAGCCAGAAATGCAGAGCTCGGATTGTAGAACGCGATATCATAGCAGAGATATCTCAAATGGTTACGACTTCGGTGGAAGCGGAGCAGATAACGAATTGAGAAGGAACCTTTCCATCCGAAATGAGACAAGCCCAACGGTCCAGTAACCAATAATGTTTGTTTTGCGTTCAGAAAGCAAGGGGGGCAGCGGCATTGCCATTGACGTTGCTGTGCACCACCTCCCCGTTAGAAAAGGGCGAGCCAATAATCATCGTCATTAAAATCTCGGTTTCTGAGCAACCTGAACTCGGAAAATGATTTTCTGCTGCCAAGTCCTTCTAAATTACAGTTCAGTTTTCACAAAAGAATACCTGCGCAAATTCAGAGAATTGTCTACTAATGCGTAGCATTCTTATGACACATGTCTACAGCGTGAGATCTCTACAGCCAAATATGGCTATGAGTAGCGACAGGCGTTGGAACATTTTATTCTTATGAAGATTTCTTTCGTTTGTGTCCGCCAGTGATGTAAATTTATACCGTTATAGCGATGACGTGCCTTTACTTTGCTAATTGTTTTTTTTTTCTTTTTTAAAGATGCAAGGCGTACGGCAGAGTTGGTCCGTTAGCGTTATCTTTATAGGTATTTGTAATGTTCCTTTGCGGACTTCTTTCTTTTACCCTTTGGTTTTTTTTTTCAGGGAGATGTGTATGATGCACATTTTTCATTTTGTGTGATCATTTCTGTAAATATTTTATTTTTATAGTGTTTATTTTGGTGTTTCAAAATTTGCTCCGGCCGTTTACCCTATTGTAGCGATTAAAGGTGTTACTTCCGCCAACACTGCATTTCTGTGGAAATGCAAGGCGTTACACGGTCCTGGTTGTGGGGGTGCTCGGGAAGAATGCTACGCAGTAAAACTTCAATTCGCGCGCCGTCTTATTTTGGTTTTTGTGTGCCTTGCATTGCATCTACCCAGTATGTTCCACCATTTAAGCTAGCTAAGCGGTGTGACGCACAGAGTAGCTTGTGACGCGAATCCGCGCACGCTTTCCTGTCAAACACAGCCAAGTACAAATGCTCATGCGTGCATGCTTTGTTTTGAACGCTAATCTCGGAAATAAATAGTGATTGTGAGAAATTTAAAAAAAAATTATGCATTCAACTTTACCTCCCTTTAACAATGTCGTCGTTTTGTGCCTGTAAAATGAGAGGAGAGACCCAAGGCCATGACGTCCCGGTGATACGGTGATGTTCTATTTACAAAATGGCGATATGAGGAAGACGAAACAGCTTGAGCTCGAGCTTTTGCCATGATGGCGGGCACCGATGTAAATAATTTCATCGGTGCAGCGATGATGATAATAAGAAGTTTCAGCAATGCCCTTCCAGATAGATATCACCTTAATTCCGCGTGAAGGATTTCTTGACAGCATACTTTAGAATGCACTTTTTCCCGGAATGGCATAGTATAATGGCACTGCTGGGTATTGAAAAGAGTTTTAATCAACTTGCAAAGAAAAATCTGCAAACGGTGTCGTTGAAGAGATAGGTCTACACCCAAAGCGCTGAGGCGGTGATGGCTTATGGGGGAAAGAACCTTGTGGCCCGTGGGAAACACCCTGACGGGAAACGTATATAGTTCAGTCCAACGCGGAATGGAAAGAAGTATGATTGGAGTGAGATTTAGGGATAGATAATTCGTATGTTACAATAGGAAACAGTCTAGCATGCGAGATATCATAGCTTGTTTTTTGCGGGAGACTGGGCCGGAGACAATTTTGCCGTTCCTAAACGGTGAACGGGACCAAATCTGTACGCGTTTTGCATCATGTACAGTCATAGAAAAATGAAATTCCGACACGAAATTGTTAGAACATTCAAATAGCGCGATTTCTAGCGCCCCATTCTAGGGAGGCTGTGGCGTGTGTCAGTTTTCTTGCTGACGTAATTAATGAAGAAATGAAAGAGGAGAAACTGGCGCGAACACAGTATAGCAGAAAAAAGCTCTTTAAAATACTTTGTGCCAGAAGACAAGGAAATGAAACTGAGAAAAAGACGCACGTACAACGTTTCAGTAAAGAAGTTGTTAATAACTATCTCGAGGCTGCAGATTTAAGTGCTCCGAGGAAATTTTGTACCGGAAAGCGGGCGGAGGGTTTGGGTAACGCAATACCCAGCAGCAATTATTTTGAATGTGGCGCGTTTCCATCACACGCTTTCTTTTTTCTCTTTTGCTGGTCGGCCATAGTAACGTGATTTCATTGTCTTGCACCGACGGCAGAAACTGCTTCTTAGGACGAAGAAATGCGAACAAAAAGCTCATGTGAACGGCTGAAACATTAAAAAATAAATGAACTTTGTAGGGAAATACAACTTAATCAAATAAAATATCAATAAATATAGTGTGGTTTGATTGTTTCAGTAGTCACCGGTGCAACAGTGGAGTGAGAGAACGGACTGAAAAATGCCGCCACGCCCTAGCCGCGCCTCCTTGGTGCGCGCTGACCTGTACCGGTTAATCACCTCAATAGTCTGGAGCATGCTATTTTTGAAGGTCGTGTGGCCGTCACATTTTGGGTTTTGCTCGGCAGAATATTAGAGCTTAGGCTGGGAGCCAACAATAAATCGAGTGATCCGTTCGTCAGCTTTCTGCTGTGTTTGG
This sequence comes from Haemaphysalis longicornis, assembly GCF_048455015.1. Taxonomy (NCBI): domain Eukaryota; kingdom Metazoa; phylum Arthropoda; class Arachnida; order Ixodida; family Ixodidae; genus Haemaphysalis; species Haemaphysalis longicornis. The sequence goes on from NW_027526385.1 coordinate 109,095,476, forward strand.
GTGCCTTTGTTGTTTGGCGCCAACGAGGTGCGGCCGCCTCGAAGGCACGACCGTTGCGTGCGATTTGCCCCCTGTTGTGGCGCGGTCGTAAAATGGCCATGGAGTACCTGCAGCATGAAGTGGTTGCGCTGGGGGAAGAAGTTTTCCTCCTGCGTTGGTCGACTCGCTTCATAAAGGTCGCCAGTAACACCACTCCAGGGGGTGCAGTTACTTATCAGCGTGTAACACTTGCGTGTTGTCTAGGGAAGGGGGTCGTATGTGCAGAGTCCAAAGCATAGCGTGGCAGCCTGGCTGATGATGCCTCTATGTAGAGACATAGACATGAGTATAGCGGGGAACTGATCTGTGAGAACTGTTGTGGCTTTTATGTTGACTCCCAAGCATGAATGCTGGCGTCTGGACTTTATGTCGTTTGCATTGGTGTAAAGAGCATTCGGCGCGGTGGACATTGTTTTTGTGAAGTTGAAGTTGTGAGCTGTCCGTTTTGTTTCCTCTGTGGCACATTGCGTATATCTTGTGTCCTGTCGACCCGTGTAGTAGCGAACTGCAGCGGGTCCTAGCTGTAACTAGATTGAATAAATTCTTATAAGCAAATTGCACGAATTGCATTTTTAAAGCATTTTAACTCCATAGAGACGTCGTCAAAGCTCGTGTATCCCGACTTTCGAGCAATCTCAGGCCTTATAAAACAGCACCCCTGTTATTTGGTTTTCTTCTTTGGCCTTCTCCACCACTGTACCTCAGGGACTTTCCAAACAGGTTGTGCGATGCGCTCGTTTACCTTTCAGGGAAATAAAATGGGAAACAGGAAGAATTACGAGCTTTTATTTTAAGCAAAAGTATGTGTGCAGTATGTGTGCAGATGTTCTGTGTGCAGATGGTAAAAAAGAAACCTGTTCGTTCAAGCAAAATGGTATTCAGGGTACAACGAACTTTTAAGCAGAGCGGTACGAGAGGAGGTTCTGGGTCTGATACCTCAGAACTCATTGGCCGCTCCTTCTGCCGCGATCCTTGTGCAGGTCCGCAGTGTCCTGGAGCTTAAAGGAGGCAGGTAACCATGTGCCGTGCAGGCCCGATACGGCGGCTGCAAAGGCAAGCTCCTCTTGGACACCGCGATGGGTGGACGTTGCGTCATCTTGCGGCAGCGTCCGCGGAAGCACCTTTTACCTTGAGGACGTCCTCGGGCTCAGTTCAAGCAATCCGATTTTTTTATGTGCTCGGGTATAAAACTACATCACTCGCAATATTTTCGAGTGCCGTAATAAATTTTAGCAGTGCGAAACACCGAACAAACGTCCCGATTCGTTTCGCCAGCACCACGTGATGGACAAAAAAAATAAGGCTTGATTATTCCAGTGTCCAAGTCGTCCGAATGGTGCTTCGGGATGAGCGAAAGGGACACGACGAACTAGAAAAGCGCAGCGTGTGCAGGTGTACATTAACATACTTCGAAGAAGGAAAAAGGGTGGAGAGTTTGTGATTGCTAAACTCACGGACACTCCAAGCATCGAGTGGTCGAGGCTAAGCTTTTCCGAGGCGAAAAGTTAGCGATCGCTGTGCCATAATTCATCAGAGTTTACGGCTTTCCTGTGCAAAGGGCCTGTTGGAAACACACTGTTACTGGGCTGTCTTTTCTGTCAAACCATAGGTATGATGTAGAGGCTTGATGTCGGGTGCGTAGCACTGTGCAGAGAAAGATGGTAATTGTTGTCGTCGCCACACCAATTTGCGTGTTCGTCTTCCTCCTTAATTTGCCCCATAAAGCGCACAAGTTAAACCACGATAATGAGCTGGCGGCAGCCTTCATTAGTTTATTCAGGGACCGGTCCCGAAAGGAGTCGTGAAGACAAAACACAAGTTTGGTTCATTCAAAAGACGGCCTCGTTAGAATCGCACTGACACAAGTTTTAAGGTAAACTTCGCTTAAATAAGCTATATATTTGGAAAAGAAGGGAATGGCCATGCGACCCACTCAATCATTTCCCGCAACAGAACCTATGATGTCATACCAGCCTGTTCTGCGATTGGCGGAGGCCGGCAAAAGCAAACGCAAATTAGGCTGAGCTTTCAAGCTTTCAGAACGAGCTATTTGTGCTTAAATTTAGGGAACATTCTTTTTAAAGCGATAAGAATGGTGGGACAAGCAGTCTTAGTAACGAAAGCCCATGTAAACATAGAAGTACTGATGCGCACTGCATGGTACTGCGCGCACTATGCTTGGTTTAGCTGCACAGCACTGCGCGGCTTTGGGGTTGTCTCAGACGACAGTGGCCGATTGACGCAAGCAAATGTGTCTTACGTGACCATATTTGTCGAGCGAGCACTATGTTTCACTAAAAGATTTTTTCCCAGAAAAAAAAAACAAGCAGGTTTAAATACAGTCAAAAACAAACCAAAGGCAAAAAACGGCTTGTCACGGTATGGTGGCGCCATCTGGGTTCAGTAACGTAAACAAACGCGCGAGTACCTCGAGACCAGCCCCAACGTACAGGGCGGAGACACCCTTTGAACGGTCCCGTGCCGCTGCAATTGAGTCAACGTGCTCAACGCGTTGTTCTTTTCGTTTCCCACGAGACGCAGCAACGCGAAACAGATAAGATGATTCAAACTTCGCCAGTAAACCGCGTTTCGGCGATAATTTTAGTGCGGTTTTGATGCAATGACTTGCTTCTGCGGCGAGCGAGTGACCCAAAATAGCGGCGCCAGCGTATACCTACTTGTCTCTACCCTGTACGGCGGACGCGTGAATCAAGGGACCCTAGGCTGCAGAGCGGTGGCTTCCTGTGATGTCATCGCAGATCACGATAACACAAGATTTAGTGGGAAAATCAAATTTTTAACTTAAATTGTTTAACTTCTGAGCGAATAAAGCACCGTTGTATCCGGACAACCGCTGGGGGCACTATAAAACACGATATCTTTCGAATAAAACAAACTTGTATTTTGTCTTCAAGGCAACTTTCTTCCACTATCTTCCGTCCAATCCACTCCCGAACACACACTACATGTTTTTCTGGGAAATTGGAGAAACAGCGAACGGATGGAACGCTTCGCGCCTATACACAGTCTTATGATTTATTGCAGAGTACTCCTATGGTGGTGCCACAGCACGTGTTACTGCTCACGGAAATGTCTCCGTGTCACGTTTGACAGAATCTAGATATCCTATGGCGACAGTTTGTTTTGTCATCTTCATGCTTTGCGCGCCCTGCGATTTTTGTAGTTAAACCGACATGCTTGTGTGTACTCGATCTACAAAATGGGTTCTACGAAATTTAAAATTAGTCGATAATACCAAAGGGAGTGCATTGCTTTTTGAAGCTCGGGCAGGTTGCTTGCGGACAAAAACGCTTATCCGCGAGCCGGTACAGGAAGAACTATGCGCAGGCTGCGGAAATGAGCCAGAAACCATGTGACATATTGTAACGGAGTGCAAAAGTATCCGTCCAGTCCTCAGTGATGGAGCCATCCAGCTTCCGGAAGCATTTGGCTTTAAGGTTAGCGGAAAAGTGAATTGGACAGCAGTAGAGGTTAGTAAAAGGTGGTTAGAGTGTTAGTGGGAAAAGAGCAGAGAACAATCTGGGAAGACATGTGAACAAAGAAGTCAGACAGCACGAAAATTTTGTAAAGGTGTTTTATTTTTATTTTGATATTATTTTTTTATTTATTTTGTTTGTACTTTCTGGCGAGGTGATTGTGCAGCGGCGTTGCGACTAAAGCCGCTGTGCAACGCCACCCCGTTACAAAGGGGACGCCACTAAGCATCATCATCGGAGCGGGGGGAGCTCGGAGTCCCTTCGGCGGGGAGGCGGCTGCGAGAGCGAGGGACTTGGGTTGCAGCGCTCGGCGGCGGAGGGCGGCCGCTCCGAGCGAGGAAGAGACGACGTGCGGCGGCGGAGCGACACGGCGTCTTCCCCTCCAGCCTGGACTGACCATTGTCCACCGGTAGCGGCGGAGTCGAACGACTCCGGCCGCTCGAGCAACGCGGAACTCGTCGATGACCGAGAAGACGGGGCCAGCTGTTTTGGGAATAAACCCCCCTTGGAGGTTGGCGTCGGTTGCCTTTGTCTCTTGCCTGCCTCTCACGCCGGCGCCGTCTACACGGCAGCCGCGTGCGGAGGATCGTCGGAGTATAACCCACACAACAACATGAAAGAAACATAACCACAAGAAATGCAGAAAAAACAGTTGCTGAAACTGACATGCGCTCCTGGATTGAGAAGCCCCTCTCACATTATTGCTTAAAGTTTTTCTCTCTCTTTCGCTTGACAAGGATGACGACCGATCGCCAGAAAAAGGTCATGCTACATTGACAGTGACGCAGCCCTCCGGATCCCAAAATGTCCTTACTTATGTCTCCCAAGCTACCTAGAAAAAAATAAAATACTCCAAGTAAATAGTGAGGTTGGTGATTACGCGAAAACCATGGCGCGCATGTGTTGGAAATTGAGTGCATTCAGGCCAGTTTGCGTGTTTTAGACGCGACAATACGGAAGACAAGATAAAAAAGCGGCACAAAAATTTACATACCATTTTGTAAAATCAAAGCGCCTGCAGAGAAATGTGAAGAAACGCGCATAACTAAGCAATTGTTGCTACCGTTGTTCCTACATTGTTGACGCATGCCCACGAGGGGGGATTGGACAGAGAAAGGAAGTGGCCGGTTATGGCTGATGCGCCCACTTCGTAGCACTAAAAAGGATGAGCAAAAAATTGAAATTAGGAAGAGACCGCCTTATCGCACGAGACATACGAAAAGAAAAAAATTCTACCCCAGCTAGGGAAGTCTCGTTCGACGCGTCCTCTTGTTTTTTTTTTTTCTCTCCATCGTTTAAAATTTCCCGCGTTTTTGTGGTGTAAGTAGTACTGCGATAACGTCACTGTATACATCACGTCTACCTCACGAGTAACAGCCTCTAATACAGTGCCGCGTTGCGGTACCCCCACCACCTTCCGGAGCTCGTGGCTCGAGTGCGCGTGCCGCACACTCAGCCACTCGTTCGAGCCCACAAGACGCTCACTCTCACCTGCAGGCCAAACATTCCCCGGCTTGCTGCAAGACGTGTTTGTCGGCGTATCCTTTTCTATTCCCTGGTATAGTTTCCGTGGTCACAAGTGCCCGTCGCCTCGGCGCGTACTCCTACGACCAGGCCGGCAAGCCGCGGCAGTGTGCTCCGTGTTCGACAACAAAGACGAGGCCTAGCGTTCATGGCGGTGAGTGGCCCCAGTTGCCTTCATGTGCACAAGCGTGTTCTTCTACCTCCATGTTGATGGCGTTGTAAACGCTGAGGAGCGCATTAACGATTGTCTTTTAAAATGTCTTGTTCTGGAGCGTCTTTACGTTTAGCGCCGCTAATTCTATATATATAGTTAAACCCGGCTGTGCATCGTACCAGAGGAGGTTTACCTTGGCAGCCTGCTAGAGTGTGGAAAGACAAGTTTCACCAGCCATCTTGGCTCAGGGCTTAAGTGTACTGACACCAAATTTTTGCTTTCTGGTTTTTATGCCGCAAACAATACCTCTTCGCCCGCTAATAAATATCAAGCGACACCCACTGAGCAGTCAGCATAGAAACAGTTACAATGCCTTTCTTTCAACGAGTTTCGGTTTACGTCGCCAGCCGCACAGATGGCAGTTCTGAGCCATGCCGGATGGTATTACGTCACAGAACTGTGGCCGCAAAACTGCAGGTTGTGACGTCACTCAAGAACACGTGCCGTCACGCGCGTTTTCCGCACCTGCAGTGGTCTCACGTGGTCTGCATTGGCCGACCCGCCCTTGTGGTGGCAAGCGGGCCGCGGGAAATTTGATACGTAATTTGTAAATTCGTGTAGTTAGACGTTTATTACTGGGTTTTATTTTAATTTGTATATATTTCAGTTCGTTTCTACTCATGATGTTGAGCTTCCATTAGTTTCTGAATACATAACGTTCATTTTTTGCTACTTTGCCGGAGTTGGCGATGCTGTTGAGCTGACCTGGCCTGGGTAAACGAGACCACCAACAATACTAACTCAGGATGTGTTTCCGGTTCCGGAAAGGGCTACCCGACGCCACCCAGAACTAGCCGGTTCCCAGGGCGCGGACTGTCGTCACGCTGAGGCGATTTTGCGGGCGCTGGCAATATGAGGTAGCTCGAGGCCGGCCCAAATAAAACTGATTTTCAATGTGCTCCCCGACACAGCTGGTTGCAAAAACTACTGGAAGCCATCTTCACAAGCTACTGAAGCGAATTCTATGATTTTTTAGGCTTTTGAGTTTGGTGTCAGTAGTCCTCTTATTACGAGAATTAAGTGCTGGTGATTTGGTAGCCCGTTGGAATTGAATACTAACTTAAATTCTTTAACATGTGGCAAAACATAGGACAGTGTTTGTGTGTCGTGTCGTCCAAGAAAAAGATTTTTGTTGCGGGGAATGGAAATTATTTTTGTTTTGCAGAAAATGTTATTGATCAAAGAGTAACGGTGGTTTCCCGAGCAAAAAAAAAAATATTACTGCAAAAAAATAATCTCCGCATGTACTAGTAGGCACAGTAGAAAGTTTCTGGCCACGGAAAAAATATTCCGGAGGAAAAAAAATTTTGCTTTGCCTTTTAACTCAAACCTGCTATGTGGCTTTGTACTGACTACGAGGTAATGGGGTTAAACCACGTTGAGCAGCTGCTGGTTATGAAAGAGATTAACAATGAATACTTTCTAATGCGGCTATTCGGTGGATTGTACATAATCGTCGGTGGGATAAATAACAATTAACTATCTAGAATACAGTGTGTCCTACTCTTCGTGTCTTCTTGTGGCACTTCCGTTTAAATTGAAATGTCGAAACTTCAAGTGAAATCTTTCGAATGTTGTCTTGCAAATCCGACACATGAAAAATGCAGTCCTTCTACTGCGTATACGTTGAACAGTCACAGTCCGAAACTAGATTTTAATGAATATTTTCAACACATATTAAAGACCACTAAGGCAGCACTAAGGCAACGATAAATTAAAAATGTCCATTTTGTAGTAAGAAACGTGGCAGTGGTAACGCAAGCTTAAAATATTTGGCCCATATAAATACCAAAACGGTGACAAGAGTGACTTCGCCCCAATGATTTTCCCAGACTTCACACAATGATGAAACAGATGAAGATCGGAAAGCGCTGGTATGCAGACACGCCCGCAAATTAGAAATTTGGGCTTGCGAAACTAATCAGTTGATGTGAAAATTCGAAGTCGCTATAGTTGTTAGTCATAACAAATTAGGTACGTACATAAATGTCCCCAGAGTCAACCATTCTATCTGGTGATGACCTCCAAGTGGTCCCTATAAGTGGGTCACGCGTTTCCGACTCTGTCTCCCGATTTCGCTATGGCCGCAAAAAAATTGACAAAACCCAGCCCGGCTGGGCTGTAATTGAAATTTGCTGCTCGGTTGGGATGAACTTGTTGAAGTGTGTCGCCAAGATGCTCTTAGTGGGATGTTCAAGGCAAGCAGGAATAAGCACACCGCCGAACTAAAAAGTTGTGTAATATTTAGTATGTTTTGTGGATAATATCTCAGCTTCGGTTCCTCGCTTATTCATCATTTTTCAGCATCACAGAGGGGGAATGAGTGCTGAATCAAGGCTGCTGCTCTTTTTGTGCCAAAAGCAGTGATACAAATAAAGGAATGGCATAAATCTTTTTTTCATAAATCGCAAATGACTGAGTGATGTCAGCAACGCAGTGACGTGTGAAAGGCCAGAACTTTGGAATGAATCGAAGCTGCATGAAAGTGAAAGAAGTTTAATTCAAAACAGACGTTTTTGTATGATGCAGGACCATGGCCTAAGCGTAGCAAAGACTGACGAGGCTCGAGTAATTCTGCATGATAGATATATGCTCCATTTAAAAATAGCGTACGCCGAACATCCAGCCAGGATTGTAGCCTACACAGGTATACGTGCATGAAGTAATGTATAGGCCACAGTCCTCTAATTAACTGCCGCCCCTAAAACTGAAACTAAAAATACATGTACGAAGTTATAACAGGCATATTTCTGAACCTACGCGTCCTCGGGTACTTACAACCTGCAAGTGCAAATGCAAAACACGCGTGTGCAAGTATGTGCGAAAGAACAAGTAAAAGTGGAGCATGGGGCCACATTGTGCTTACATTTACGCAGGCACATGCACAAGTCCTAACTAAATGACATTCTCGCACTTGAAGTCCTTGAAGTCCTAACTAAATGACCAAAAATGTCATTCTCGCACTTGAAAAGAAATCCTTACTCTCATGGCTCGGCAATTCGCGCATTCTTAAGATATGCGTATCGTTGGGACAATGATCACGATACCTGGCGTCCTACTAGCGTTTTCCTTGATACTGGACATCAGACATACTTTAAAAATAAGAACATAAAAATAATTTTTCCCGATGGATTGCTTCGTGAGCAATGTAATAAGATTTATAGAAGGAGAATCTGTGAAACTAAGACGCCGCTACTCGTTTTCTTACCGACAGGTCCCGTGCAGCCGCAGAGCGGTGAACAGAATCGCGTTGAGTGGTCAAGAAAGCAAATCTATGAAGATGCCTCCATCTAGCGAGCCTTCTGACGTCCCCAACGTGAGTTCCGGCGACGACGGCGAGACGCTACCTTCCGAGATGCTTTCTTGGAAGCCACCAATCGCTGCGAGCGCTTGTTTTGAGGCACCGCCAGGCCACAGGCATGGGAAAATACAATCGCCTTCCTCGCAGTTATCGTCGCCGGGCTGCCCGGAGAGGACGCCCGCTATTCGGTCTTCAACACCAGCGACATATTTTCAGAGGATCCTTCCGCAGATGTGCCGGGCGAATTCAGTCTCAGCCTCCCAGGAGGTACTGCAGCCACGTAACGGCGAAGCCCCGCCAAAACCATCGGCCCAGTCCCAGTGGGACGAGCCTGGGTCGGTGTCAACGCTGTCTCCTGCGGCTCCTGTGGAAGCCGACGACGGGCCTATTGATTCCGGTGTTTCGCCCATTGCTGGCAGGACGTCGTCACGCTCAGCGTCTTCAGCACAGGCCTCTAAACCCAGAACTGCGGCATCTGCCTTCTCTCGAATTGCTTTCGCCGTATCCGAAGGCTCGGAGGTAAGGCCTCTAGCTGCGACGAGTTAACCGTATACACGTGATGTAGTATGTCAGGCACTGATCCATTTTTTGGCAAATATGAGTAAACCTAAAAGGTTAGACTTAATCGCAGCTTTAACATTGGCTAATTGGAAGGCGTACGCACATTTCATGTTCCGCAGAATTTTCGCTGCTCATGAATTCGAATTGTCAATAAAGAAGCAGTTGAACAATGCTTGTGTCGTCTTGTAAGTTCATTTTAAAGTGAAATTACTTTGCGAATCATCTGGAGAACTTTGATTTTTTGACAACATTCAAGCAAACACAGTACAGAAATTGTACCCTACAATGATTCCTCTATCGCAGGCGTCGGCAACCTGGAACACGCGGGCTGCAGACGGCCTGCGGCCCCCGGCATAATGTCAGAGCCCCCTCTCCATGTCGCTTCCTATCTAAAGGCTGACGAGGCAATTTTAATTTCAAATGCGGTTAGACGGGAACAAAGGAACATTGCTTGCAGTTGCCGTGCCAAGTGCAGTTGCCTGCATTTCTTTCGTTGCACCGGTCCAAGAAAAGCCTACCCCCCCTTACCCAAGATTTAGACTTCATGCCGCTCGCCCTCCACCCCGAAAGGTTGCCGACCCCTGCACTAGAGTATACCTCGACCCCTTTCTTGTATTCACCTTTAAACCTGTATTTTTGAGGAAAGAATCTGACCTCATGTTCACGTGAATACGTAAATTCGGAAAATTTTGGTTCTTGGGATTGGTTCGGATGCGAAATTCAATGAAAGCATTGTCGTAGTACTGGAATGTTTCAATAATGTAAAATCGTAACCAGAATAGGCAGATTGCTAACTTAAGTAGGTCGTGAGGCGCGAGTGTATGTTCCTCGAGGCCAATTATTTGCTAATGGCAGAGGTTGTTGTGCTGAAGTAAAAAACTTGCTGTACAGGGCAGTTGGCAGTTGGCTCCCGGAACCGGTTACACTGCTTTAAATGTAACGTTTATGTAAGTTTTCATTTCAATAAGTAGTTACCGTTAAACAATAAGTGGCGAGCTGAGGAGGTTGCACTTTCTAATTTCTTTCCCGCTCAGGGCTAAGGCACCTGCGCAACTTGTTGTTTGATCCGCTGTCTGTGCGTTCCGAAATGCATTCCCCGCGCAGTGCTTTGGTGTCCTGTCACAGCAAGGGTAATTGTCTCGTGGAAACCTTAAGAGTATTCTTAATTAAGAGTTTTAAAGGCTACATATATGGTCGTTTCAAAGAACCAAACCACAGCGAAAATCGAGTCTAATTGAAATTCGGGGACACGTTATGTTATATCGCAGTGCTTATAATGTGGATCTCACCAATAAAGCTATCATAATGGCATGATGTTGTCTTCTGTAACACCGTGGCCCTAATCGTCGTAGGCTCGATGCTATCGGATCAGCACCGCATAGCAAAATTTCGGCTGCTCGTGTATTGGAAGCATTGACGAAGTTCACTATAAGGTGCGTTGTTGTCTACATTACGTTGTAGAGCGAGAACATCGTCTAGGTTGATTGAATGATTGACCTCACGCGAACGGGCCTACCCAATCAAGGATGTTTTCCCTGGTGTGGCCCAGTTCCAGCTGAATTTTGCCACCGAAGTCAACCGATCATGGAAGGGGCCTCCTGGGCAAACAAGGCCGGTCCTTGCCGCATTCGCAACTTTGCCAAGCGGGAAAATGCGGTGGTAGCAAAAGATGGTGGTTTAATGACCGGTCATTTCTACAGAGCATGAGGACCGTTCGTATAGCCAGCCCAGCGGGGGCAATTGGAAGGAGAATCGGAAGAGGAGGAATTGTGTGAGGAGCTTTTTCGGGTAGCAACGAGAACTTTGCTAATGGCGGGGTGCGGAGGAAGTATTTCATGGCGGTTCCGCCGTAGCTCCTCCAGGCGCTACTACCCTTGGCCGTGACAGAAAAGGGAGTGAGGCGAGAACAAGCCAGGAGGAGGCTTGTGCAGAATTCAGTGTGGGTCAGAACGCCGCACACGTGATGTCCTTGTGTTTAAGGCTTTTTATGCTTAGTCATAATGTGTACCGTGTCTTCTCACCAGGCTGCTCGCTTCTATCCTCCAGGTGACGCAGTGCAACGCCCACAGCCAGAACTTCGCAAAGAGACTCCCCCTGGGCTTCATGGACGCCCGTAGGGGACGTACTCCTTGCTGGCACAGCTGCCCTACGCACCGACTCACGGGGCGCTGCTCGAGCGTGTTCCGCGCAGTGCTCTGCAGGACGTCGCCCTCAGCGACAACCACCGTTTACCGCGACCTGCTTCACCCTCCACTGCTCTACAAGCCATGCTCCCGAAGCTATGGACTCCCGGGGGAAGTGTTCCTGTGGCAGGTGCGACATGGTTTGCGGATAACGTGCCTCACTCACTCGTGTCTACAGATACTTTCAAAGTGATTTCAACGTGGAGGTGTGCTGATGTTACTTGAAGAAGATGATGATCATTGATGGTGGTAGTCGGGATAATAACCAGAGTGCGTTTTTCTTGGCGTCTGAAATGGATAGTACTTCTCAAAGAGGTTGACCCTGGCTTTTCAAACAAAATCCTGAATAAAACACAATTAAATTAACAGAACTTTATTCATTTCAAACATCCTATATAATGTAATAATTAGGATTGTTAACTGTGATCATGGAAAAGCAATCGTACCGTCTTTGTGGTATTCGAACTGGAATAGGAAGCGCCTTCACGCTTGATGCACTCGTTAGCAGGGACAAAATTTTTGAAAGAAATCATTTTCTCTTCCCTACAGGGACAGTAAAATTCTAGTGACAGTGATGTATTAGTAACAAGTTTCAAGAGAAAAGAAACAACACGAAGAGGGATTTTTGAGTAATGATCGTACATTCTGGCAATATGAAAGAGTCGCATTGAGCATCGCGCTTTTGATTTCAAGCCGGTATTTTCTTTTTTTTTGAGCTGTAACTGGTGTAATCGCGTCAAGACCAGGAGGGGCTGGGGGCGCTCTGCCAAGGGGGATTTGAGCTCCACCCCCCTTCGCGCTTTGTGGAGCCCTTGACAGAGGCTTCCGAATAATTTTTAAAGGGGTAGAAGGGAGAAGGGCAGGGCTCGTCAATAGACGGCAACGATGACGATGATTATGATGGATATGATGATGGTGGAAATAATGACGATTTATACTTCGAGGACACCTTCTGACCGATTCCCGTTTAGGTGTTACTGAGATATCATGCGCGCAAACTTTTCGCCCTTTCTAAATTTTCAGGTTTCTTGAAACCAGTTTGTCTTTTCTCTTGGCGCTTGAATAGTTTCTTTTCACACAGTTCGGCCCTGGCCTTTCGAACAGAATCTTTAAATACCACTTATTCCATGTCGTCGTAGTCATCATCATCATCAGCTCAGCATAACCCTGGTTGTGTTCTCTGCAGGACGACGGCCTCTCCCAAAAAATTTCCAGACGCGTCAATCTAGTGCTAGCTAAATCCACCCTGCAGGCTCCATGGTCCATCCCTCCATCGAGATCTTGGCCGACCCCTCATGCGTTTGCTATCTATTGGCAACCACTCCGTCAAACGGATGGTCCACCCGTTGTTCGTCAAGCGCATGACGTGTACCGTCCATATTCATCTTCTTCTCTTAATTTGAGCTAAGATCTGTTTAATACGAGTCTGTTCTCGTATACACGCAGCTGGTTTTTTATCCCCAAGCGTGACCCCTATACCATCCTTTCTTCTATAGCCAGCTGAACCGATGTAAAATTTATTTCAAGTCGCGTAATGAGACACCAAGTTTTTTCCCCCATACGACATTGCCGGAACAACGCATTGATTCTATACAAGCTTTTTAAAGGAGAGAGGAAGCTTACTACTCAGGATATCGTATTATCTGCCGAATGCAATCCACTCCATACTTACTCGGCGGTTAATTTCCGTTTCTTGGTTGGGATAAGCGCTTGTGACTTGACCCAAATAGACATAATCGCTTACTCTTTCCAAGACTTCGAGAGTGCGTTATCTACTTCAAATATCTGCATAATATAAAAATTAATGCTATGATAGTTTTTGTTTGGCAAGAGTGAGTTTCTACGACGTGGAGACCTTGCACCGCCAGTTCACCCTGCTGGATATACCTAATTAACTGTTAGCGCGTTTGACAAACCTGCACACATAGACGCACTCCACGTTCGCTACTTTTTCTCGTCGTACTAGAAGGGGCGAAAAACTGATAAACGTATTAGTGGGTTAAACAGCCCTAACATGCCAGAACAACCCTATTTCCGTTAAAAATACGTAGAATTAATCTACGATAACGTGTTGTGAATGCCGTCCTTTATATAAAAAAAATTGCAATCAGTGGGGCTCGTACCCAGATCGTTTGTGTAAAAACACATGGCTCTCCCTCTACGCCACTGAGGCCGAAGAAGAATAGGAGTACGAAGCAGTAGATAGCGATACTGGGGATGTCTATGCGCGGCCTGCAGGTTTGTGGATGACTCCTCCGGCTTGCTTCTAACGGCTACTATCCCAAGGTTTTGGTTCAGCGTCTTGGCACTGAACTATTTTCTCGTGAGTCTCCTTTATTTGTTAGATGAATGAACCATAATTTTCTCCATTTATTCGTTCTTTGACCTGGCCTCTACAGTTCGACGTGCCGAACAGCAGCCCTTGGGGCCGTGCGGTTGAGTTCGGAGTCTGCTGCGCTCGCGTGCACGTGCTTGGCGAAGGCCTCCTGCTGCCTGTGTCACCCATCGGACATGGACATTGGAGGCACCACGGCCTCCCGGACATGCGAGCACCCAGAAGCGTTCAGTTCAACGCCGTCATGGGGAAGCTGGCGGGACGAGACGTGGAGGTCGCGGTGAAGAACAGCGTCCGAGCCGACGGCCTCGCCCACGCACTGCTCAGCGCCTGGCCCAGCAGCTTCAAGGTATACCATATATGGAGGTGGTGTCTGCACTACATTACGGCGGTTTTTCCGCTTGTACATCATGGTACAATTTACCAGATAGGCTTTGTGAGCTGTTTGGAAGCTCGGCAAGTAATGTGTTGCGCCCGAATCACTACTGGCTTTGTAGATAACCTAAACTCGCGGCCGCCGCTGACGGCAGCTAGCGCCCTGAGATACAGCTGTGCAGGAACGGCGTGCTACTGTAGTTGGAAGCGGAATTTATCCTTCAACTTCGCAAATTCCGCACCCTGTGCGACCTGCAGCTGCTGGAATAAAAAGTAGCCGACGCACCCATCCATACGTTCTGGTCAATCTGGATCCTGCCCCTAGCTATGCAAACGATCAAGTACACAAGTAAACCAAACTGGTATTGTAAATTGCATGCTCGGCTAGCATAGTTTATTAGAGGGTTTGAACTTACTTTAACTTTCATCACCTTTATCCTTTTTGACGCAGGGTTGAGATTCTTGTTTCCTCGACCAAGCTTAGAGCAGATAATGGAAGGAAAAGAAAGGCCGGCGAACTAGCAATTGCACGTATGAACTCTTTCGAACAGTACTGCGATAACAGGCCACCAAAAAACACAGCCTTCTGATTTATAGCGGAAGGGATTCCGTTGTGCTCGAAGTAGCAGTCCAGTATAGGACGCTTGACTGGCGGGATTGTTGCGTGCATTTCCTTCCATTTTATTTCATTTCATGTTTTTTTCGAGAATTTGGTTTTTCACTAATATGCAACAAGATTATGGGAGGCTAGTTGAGTCCCAAAAAAGTTAGACTGCATCAACTTGGTTAAAAAACCAGCAATAACATGTGAGTAGAGCTTATGCACCGTGCCAATACCACCGTTTTCCCGGCCGCGCTGGACGTTGGTACGCAGAATGCCAACTTATTCTAAATCGCATCACACGGGGCTCGCTGGCAATTATTCCGACTGGTTCCTCTTTAACTGCCATCTGCTAATCCTTTCATTATCGACTGGCGATGCGAGGCGTTTTTATGGAAAGCGAAGAGTGCAAAGTGTAGCAAAGGGAAAAAAAGCAAAGCCGTTCTACTTAATGTGAAAGCTGTCGGAAGTGCAGAGCAGTGATTCGCCATAATGGGCTGCAGGACCGTTATTCGGTAACTGCTGCCATCCAATGCATTGATGCTGATATCTGCCAAGGATAGACTTCGGTATGTGGCACGCAGGCAGACGAACGATAATTTTCTTTTTACCGCAGAAAATTCACCATTTTGGGGGGGTCTAAGAAATCATTTTTTGTGCTAAACATTTAGTAGTCACAAACATTTCAAAGTTCCCGCCTCCGCAGTGCTCGCGCGCCCCCTGCATGAAACTGCGCCAGCGTGAGTTCTGCTCTTCTTGTGCTTCCTTTAATTTCGTATGCTGGAGATTTTTTGCGTCATTTCGAACGTGTAATTTTATTGCGCAGCTGGAGCCTTTCTGCATTTCGAACGCCCCATTTTCATTTTTTCTTCCGCGGCTACTGTTATGGCTTACTATCGTAAATACCAACCCAACAAGTGTTCCTAACTAAACGAACGCGGGGGGCTGCCGGTTATATACACAGATTTTGCCTGAAATGCACCTTCAGTTTTCTTTGCGCTAATTACAACGGGAGGATGTATAACAAACGCCAGCGGTTCACGAGGTTCGAACGGTTATGACCATTTAAACCGCGTGGTTTTTCGAAGCCTCAGCGTGACTCCCAGACGACGTTACAGGAGGCTCTACTTGGGTCCGTTATCTCGCTGCGCCGCCTGATTCCGGCAGTCGCATCGACCTTTAGAGAGGTACGACGACAAGGCGAGCCCATAAAGCGCTCTTAACTTAAAAAGCGAGACGGCTAATGCTTCTGAACCAGAGAGAAAAAAAAATGGCCTTAGTAGTGGAGTCAGCGCTCCTGCATATCGTTCTCCCTTCTTAAAACAACTTTTGTTTTCAAGTTCAAAATTGATTTTTCAAGGGTAGTGGCCCAGGCCTAGGGTATACACAGACCACCTAGAAAATTAACAGAAATGCAAATCAATTCTACTGAAGCACTCTTTTGCACAGTTAAATCTTACACGGTCTATTGAGTGTAAATACAAGGCATGTTATACAAGGTTTCAAAGAAATCCATTGAACGTCTATGTACACCCGGCGTCAAAATAAGCCGGGGCAAGCGAGCGTGTGACAAAATGCATTGCCGCGACATCTGACGTTGCACTCCTGGTGTCGAGACATCGATGTGCGCGTGCGCGTACAACCACGCTCGCTAGCCCGTCTTTTCCTTCGTTTCAAACGGCAGCTCTGATCACATTCAGAGCTTGGCGCCAGGGGGCACTTCCTTTGCTCAACCCGTCAGCAACCGAAAAAGAGAGTGAAGATGCGTTGCTCGCTCTGCCCTGCTGGGACAGATAACTAGTCTTGCCCATCTCGCGGTGACAAAATTGTATCCCAGAAGCTCTCCCACCTCGATATTTATTGATTGATTGTTGGGTTTAACGCGCCGACGCAACGCAGGCGATGAGGCGCGCCGTAGTGGAGGGCTCCGGATTAATTTTGACCACCTGGGGATCTTTATCGTGCGCCGAAATCTCGTACACACGGGCGTTTTTGCTTTTCGCCTCCATCAGAAAAGCGGCCGCCGCGGCCGGGAATCGAACCCGCGACCTCGTGCTCAGCAGCGCAACGCCTTAGCCACTGAGCCACCGCGGCGGGTACGTCGATATTTATAACAGCGGCGCTGTTCGTGGGCTGGGCTTGACTACAGCCTGTCGTTGTATCGTTTTACGCTCCCTCCGGAGTTCTCAGCAATGCGTCTGTGTGTACAGGTAAAGCCGACTTTATGAAGATCGGCGGGAGCTTGGTCTTCGTAAGCTGGCCTTCTCACACAGCCGGTTGCGCAGCGAGGCATGGAAATCTAAGGCGGCCGTATGATTAAAGAAAATGGCTTTAACTCATGTGTTATTATATGTATCCAAAAACCAATTCTATGAGAATTTGCTGATAGGACGACTATACCGATATGCCGAGTTTCGTTTACTTGTCGTAATTGGGTAATGAAGTTGTAAACGTTGGAGAATTAGTTTTTTGTCATCATAACAAAATCTACGGAGAGAGATTGCCATTGTACAAAACGGTTGTAACTGCGGCTCGGCGCTGGTTCAATAGATATCAATCACAATCGGTGGAACGAGTTTTAATATTTTTTCGTAAAACATGCAATTGGTTGTCAACTAAGAATGAGCACACCAAAACAAAATACGAACGGAAGCAAGAAATAATTTTTTCTGAAGGTGTGATGAGACTTCACCTAGCACACGTTCTGAAACAATTAAAGAAGGGGAAACGGAAGAAGAGATCGGCGTGGTCATGGGTTTGCCAAAATGTTAAAAAAAGCCGGTGTTCTACACCAGCCAAAAATCAAAGCACCGGTCAAGGCCAACAATGAAAAAGCATCTGTGAAGTATGCTGCTGTGCTCCTTCCCATTACCCAACTTAAGGAGTGGTTGGACTGGCCACCTGCGGAAATGAACTCGCTCATCCTTCTCGGCATTCACTCGTAAAGCAAAAGCACAAACTCGTGGTTTGCGCGAAGGCTTTCCCATTCTTCCCGAATGGCGGTCCAGAGCGGTCCAGAGCGCGTCCGCTGTGCCCCTTGACAAGTCGCGTCTGGACAGGTGGGACTTTCATGATCCGCCACACATTCTCGATGGGATTCGCATCCGGACCGTTCGGAGGCCACTGTAGAGTGCGTACGTCCAGAATTTCCAGCAGGTTTATCACCTGACATGCCATGTGCACGAGGCTTTTGTCGTGCTGAAAAATTAAGCACCTGTCGGGGAAAGGCCCATCGAGCACGTAGGTGATCATAGTTTCTTACAGTGGTCTTCCAGCTTTTGGTGACCGTTGTGAACCCCTCAGAGAACTACCACCAGCATCAGGCACGTTGGAATGCCGGCAAGCTGCCACACACTTTGGAAACACGCTTTTAAGTTGACCCGCAAATTACACATACCCTTGCAAACATACTGTTAAGCTTACGTCTCGTAAAATAGCCTCTCGTAGTTAGAGCTGTCGGCAGTATAGGTGGGTCATGAGTCGCTGCTACTACTTGAGTAGGGACAGCCGCCAAGCACCAATCATGGAGTCTTTGGAGGCGCGAAATCTGTGCGTCAGCCTCAAACCTTTGTCCCTCGTGGGCGGCTTGTGTTCTCTCGCCTACTATCTAGCACAAGTTACCACATAACGTAGGAGACATGGCCTAATGTTTCTTTATGAGAGCCACTAAATCTAGATAGGGTGCAACTATTGTAGTAAGCTTAGAAACATTTCGGGAGCTTGAGTGTTTCACCCTAACAGGGCAAGGCTCTTGAAATGAGCCACATCGAGAGCTCGTGCCAGTACTGCAATAAGCTTGAGAACGTTTCGAGAAATCGCGTTACCAGAAAACGATAAAAAAACTGAACTTTGAGTTACAATCGCATGCAATTTCATTCAGAACCAGTCTTTTTTTTTTCAGCTACCGGCTCAAAACAAAGAATGGTCTTGAAAGTGTGTTAAAATGGGTGCCATTTTTTAGTAGTCTGAAGGTTTGTTTTGTTCCCAAGTGCACGGGATGAGTCAAGTCGTCACTCACATGTCAACGCCATGACTTTTAGCTCTTCGTTTACGGTATGTTCGCAAGTTGCAGTGCGGTACACTCGTGGTTGCAGCGCTAAGCGCTGCTTTTGCGTTCTTCTATTGTCGCGTCGCAAGTGTAAAACATCAGTAAACATTGACCCCCTTGAAGCAGCTGTAACCTCGGGAAGCTTGCAATTTAGTACTGATGACCGGATTCCACTTACTTCTAATGGCGAAGGTTGCCGGTGGCCACGATGTGGACACGAAGGATGGCTGGGACAGAGCTCACCGGCCACCTCTAGGAGCATCCAGGGTGCTTTGGAGGGGAGCTTTTTGAACAGGCGACACCGTTCCTGAGACTGAGGTAAGAGGCCTCTGGGTAGCACAAAGTTTGCTCCAAAGCCGGCATAAAGGAAGAGATGAAGCTTTTCGCCCAATATTGAGAAAGATGCGTGAACTCGCGCGATTTCCTGTAGTGCTGCTACAATTACTGGAATTTTGTTGTAAAGTAAAATACAATTGAGACGTATAGACCTACCATAGATTCATGTTTACTGGTAGCTCATTAGAACATCTCAATTTATAACACAACGGATACATTATATTCAAAGCGCATCGCGTTTTAGCAACGCGAAACCAGGGTGTAAGAATGTTTTTACCTATCCTTATTTTCCCTCACCTACCTTCCATGTCATCTGTCTTATAGATCTTGCGACAAGGCGAAGGCACTGTTGTTGGATATACCAAGTTGAATTACGTGGCAGGACAGCCAGCAGGCGGCTAAGGGTGATGGTAGTAGTGAAAACGCACCGTGTCACGATTTGGAACACCAGTTGTTGCGTTGTAATTTTTGCAAGTAAAAGCCTTAGCTTGGCACAAGGAAGGCCGTAATTTTCATAGCGCTCATGCTACCAGCACAATGCGCACAGTGCATTTTACCACGTGAAGTTGGTGGAGCTTTTTTATGTTCCTACTGCGAGCGCGACTGTGTGCTAAATGAACATAATAGTGCGGCTGGAATGGAATGGCGGCCATCGTAGCAGAGGACGTGCAGTGGCCATTGGTCGATGCAGCATGCCCGTCATACAGGCTAACCCTTTTTTGATCACTTTTAGACACCGGACGAATAGACCTCGCCTTGCCCCGCGCAAGTGAACCATTTGCGTTGGTGATTCTCCGCAAGAAATGTGCGTCAATATACGGCGCTGCGGTAGAATTTCCCCAGTGCCTGTTTAACACATTGTGAAGAGGACTAGCGTGGTACAACCCGAATATGAAAATTCATGTTCCATGTAATTCACAGAAGCCCCTGCTTTTCGGGTGACTTCAATTCGGTGTGGCGGTGGGCTAGTTTTACAAGCACTTCCCGTCTTTACTTGTGCTCGTTGATCCGTAGTGCAGACGTGGAGAGCGAAGCGAGGGCAGGGCCGAACAGGTGACAAAAGGTACGGAATTTTAAAGACAGAAACGGAAGAAGGAAGGAGCCACACTCAAGCAATGCTGCCCCCAAGCGAGCACCGTCCTAACTGAGACAGGAAGGACGCAATTGATCTAGTCGCTCTAGCTGGCACACTTGAGGCTCGGCCCAACGGTCACGCAATGCTCCGGCTTCCCAAATCTTCAACGTAGTTTTTCGCACGTCTCTAGTACATCTTGGCAACCGGGCTTAACGCTCTAATTGTCTCACTGGTATAGCTTTATCGCTTTAGCAGTGGCTTTGTCTGCCTGTCGTTCGTTTTCTCGGCCGCCAGTATCGGCATTCCGTCGTCGTCGTTCCTATTCCTCTCTGTTACCGCCTGCAGTGCCTGCAGGTTCGATTATATAGAGGCGTAGAAATGGTGGCGGGAGCCAAGACACCCGTCGAGGCAAATGCAGCTGGCGAGCCACGCATCCGTTTCCCTCCCCGGCAACGGTGCTAACTCTCTCCACACACTCTCTCCACTCTGTCATTTTGTACTCTTCTATCACTCATCATGTTGGCATACCAACAAGCAACCACATGAATTTTCCGACATGGACCATGGATTCCTCGCGCAATAAAGCCGCACGCAATATCAATGCGTGCTTTTCCATTAGCCAGTTATCAATTTGAGGTTGGCCGATGGTGCTCACACTAGAAATATTCTGCAGTAGTTTACTTGCGGGTAGCGATTGTCAAGAAAGCAAACGGTTGAAGGCGTGCATTTCTGCAGCCCATAACTTGTAGCTCAGGTTTGCTTGCCGGGTGCAGGCGCAGCTGGTCCATACCTAGCCCAACGCCTTCCAGGCATCAAAAATGTGCATTTCCCTTTTTTTTCCTTGTTGAGTGTCATTCTCCCCATTTGCGACCCTGAAAATCTCTGCCGTGTCCAGCAGGACGGCTGAATACTTTTCTGGTGGGCGATCGATACCTGTTGTCACACTTACGGCAGTTCAAAAACGCTGCTGAAAAGCCAGAGGTGGCATATTTCTACCGAAGGGTATATTTTCACGGCTGTTACACGGTACTCCATGTCGGTAAGGGACCGCAATAGGGCGCGCATTTCTGTGATAACAGTACTGCAAATGGCGTTGTTCGTAGCGTTTTTCATAAAATGACACTAAGAGAAACATCGATATATTTTTTTCATGATTTTGAATGCATTACGTATAGAATTGAAATAAAAATTTTCTAAGAATATGAGCAATAATCTAAGTAATGCTGGGAATATTTGGTGTGCAAGTACAGCTGAAACGCATCCAAGAATGAACGCACGAGAAATGGTTCGTTTTTGGTGGCTAAAGTCACACTTATTGAGGTGATAAAGGGTCTGAGCCAGGGCGTCAGTTTTCATGGTCAGAAAACCTGCCGCTAGGGTTCACATTCTTTGCCGTCTCCTGAGCGGCAGCACCTCAGGGATTCCTCGGTGGGTGTTGTGACGTGCTCGTTTATGTCCCAGAGAAAAAACAAAACAAAAAAGAAAAAAAGGAAACAAAGCGCTTTGTGGTGTCGATCGCAAGGCAACAGAAGAATTAAAAGTGCTGCGTTTGAGTTGAAGGAAAGCTTCATTTAGTTTCAATAGCGGAGCTGTATAAGCTTGAGCTTGGCCCGGTGGCGTTAGAAAAAACATACCAGGAAAAAAACGCCACCGCCTGCAAATGGTGCACCACTGCAGTCAGGATATTATAACGACAAGGCCAGCTTTCGCGCCACAAGTGGAATGTGCGTATGCGCACCCCTTACTACACCATGTTAATAGTGATAGTATTTCCTGGGCTACAAAAGCGCAATAAAGAGGCGCAGATTGCACTAAGGTTGCAAGGCTGGAGAAACAGCGGAGCTTGGGGGCGACCTAGCTTCTTTCTCCCTGGGATCCACTGTCAGTTTGGGGGAGCGACCGGAACGGCCTTGTAAAATCCTGCTGAACTTGGCAGGGCAGGTTCAACCCATCAAGAACATCTCGAAACCTAGCGAAACTTAGCAAAACCGTGAGAAGCTAGGTCGACCCCCAGCTCGCCTGTTTCTCCAGCCTTGCACCCCTAGGGCAAGGTGTGGCAATTTTTTATCCAAATTTTAAGCAGAGTGGTAGGAGAAGAGGTTTTGCTTCCCAGTCCGCCAATCTCATTCGGCACTCCTCCTGCTGCGATACTTGTGCAGGTTCACAATGTACCGGAGCTGGAAGGAGTCGAGCAGCCACGTGCCGTGAAAATCCGATGCGGTGGCTGCAAAGGAATGCTCCTCCTGGACAACACTATGGGTGTACGTCGGGTCATCTTCCCACAGCGTACACGGAAGCTCGTCAGGCCTCGAAGACGTCAACGTGCTTCATACGATGGCCGCCATGTTTTTTACATGCACGTGTATACTACTACATCGTGCGAATTTTTTTCAAGTACAGTAATACACTTTCATGGTTTGATAATTCGACGAAATGTCCGGATTCGTTTCGTTACAACAACGTGGTGACCCCAAAATAAGCGTTAACAGTTCCAGCGCCACGTCGCGTGAAGAGGGCTTTCCGCTGGGCGGGAGTCTGACGGTACGTGCACTAACAAGATCGCGAGTGAGCGTGTGTCTCTTCCGTACAGAATAAAAAAAACGGAGCGTCGGTGATTGCTACATCGGAACTAGATGGCATACAGATTTCTGATAATGTGACACTTAGAGATCGCTGCACGACGATTACCCACTGTTCCTAAACATTGGAGCTCTCGGGTGCTTGGAATGGTCTAGTCGGGCAGAAACTGGTATATCACAAGTTTCACGTCGCGATCTCATGCCATTGTCCCTTAGTGGCCATCAATGCAACTAAAAGTTGTTGTTACCATGCACGAAATACGAAGTTGTTTATGGCGTCATCGTTCAAAAGGATTGTGCGTGAACAGCATGTGGGATTCATGGCCATCGCGGCAGACGACGTTGGATATTGAAAATTGTGTCGGCGGCAATTAAATACTAAGATAAGAAATAAAGTATACTAGCTCAAAAACGCGGAAAAAATTCAGGGTCACTCCACCTTTTTTAGGTTACTGGTGAGGACCCATACCAGGTATATTCATCACCGCGAAATCCGCTCCTCTTCAATGCGACCATGAAGTTACGGAGGATTGGGGAATCGTTTTTGTTGTGAGGACTATCGCGAAATCCCGGGCTATGGGGAAGGTTTCACAACGTTTAAAATCTCGCTCCATGCCGCTCCCTGAGGATATGTGACTGTGCGCTGTGTTGTATTTACAGTCGAAATCTGCGCTGTGTGTGCCCCATCGCCACGTAATACGGATGTCTTACCACACGGACGTTTAAACACAGAAGACTTAAATTAGTTGCTGTAAACAGTGGTTTATTTATCGCGAAGCTGTCTTGGGATCCAGAAGATCCACTCCGGCGACCGACAGAGCGAAGACCAATTTTCAGCGCATGGAAAAAATCATAAAACACGGCTCACCCCACTGTCCACGACGTCACTTTCCGGGCATTACCGTAGAGTGAAGACCACACTTGGCCTTTTTCCCCTCATCCAACTCCGTCGTGCTTGGTACCCTGAAATTCTGTACCCGTACCGACGCAGCCGCCTCCATGGTTCACCAGCTCAACCGTCTCCTAACGCTCACGACGACCGCCTTTGGCGCAGACTCCAAGCCCAAACAATTTAACATTAAATTCTATACCAAATCCCTCCTACCCAATACACCTATGTCTGCCCTTCTCGCCAGACTCCCTGCTCTACGAGCCAGCTTTGTGGCAATGTCCCTGTCATTCAGCGCCCCTTCCTTCCAAGGACATTTGATTTCACGTGCCCTAGCAGAGACGACCGCTCAAGAGCTTTCAGGACTGAGAAAAAAGCAATCCATTTTTCAGTTTTGTTTTATTCTCCTTGATTTTCACTCGGCTCGTTTAAATGTTCCACTCACTCCCTCAAAAAATAAAAGGTTCTGAGGCGTCCATTTTTCGATTTTGGACGGCTTATATTGCTCCAGAGGAAATGTCTTCCCAGAGATGCGTTCGTGTTTAAAGGAGAAGCCGACCTTAAGCGGACCTTAAACAAAACATTGGTTTTGTGAGGTGGCTTTTCCACATGGTGTGTTCCGCGGTGAAGCATGGCCATCTATGGCGGCAGTATGGTTACAGCCATACTTCGTACTCCTTAAATTTCCACAGCCGTCGTCTTTCCTGAGTATTGTACACTCATTCCCACCACGCGTGGCGTCCCTCTCTCTCCTGACAGTGCGCAATACCGAGCACTCGTCGGTGACCAGCTGTGCGCTGTAGTAAAACGTGTACCGTAATTGGTGCAGCCACACTACCGTAAGACGTCATTGTCTCAACGCGACAATCTTGTGTGTGGGTGTTTAGTCTGTGACGAAGGGCAGCAAATCCCCAATGCAGCTAAACCAAACATGGCATCCCACCAGAGAGCCCTCTTCGCTGGACTTCCCTCTTTAGAGGAAGCAAGGGCTAGAACACTGTACCAGGGCTGAGATTTTTATTTTCTCATTTGGTTCTATTAGCATGATGCATGGCGTGAACGATCTGTTCTTTCTTGAGATTTCTGTTCTACAGCGGAGCTGTTAGGGATACTTCGGAACGTTCTGCCGGAATCAATGACGACCTGGGTCGCTCTAATCTCAGCGCAGCTCACTTCACCTCAATTTCCTTTGACTTAAGATGAGGACCCGCTCAGGCAGTATTGTCGCTGTTTGGGAGAGTAGTAGCTGCTCTCATCAACGATGCGGTCTACGCTGTCTGAACCGTTACTAATTCGTCAGTATCTTTTATTAGCAGAAGGTGGTGCTTACTGTCTCATGATTCTCCCATTGAACTGATGTGCTCCAGTAAATTTAAGGGGCACATAGAGATACTACTCCAGAAAAGACCAGTGTGAACCCCGTGCTTAGCCTATTACTCGGCCAATTATGGAGAATGTCACCAACCCAACAAAGGGCTTCTTTATCAGTACTCCATGCTTCGTGCAGCAGCCTAAGCTAAAGAGTGCGTACCCTAATTGAGCAAAAGTATAGTTGAAACGAGGGCACTCTCGCTTTATATTTTATGTTCGGACTAGGTGGTGTAGGTCTTTGGGTTTGGGTAAACTGCTTGGATAGGGGAGAAGTTGAACGGGGAATCGCCGAAAGACGCTTTTCAGTCAGTGTTACATAATGGTCCAGGCGATTTGTTCTAATGGTCTAGGTTGTCTTCTTATCAGTGGGTAGTTTTAAATGCAGAGCATTTCAGTAACTCACGATGTCACCCGCGTTGACGTCCGTATGCGTCCGTAGTCGTAGTCCGCACCCCTCCCCCTACACTATATAAAAAAAAACACTATCCAGCGCCTGGTTTCGATCCCTCGCAACTTCGGGCGGAACGCAATGTACATGGTGCTCTACCAACTGCGCCACAAAGCCGACGCAGAATGGGAGGCTCCGAACGCGCCTTATATCCTTGACTCATTCAAATTACTGCTGACGAGCGCTCTCTCGTCAGCAGTTGCCACAAGTGCAACAACATTAACATAACGCAAACCACTTAACCTCGTGCGCCCCCGGAAATGCTCTGCATTTGATCATGCTCCTCGCGAGTGGGATGTTTCACTGCGTCGCCATGCGAACAGTTTGCCATTATAGTTTCCGCCCGCTCCGGTCGGTGTCGCCACGGTTCAAACCACGGCAGGGGAGCTGCGCGGGCGTTCGTTGATCGGCGTGCGTTCCGGCGTGGTGGTTTGATTTCATTGGCTGCTGTGCTTTAGCATTACAGGTAGCAGAAGAGACTGCAGTATGTGATGCGTGGGCTTGTTTGTAGTTTTTTACACTTTTGCAAGAGGTGCGCCCTGCGTGCGGTCTCGTGCACGTCGAGAGTAGGTGGTCAATGTTTGGTCTGTCTCCTGCAGAGCACGTCACGTAAGTGGGAGCGCCATTAGCGGCGGGGGTGAATTGTTAGCAGTATTTCCAGTGGTGAGAATGACTGGCCGCCCTTTCTTGGGAATGTAACAGTTTGTTCCCGTTTTTATTTAGTTTTTTCTTATTTTTAGGGAACGTTTATTTCGTAGTTCTTACTGAATGTGCCATAATTCGGCGGTATTCGACGGTATAAGCGGCGCTATGGGCAGTCCCCTCGGTAATTCGGGCAGTGCATCTGCGTTCCTTAGGTTGTGGAAGTTTCGGAACCTTGGCCGAGAGTGGCTTTGGGTTAACGACAACGAAGTTGTCCCATGGTGGGAGCGGAAAGGCCGCCATATTCAAACGGACAGTGTCTAAAGCGAAAGAAGCTCATAACACCCAGAAGTTTGCCGCTCTCTCAAAGCCAAAGAATAGGCGTTTGCTGTACCAGTTTCTTCGCTCGAGAAAGGTGGTTCAAGAGCTCCACAATGAAAATTCAGTGGTTCATTCAACACAGGAATCTATTGAAGCTCTCGAACAAATTGCACAAGAACTTAAATCCCGCTTTTCTTCTGTGTTCTCCGCTCCTTTTGTCAGTCAACTTTCTAATGTTGGTTTCAACCTAGTGAAAATGTCGGAATTGGCTGACGTTGTTTCACAGCTGTCTGAGGCTGCTCCGGGGCCAGATGGCATTACTGTGCCAATGTTACAGTTTTTATTTGAGGAAACCCCTGAAGATTTACTCAACATAGTAAACACGTCAATGAAACATAGCTGGATACCTCCAGAATGGAAACTCTCCAAGATAGTGCCATTGCTAAAAAACGAAGGATTAGGTTACGTCCCAGATAACATCAGGCCAATTTCCTTAACTAGCAACTTGGTAAAGCTCGTCGAGAGGATATTGAATGGTCGCCTTATGCGATTTCTTGAAAGCAATAAGATTTTAAGCCCCACTCAAATTGGCTTCAGACCCGGGAATTCCATTTGGAAGGCTCATATTGACATTGAGAGCCGCGTTAAACTAGCCCGTAGCCTAAAACACGTGAGCGCACTTGTTACTCTTGATATAACAAAGGCCTATGACAGCGTAGAGTATACTACCTTAATGTCTCATCTTGAGAGTAGCGAAATCCCTCTATACATTCAATCGTGGATTGGTCAGTTTTTAACTGGAAGGACATTCTTCTGTTCGAAAGGTGGCATATCATCTTCGCACTATCAGCAGTTTCGAGGGGTTCCTCAGGGGTCAGTCCTTTCTCCGATTCTTTTTAATATTCTTCTCAGATCAGTTCCCATAATGGATGGCATATCAACTTACGTTTATGCCGATGATATTGCTTTTTACTCATCGGACAGAGATATTCATGACTTGTGCCAAAGACTACAAAACTATCTGGCCACCCTAGATAATTGGCTTAACAGGCTACATTTGTCACTTAATGTGGGAAAATGTGCGGTCTTAGTATTTCCGGTGACCATCCCCATTTCTTTATGCCTATTGTACCGACAGCAATCCATCCGTCAAGTTACAGAATTAAAATATCTCGGTATAATCTATGATGACAAGCTTACATGGCGTCCTCATATTAAACATATTGCTACTAAAGGAGAAAGAGCTGCAGGCGTGCTCCGCAGGCTATGTAGCCACAAATTCGGGTTGCGTAGAGATACACTGTTAATGATATATCACAGTTATGTCCGCCCGATATTAGAGTTTGGCTGCGTCCTATTTTCTGGTTGTGCGGCGTACAAATTAAATCCCCTATTTATCGTCGAGAGAATGGCTTTGCGACTATGCTTGGGACTGCCAAAATATGTCGCTAACCCTATTTTACACCTTGAGGCACGGTTTCCTCCACAGAAGTTTAGATTCCAATTATTGACCGTACTAACCTTTGTCAAATTGTTTGAACCCCCACTGCATGACGCCCAGTTCATTTTCCGTCTGAGGCCTGATCTTTTTCAAGGCATTCAGTGGACGCGGTTCCAGAGACCCCAGATGGATCTAGTACAGTCATGGCTCCAGCCACTTCACGCAGACCTTTTCCGGCTCCCCTCTACTTGTATTAGTGTGTCATCTGTTGAAATAATGTTTGATAATATCTTCCCCCCGAATGCCAAGATGTTGCCAGCCCGAATTCTAAATGGATTGCTGGAGGATCATTTGTCAACCCTTCATTCCCATATCGTCATTGCTACCGATGCCTCACAAGTTGATGAAAAAGCTGGAGTCGGGATATTCTCCCAGTACCTCGATTGGTCCTTTTCGATCAGGTTACCTGATTTCACACCTATTTTCCAGGCGGAATTATTGGCAATAATTTTGGCTCTTCAAAAACTTCAGCATAGATTTTCCCATGTAGTTATACTTTGACTCCCTCTCTGTGTGTTCCGCATTAACATCCGAAAAAGATTCTCCAATTATCCGCACATTCCGATCATTTGTTCCGCATCAGCTTTGTGAGGTTCGGCTAGTGTGGGTTCCAGGACATGCAGGAATCTCATACAATGAAGTGGCTGATCAATTAGCCAGCATGTCTCTTGGTGGCCCTGTGGTCGTGCAATGTCCAAATGACAGTTTTCTATTGGGGGCGAGATTTAAACGTCTACAGCTACTCCAGGCTTATAAGCAAGACGCCCTTCTATCCTCTAGAGATTATAGCCACCTTCGTCATGCATGGAAGCCAATGTTTTGTGAAACAAGGATAGGCGAGGTAGCAATCCCTAAACCTCGGTGCAAAATTCCCCCACTAAATTTTTATCTTTATAAATCTCGTCTGGCTCCATCTCCGCAATGTCCTTTCTGCGTTGTGTCTGTTGTGTCTGCCCTCCATTCTTATGTTGTGGCGACAGGCAGGTTTTCCTGCTAGCCAGCTAAACATTCACACATACCTCATTTTTCTTCCTGAATCTACTTTCATATTATACATATTTAAAAAATTCTGTTGGGTATTTTCTTTTCTAAATTTTCGGATCTAAAATAATATAGGTCACATCCTCATTAGGCATAAAACTTCTTGGCCAATCCCCCGCGTGGGTATGTGCCATGGTGGGAGGCAACCAACCAACCAACCAAAAGGAATGGGATGTTGTGGTGCACTGATAGGTTGCAGAAGTGCAAGTAGCGCACCGCCGGCCCGAGTGGATGCTCGTCCGATGGCGTGGCGTTCCTGACGGGTTCAAATGATTTCTGTAGGAGGAGGGAGTTGGGCGTATTTGTATAACTCCTCAAGCTTTGAATGTTTGGGAAGACCAGTGATGGCTCGAAGGCTTTCGCGATGGAACACTTCCAGCTGCTGAAACTGGTTCTAAGTGAAGTCGAAGCATACTGCCCCATACGTTACTTTGCTTGGGAGGACAGCCTGGGTCACAATTTTGAGCGTCTCTGATGTAGCCCCTTTGTCTGTTAGTGAGGAAGCCTCGCACGTAAGCGTACGTGCATTCCCCGCAATGCAGCTCTCACAGGTGGGCCAAATGACTGCGTAGGACCCATTGTCAAAGACCCCCATGAAGTCAAATAACAGCATTGTCATAAGGAAGTGTAGGGTCACCAGGACCACGACTGGATCTTTAATATTGAGCAGGATGTCCTGGGTGGCGAGGTGGGGTCTGAATTAGAATATGGAGGCTGGTATGAGGTCCCGATCGTGTAGGTGCCCCTGGGGGCGAGCGAGGACAAAATCCTCCATGAGCTTTCCCACGGAGGACGTCGGCGAGATAGGTCGTAGGTTGTCAATGGAGGGGGTCTTGTTCAGTTTGGGAAGGAGCTGAACGTAGGCGAGCTTCCATTCTGCAGGGATCTTGCCCTCTCACGACAATCTATTGAGACACGCGGTGACGGACATGATGGAGTCGTCATCGAGGTTGGCTAGTACATGGGCGTCGGCAGGATTTTGTCTTGAGGGTGGGGGGAACCCCATTGCATTGAGGGGAAAGAGGGAAAGGGTAAAGGTGCGGGCCAATTGTCCTGGGGTGGCTTGGGCGGAAGGGAATGTGTCCCTTTTGCACCCGCTTGCCTACGCCCATGGGCTAGTAGCTTGTTGGAAATTATATCAGGGCCCGGCGCGGTGCTTTTTTCGTATGCCGGCCAGTGCCGCTCCCACCTCCGAGATGAGGATGTCTTGATCCAGTGTGGGGTTCGACGATCCATCGTAGTCTGTGGCACTGTTGCGGACCGGGCGGGAAGTATTTTCCGCCCAGGTTCGTCAAAAGTACGTCGGTTGAGTGATTCTCGTATTTGGTTCGATGACGTTGCTTTCCAGTAGGAGGGGTCTAGAAGTAACGAAGAATACCCCAAGATTTAGACGTGCTCACGTGGTTGCCAATGGTGTCATAAAAGACAGTTTTAGTTTCACGTGCGTACAGAGTTCATGTACACAAACGTGAAAAGGTTACGTAGCCCACGCGGATGTAGTTTGATTCCCTTTTAGTTGAACGTAGGCGACGCGCTACGGGCGTAGGGCGTTTGGATGCATGCGCTCTACGCCCATTACCGCGAGTTACTCCTAGCGTTATCTACTAACAGGCACAGATACTGCTGTACTCACTCGTGATCTCGCGAGCCCGCTGCATGCTGACACCGACAAACGCTACTTCGTCTGGCTCAACAGCAGAGAAATCGCTCTTCTATCTAAAAAACAAAAGCTGTTTGTCGATTTAAACTTTAGTGAGGTTAAGAATAGGCAAACTGAAGGCGAAATCAACAGCTTAGAAGACGATATCGCACCGAGGGATTATAGACGAAGCTGTTTTTGCTGCGAAGTGGGAGGGCAGGGCGCCGCCATGTTGGTCAACTTCACGTACGGAAGCAACGTTAACACCGCAACGTAAAAATTCGAATCTCACGTACGTCGGTGAGACTCACGTAGGCCCTGTGCGTTCTGGATATGCGCACTGATCGCCCGTGAAAGTTCCACGCACGTGAAGTTTCTACGTACGTGAAGCTAAACCAGGGTGGTGTTATTTTTTCAGTTTCGGTTCGATTATTGCGTTCCTAAAAGTAGCGGCCCTAAAGGTAGCGGGCCTGAAGAAACGCTTCTCTTCCCATTTTTTTCCCTGTATATTTCTCCCCGACACAACTGGTGGCGCGCATGCGCGAAAACGGTCATCCATGCTGCCACTGCCGCACGGCGATACCGACGCGCGTATCTCATGTGGTGGGAGATTTGGTGCTGACAAAGGGACGCCAAGAACGCCAGGACGCAACAAGAGGTTTTTCGGAGTGCTTAGCGAAAGGTGGGAAACCCGTTCGTATGCCGTGAGGTTGAGCTGAAGGATTGGACTTCCCGTTGTCGTTCCCGTGCTGTGCTTGATGACAGCCAACCTTGTCTGTTTTGTATTGCGCATCAGTAGAGAGTTTTAGCATAGCGTGCTCCGTCCGCTAACGCTACGGCGGCGGGTAGCGGGGCGCGACTGGCGAGAGCAAATTCGTCACGGTGGGGTGGATTAGTTCCGCGCGGCCTGCCTTCGCCATGCCCGCTCTTTCCCTCCGCTGAGGGGCAACCTCCTCGCACTCCCCGCGCGCGCATGCGCAGTCCGGTCCCGCTACCCGCTAACCTTAGCGTAGCGTACGGAAGCCGCTATGCTAAAACTCTCTAGTATTTCTAGCCGCACGTCGCAACATAGCGCGAATAAAGTGTTTCAACGGATATTCGAGCTGGCATTATTACTGCCCAAGAGGCGTACGCCAACCAGCATAACTGCGCCGGCTGGCCCGGTGGAAGCAGCGGTTGACGGGCGGGAATCGGGGGCGGCGAGGGGGGTAGGAGAATCAGACCATGCATGAAAGGGCGAAAGCATAACCTCTCCCCTACGCAAGCTGAGCTTCGTCGCATTGTTGCCACGACAATTATAGCGCATGTAAGTCAAAAAGGCGGCGGCGATGAACGCAATAATGTTTTCCCAGGTTCACCAGGGGAGAATGTGGTGCTAGTACCGCAATTACCCCCGAACGCTGGGTTGAAGTCTAAGAGGCCGCCACCTGCTAAAACTGTTAAAGGGATAACCAACTCTCACGGCACCGTTCGCGTGCGTATTTTGCCGCCTTTTCAGAGAGCTGCGCTATGCGGATGCGGAGTTTTTACTGCGAACAAGTATACCTCTAACCAGCCAAGTAAATTTTCGTGGCCCGGGCCCTATTCTCGACTGCATAAATTCACAGTGAATTCGTCAGTTGTTTGCGTAAGCGCAACGTAAGTAATCAGTGACGTGATGCACGTATAGCTATGAAGACATGTAGTGTAATACGACACTTCACTCAGAAAGATCACAGCCAATGTATCACATACATGCACAGCCAATACACATACATACACATACACATACATACCAACACACGTACATACACATACACATACATACATACACAGCCAATGTATCACAGCACATACAATACATAAATTCACTTGGCATGTATTATAAAAATTAAAATGGCAGCTGAAGCTGGAAAGGGAAACACATTTATTCGGGTTAAAACTGGCGCATCAAAACAACAGTGAGGAACAGGCAGTGAGAGAGAGGACGCCATAGGCCGCGCGGTCCGCTCTTCTCCTCATCGTCGCTGCTGAGTTCGGAGTACCGCCACCGCGAAAGCCAGGTGACTGCTGCGGTAGGGCTGCGCCCTAAAAGAGAGACCGCTATAGCAACTCATTCAGTTCATTTCAGACTACGATGTGTAGAACACGGAAATTAAAGACGCCAAACTAAACAGCGTGGAGATAATTCTCGACGGAAAGAACAAAACCGTCTCGCTCAACAGCGTCATAGGCAAAACCAACGAGCTCTCGCACAAGACGCCATGGGCAATCCACAACCCAGGCAGGACCCAGCATATGGCGCCAGAGAAGCACAGCGCAAGTGACAAGCCCGCCAGGACGACGAGGTGCGACGCGAAGCTGAGAACGCTGCGAAACGGACTTTGCACTCATGTGCTTCACCAGTACAACTCAACCAACCGCTATTCATGGATCATGAATTGATTTAATATTAGCATAGGCTGCTTCTACAGTGAGGAGTGAAAATATCAGTGTATATAACACTGCTCATAAAGCAGTCGTGAATGTTGTCGTGAAGTAATAAAGGGTGTGATTAAGTACGTATCACTTGCCCCTGGTTTCACTCATTGTAGAGCCACATGTGTGAATTCAAGTGACGTCTTATGGGTAATCGTTGTGGGTATCGTTTACAGCTTCGCAGTCCAACCCCCTTCATAGCGTGGATTGGAACCAATTTTTTTTATTGCGCCGTTGCTTTTTCCAGCGCTTTTGCAGGATTCAACTGAACGGCTCTCGGTGACCGGCAATGAGTGGTTGAATTGGCAGCGTTCCATTTTCCGACGCATTAGCCAGCGGTTTTATCAGCATTTAAAAGCTAGCAAGGGAAACATGTGTACGACGACGTCTACGCATTCTCACGTTGTAGGAAGCATTTGGTCCAATGTAAAAGAAAACAGGAAGGAAGTAACTCTTACGCCGCACGTCAAACTTCAAATAATAGCACCTTACACTTTCTATTCACGTACAGCAGCATACGGATGTTGTGAGAAAGGGGCTGAGAAAAATCGGCCTTCCAATATTTGTGATGTATTTACCCAACAAACTGATCGTTTTGCGCCAATTAGTACAGGGCTGAGAAATTGAACATCAGAAAAGAAAATTTCTACGATAATTCCCAGGGCAGTGCTTTGCTTTTTGAGTCTAGAGCAGGTTGCCTGCGAACTAAGAGTTTTGTGGGGAAGTATTCACAAAATGATGGGGTATGCGTGTTCTGCGGAAAAGAAACAGAAACTATGCGGCACATAGTGTTAGAATGTGAGGGTATCCATCCAAATCTACATGAAGGGAATATTGGGCTTCCAGAAGCCCTAGGATTTAAGGGTATCACAGGGGAAGTTAACTTCAAAGCTGTCGAGGGGACGAAAAGAAGATTAGAATGCTGGTGGACGAAAGGCAGAGAGGGGAATATTGCCTAGGACAGTTACCACCTGTAACAGGGAAAAGAAAGTATTTCGGGCCTAATAAGCTTTAGGGCCTGCCATAAGCAGCGCTAGTATTAAACCAAGAGTGTAAAACATGGTTATATTAGTCCTTTTTGGTAAGATGACATGTCATCACCCCGCTTCAAAGGGGAAACCAATAGGAATCACCATCATCATCAGTTTTCACTTGTTTTGCTCGTTCGTACAGAGAGGACCTCTATTTCTCGCCCTGATTAACGTAGGGTTGAACCCATCTACCAATAAGATTAATTTTACGCCCTGCCTCGTCAAATCCGGGATTTCTTTTTTTAATTATAGTAAACCGGCCTGAAAGAGGTTGTATTGGCTTTGAATAACAAGATGTGTCTATAAAGCAGATACTGTTTTTATTGACTCGTGACTTATATAATTCATTATCGAGGCTGCTTACGTTCCATACTGATGTACATAATGAAGTAAGTTACATAATTAGAGGCTGCCGAGACCATCTTTCTAATTTCTCCTTATTCACGTATCTTGCTTTTCGATGAAGCGAAACTTACCGGTGCAAGCTGCCACAAAGTAAAAGGGGGAAATCAACACCTATTTCTTGAGAGAAGATGTTTAAATCGCGGATATTTCTCTCGTGTAACCTGAGTTAAAGTCAAAGTCCAAAACCCAAACTACTTCGACTGGTTCGGAATGGAGTGCAATAAAGAAAAAGCTGTCGGAATGGCGCGATCATATACCCGTCGGCTTCATTACGCGAGGAACCCAGATTCGATTTCGACCACGGGAATTATTTTAAGTGCAAATGCACTTCTTAAGCGACCCTGAATCACGCGTCCACCGCCGTCCGTCCATCCGCACCACATACCCGCTTAGGGCGATTGGCCAAGAAGAGTTCCTAATTTCTTTAGCACATACCCACTTAGGGCGATTGGCCTAGTCCTCCAGCGCGCCACCGCGCCCGCCGCCCCGCCCCGAGCCTGCCCCCAGGCCACCGACGCCATCGACGACTGCTGCTTCGCCAGGAGCGGAAGTCGGGGCGAGTACTGCGGCGTCTACCTCGTCGGTCACGTCTACGCGAACCTCGTGTCGCACGCCGTGTCCACCTCGCCGGTCAGGGACGAGTCGCCGTACAGTGCCGTCTACACCGACGCGTACTCGGGCGACGGAATCGTGGTCGTCACCCTCTACCTCGCGCCAAACATCTCGCGCGACGACGTCGTCGAATACGTGGACGCGGCGATGGAGAGTGTGGCCAGGCGCGTAAAGCCCTCGGACCCGGTCGTGGTTGTTGGGGACTTTAACGTGGACGTGCGAAAGGGCGGCGAGTGGTTGATGGAATACATGCTCGCCAACCACTCCATGACGTGCCTACCGCTAGAGGCTCCCACCACCATCAACGGCAGCTACATCGACCTGGCCTTTGCGAGGAACTGTCTGATACGCGCGGTCTTGCAACAACTCTTGACCGTACATTTCAGTGACCACAAGGCGGTCATAATGACCGTCAACTACAACGACAACACCAACAAGTGCTGAATAAAGAATACTGTCGTTTCACTTTACTTGCGTGTGTGTGTGATCTCCTCGAACATACACGTTAATTCACCAAGATTTCCAGAGAACGACTAACGGGGTGTGTGAGTCCCCACTTGATCACGCGAGGGTGTTAAATGCAACTAACGGGCGAATGCCAACACAGTTCAACATAACTCCCCCTCATAGCATCACCCGTGCATTCGCACTTCCCCATGCTCCCCTTCGGGGAAATGCGGGTGAATTTTTTGGCCCTGTCTAGAGTGCCGTCCGACGGTTTCATAAGCAACCCACTATATCGACGTCCACCGGCGTTTTATGACAAAATCGCCGTGTCTGGCAGTACATCGCTCTCGATAACGTAAAGCTGGGCAACCTAACCTAAACATAACATAAGATAACCTAACGCACCCAAAGAAATAATTTAAAACACCAAAACTAACCTAAGGCACAAAAATTGCACTTCAATTAAATAATGAAAAAAAAAGCAAACTTGTAGTATCTGCATGGTCCCTATAAGGCAGAATGCCGAAACCGCATACAAGTTGCAACTAAAACCACAGCTAAAACCTGCTTCCCATCTAGACCGAGGGAAGGCATCCGGTACACGCACTCGCCCGCGCTGTGCGTCCTGGAACAACGGTAACGTTTCGGCAAAATGGTAAGCTAAAGCTCCGTATTAAGGTGAGCAAAGGTTCCTTGGAACACAGTTCCAACGAGGCATAAGCTGACCAATCTTTAGAAAGTTCGGTCCTGGCCCCTTGAAAAAAATGGAGCTGACTAGCGGGCATATTCTGTGCTATCGAGGACCCCAAGAAAGTCAAACCCTGCCGTAACCGGCATGTAGTAAGTGAAACGATCCTGTCCAATCCCCCAAGTGGGTATGCGCCACAAACTGCGCAGGAGGCCGCCTGGTTCTTGCTGCGGCAGGAAACTAAACATCCCCCTCGCGAGGGGCACGATCAAATGCAGAGCATTTCCTGGGGCGCCCGACGTTAAGTAGTTTGCGTTACGTTAATGTTGTTGCTGTTGGTTGTTGTATTGTAATTAAATGAGGAGACGTAATTACGGGGTCACGTGACATAATTTATTAGCAGGTGGGTATGATTATTGTGGCGCAGTGGGAAGAGCACCATGAACCTTGCGTTCCGCCCACACGTAGTGAATGCGTTGTATCAGCAGCTTCTTGACGTAGTTTGAATGAGTCAAGGATATAAGGCGCGTTCGTAGCCCTCCATTCTGTGTCGGCTTTGTGGCGCAGTGGGTAGAGCACCATGTACCTTGCGTTCCGCCCGCAGGGCCGTGACATGGAAACCAGGCGCCGGTAAGTATTATTATTTTTTATATAGTGTAGGGGGAGGGGTGCGGACGACGATGGACAACTAGAATGGGTGACATCGTGAGTTAAAGAAATTATCTGCATTTAAAAAACCGAGGTGACAGCTGGTCTTGAGCCACCGACTCTGGGATCAATAAGCTATGACGTATCCTCTACACTACAACGACAGACTCTTTGTCCGGTGCTAGCCTACTGTTAAATATTCGAATGTCATCGGACGGCACACTAGCCATGCCTGCAACGATCAGCTAGAGTGCCGTCGGACGGCACTCTAGACACTGCGATCATTTTTTTTTTCTTGAGGCACTTGTATGCCTTCGCTTATCATCATCACTGTTTAGAAACAAATTGTGTAAAGTTGGCTTCCTTACAATGCGTTTTGCTGACGGGACGGTCGCATCAGTGAGGCATAGGCAGCTTCGCTGTAAAACGCAACTTGTTCTGCTGAACGTGTCAAGAAGGCTCCCCCCTCTTTGCGACTTCTGCAAACGAACTCGTAGACCAACCCGGCAGCGTACAGTCACTGCTACCCCGGGAATACATATTCTTAAAAGTGCCACTGGTGTAAGAACGGGGCAGACCTAGGACACATGCTGTGGGCCTGCCCACGGGAGACAACGTTATAGGTCACAAAATCGCTAGTGTGGAGCAATGGGAGACCGTATTGATCAGCTCGGACCCAGCGGATCAAGTCAGGGACATTCAGTTGGCCGAAGACGCTGCCAGAGCCCAACAGGTCTTGGCCGACGTCTAGGATAACTGGCTGTCAAGCAATAAAATTATTTCACTCTCTCTCTCTCTCTCTCTCTGCCCAACGGAATCTCGTCTCGCTAAGACCTTTTTTCGCAACAAAACGTTACTATGAACTAACTTGTATCTCCACAATAACTGTGTGCAAAGAAATGAAACCGTTAGGTGCAACGCCCGCACCAATTCATAAAAGCAGAAATTACCATCAGCGGTTCCTCCAGAGCAGGAATACACGTCGAGGTACGGCGTTTGTTTAAATTGTTAGCAGTACATTTAACGTACAGTGACAAGTGGAAACAAATTTCCACTTACAATGCCATACAATAATTGTTTTCGCATTACGTTAAATTCGCACGTGGTCAAAGCTAACGCCGGCGCGTTACAATGGG
The DNA here is from genome assembly GCF_048455015.1 of Haemaphysalis longicornis. Lineage (NCBI taxonomy): Eukaryota > Metazoa > Arthropoda > Arachnida > Ixodida > Ixodidae > Haemaphysalis > Haemaphysalis longicornis. The sequence goes on from NW_027526385.1 coordinate 109,133,420, forward strand.
ACGCAATCACGTCGTAAATATATGTTCGCCTGGTTAAAACCATGAATTGGGGTGAGGGGGGACTTCGACCAAATTGTTTCAAACACAATGATATAATCTAGACAACTACCAAACTGATTGTTTAATGCGCAAAAATATGGGGATGCGGTGCACCCCCCCCCACCCCCAAATTGGGCAATATCGTTGGAGCACAGGTGTTTTCTTTTTATTGCTTTTCTGCGGTTGCGAGGCCCACCCTTTAGGCAGAGCCCAAGAGAGGGACTCCATGCACAAGCAGTTTCTAATTTGCTTCCAACGCAATATCATTTCGAAACTTCATTAGGACTTCCGCTAAGTTCGTTCCTGTTTGCGGGGTTCTCGTCTCGTGAGTCGCGGAGCCACACGCCCAAAAAGGGTAGATGATAACGGTAAAAAAGTTTTTTTTTTATTGCATATAGAGCAAAAAGTCACGTTAATGACTACGACGCTGGTTTAAAACATCAGTGTCGGTTTAAAACCCGCTCACCGAACTTTGGTGGGCGAAAACTATCATAAACATTGAAACAAGACAATTCTTCAAAAATTGTTAACCACGTAAAAGCGTGAGTATTGATAGTAACAATTCCTCCCGCCCACTCCCTGTTCTTACACGCGCACTCAAAGAAACATTCCTCTGTGAAACATTATTTAAAAAGAGTGGAGGTGCTGGGTATCGATCCCAGTACCTCTCGCATGCTAAGCGAGCGCTCTACCATCTGAGCTACACCCCCGGACGAGTAAAGCCAGCGGTATAAAGAAACCACTTTCAAGAACCGATCTCCCTCCCGTGGCGTCGCCCTTGCTTTTGACCCAGATTAATTCCAGTTCGGTGCCGAGTGGCATTGCGCAATGGAGCAATGGGACCTGTTGCTTCGTATTAATGTCCCTGTTCGATCTCGCCCTCCGTCGGGGATGTAGCTCAGATGGTAGAGCGCTCGCTTAGCATGCGAGAGGTACTGGGATCGATACCCAGCACCTCCAAGACTCTCTCTTTTTAACTCCTTTTTTTCAGCATTCAGAATGGCTAAATAGATAAAATTGCGCAGTACGTTTGTCCTTAGCCTAAAAGAGTCCACAAGGCGATCTTCAAACTATGGTGTTGGATAACTATATAACAACATGCTTCAGACTACCGGCGCAACAGCCATATCGTGAGCTACGTACGTCAAAAAAAGCGTGCCACGCAGTTTGGTTGGCTGTAACTAGCAATGGCGTCATTATTTAAAGACATTACGACAGCTGCTACAGTAGTCTGAACCTGGCCTGAGAATAAATTGCACTGAGAATACCGCTGGCTTTACTCGTCCGGGGGTGTAGCTCAGATGGTAGAGCGCTCGCTTAGCATGCGAGAGGTACTGGGATCGATACCCAGCACCTCCACAGTCATTTTTTGTTTTAACATTTACGATGGGATTGTTTTTACCGGAATGAGCAGAGCCAGGGAGGGAAGGGAATTGTTGCGATCAACGCTAAATTTTTAACGTCATCGTCTACCCTTTTTGGGCGTGAGGGCCCCGGTCTCACAGGACGAGAACCCCCGCAAACAGGAACGAACTTTGCGGAAGCCCTAATGAAGTTGCGGAACGATATTGCCCAATTTGGGGGGTGTGCACCGCAGCCCCATATTTTTGCGCATTAAACAATCAGTTTGGTAGTTTTCTAGATTATATCATTGCGTTTAAATGGGACGGTATCGTCCTTATGGTAAATGGGGAGATACCGAAGGCAAAGATAAAAACAAAGGGTGCAAAAAGTACGAAGCTAGCAAAACGAAACTGAAAAAAAAAAAAACACATCAAGACGCCTCTGGAGAAAGAGAAACATGCCGCTGCAAATGAGGTTGTTGTAGTTCCTTTATTTTCGGCACATACCCACCGGGGGGATTTTTGAGAAACGGGGTAACCTGAACCTTCCATGGCCAACGCGAACTACATAACACAACAGAAAGGTTCACCAGTTAATTTAATTCGACAATGTACAACTTACTTACACGAAAGAATTGATAACGAATAAAAAGCTCTCCCATAATCCAGTGTAGTTCGCCACGTCCTCTCTTTTTCCCTCCATCGTGAGAAAATTACCCGCGTGTTAAACGGTATAATTACTTCCGGGATAACGCCCCACCAAACGTCACGTGGTCTTTCGAAAGTGACGGCCAATAATACCACGCCGCATGGCGCCACCACCAACGACCCCAACTCGTGGCTCGAGAGCGCGTGCCGCACGCTGAATCCATCGCTCGAGCCCACACGACGCTGTCTTACCTGTCCGAATATTTCTCGCTTCGCTACGAGCCCTCTCTGACGGCGTATCTTTTTCTCATCCCTGTCATAGTGGTCAGAAAGGCCCGTGACCACGGCACGTTCACCGACGACCAGGCGGGCCAGTGTCGGCGGGGAGCTTTCTCCTTGTTCCCGGACTGTGTTCGAACAGAAGAAGACGAGGCCAAGCATACATGGCGGTGAGTGGCCCCGGTCGCTTTCGTGTGCACCGGAACTTTTTAAGTGCACAGCACCTTAGGGGCTCGCCTTGTTGTCGTAGCTCGCTCCGAAGTAGCCGAAGTAGAGCCTCACGGCGTTCCATCGTAGCGGCTGTTGACACGGCGTAACCCAGAGGCTTCGAAAGCCAACTGGTTTATATAGTCATACACGTTCGAAACTCTTGACCGCTGGCGTTTGTCATACATCTCCGCTATGTATTAGCGCAAAGAAACTGTCGGTACATTTGAGGCAAAATATACGTAATTAACCGGCAGCGCCCGCGTTCATTTAGCTAGGAACGCTCGTTGGGTTGGTTTTTATGATAGTAATCGAAAAAAAGTGTCAGTGCAACGCCGGCACATGCGGGAGGAAACGCAAGCACAGAAAGAACAGAACTCCCGCTGGCGCAGTTTCAGGCAGCGGGCGCGCGAGCACTGCGAAGGCGGGAAATTTGAATTGCGTTGGGTGGTAGCAGTGAGCGGATAACGGCGCTACAGCCAGCCCGTTATGGCGAATCACTGCTCTGCACTTCCGACAGCTTTTACATTGAGTGGAACGGCTTTAATTTTTATTTATACCTCTGTTCGAATGGCGTATACTACTCCGAGGACAGCATTCGCAATTGTCTTTTGATGCGGTGTTCTTGCTCCGCAGTGTTTTCTTGTTTAACGTCGCTAATTCTACTTAAACGCGCGTGCGCATACGCCCTAATTACTGAGCCAGCGATCTTGCCTTTAAGGCGTTTTTCAAATGGCTGTTGTTGTTGCTCGAGCTCAGGCCGGATTCTTTCTTGCCCTATAATGAATTGAATACAGCTTCAGCTTTTTTTAAATCTGTGGTAGAATCTTGGACATAGTGTGTCTCGGCTGAGTTTACCAAGAAAAACATATATTTAAGTTGTCAAGAGTTGAAATTCTGCTGTTACAGAAAAAAGTATTGGCCGAACAGGCGCGGATTTTTTTGCGAAGAAATGGAAACTTTAGGACCATACAAATTACTCTGCTTGTAGTAACGGGAGGGTACACAGAGAAATTTTTCTGGGAAAGAAAGGAGGTAAAACTCCAGCGGGAAATATTTACGCTGGGCTCTTTCGCCCGCGATATAGCTTTGTGTGATATACGAGGCGGACTACGAGTTTGCTGGTTTGACTCCCCGTTTGCAAAGGTGATCGTTAGAGAGATTTAGGACGAACGCAAAAAAAAAAAACGCTTTTTAACAAGGCTATATTTGCCAACCTATACATAAACTTCGGTGGGATAAATAACTATATTAACTGTGTAGTAGGCGGGGCGTCGTCCACTTGGTATAACCATGGTCTTGTGGCACCTTTATTTAACATGCCAAAAGTTCAAGGTAAATTTCTCTAGTGTTATCTTGGAAATCAGACATACGCGCATGCAAAATGGAGTTTCTCTCATGCTCACACTTTCAACAGATCACCACTAAATAGGAACGCCAAACTTTCAACACATATTAAAGTGCTCGGAAGCAACGTTTCCATTTAACGAAGACTTTTCATGGTTTTAAAAAAACCTGGCAGTGTTCAAAGACAAACCGAACTCATTTTATGCATTTAATTGCCAGAACAGACAACAGGGCTACGTCGACCCAATGATAGTTTTACAGTTCCCCCAATGATGAAAATGGAGAGCTGTGTTTGGATTGCGCTGGTAAACGCGTCCGAAAATTAAGCTGTCTAGGCTTGTGAAACCAGACAATTGATGCGAAAATTTGAGATGTCTCTATATACTTATTAGTTGTTCCATAGAGTAAATGTTTGCTGTACAAAAAGATATAGAGTGCGGGGGCACCATGTGGTTCCTATAGCAGGTTTACAATTTGCACTGTCATCGGCCCGATTTTGTTATGGCCGTAAGAAAATTCCCATCAATAGCACGCCGGGCTGCACTCTTATTGGCATTGGCTGCCCAAATGGCAGTAAAGGTATCTCTAATTGCACCGGAAATGTTGTTAGTGAAAGCGCTAAGGCGAAGGGGAAAATTCTCCCAGCTTCACTTTCTGAACGTCGGGAACGCTGTTAACAGCTTAGTCTGGTGTTCCCTAATCGCAAGGCTAACCTTCATAGAACTTCTCAAAGCCAGCACATCGATTCCCGTTCGCGTGGCAATTCTCGCTGGCGCTCTCGACGGCGACATCTTCCGTAGAGCGTGCGACTTTTACCCATTTTCTGCAGAACATTCGGGAAACGACTGCCAAGCTCCCTTGTCTATATATGCTCGCTCCACCGAACCATATGTTACGTACGCGTTCTCCAATCGGCCTACTGCTTTCCTCCTCTCCTTGACTCCGTGCACCTGCGCTCGGCACGTACTCACCCTCGTCTTGGCGCTCACTCCCACTCTCCCCGCTACGCTGCACCTGCTCTCCCCTCGTTAGGCTATGCCCTCTCCACATCGCTGCGCCCGCGTTACCACACCTCGTCCCATGAAAGCCTCGACCAAGAATAGCTTCGCCGTTAAAATAAACTCAGCAGCCCGAAGCTACACTGGGCCTCTTCGAATTGTCGTCTCGGACTCACCGCGGACTCCCCCAGAAGCAGTCCGGCATTCGATTTTCCCACATATCCCTATGACTCTGGGAAATCCCCGGGCTACCCGCAGACTATCCGCGGTGAGTCCGAGATAGTAAATCGAAGAGCCCCAGTGAGCGGCCTACTGTTGTAGGCAGTGTACGTGCTTTGTAACCTCCTTTATCGGCCTCTGCACGATTAAGTGCGAACGAGGGCTAAATTAAAGCTGTTGCATTTTTTTGTCCATTACTGCTGGAGAAATAGGGCAATTGTATTAACCCATCTTTTTAATAACAAACGGCCCAGCGATGTCAGCATTGAATTGAAATGCGGACGGCCTGTCCCTTGGAATGCAGCAAAGTCACATGGAAGAAAGGGAAATGTGTATTTTAGCAGATGTCTTTGTTAGAGAGGCTTGCTCTTAAAATCGCAATCACTGATGAGGCTCTGGGTCCTTTTGCGCGATATCAGTAGCCTCCATTTTAAAGTTGAGTGTGAACAGGAGAGCGAAGTCAGTGTTACGGCCTACGTTCACGATGTGTACAGGTCCCGGTCCTTCAAGAAATCTTTGGCCCCCCTTCCACCAGTCCCACAGACAGAGATAAAAAAAATCATCTTTTTATCAGGCACAGTTGACAAATTCAGCATTCTGGCATACTAACCACCTACAACTGTAAAACAAGCGCGTGCGCACGTGTCCGGAAAAAATAGGTAAACGCGGTACGTCGTGTCATATTTGGCGTGCATACATGCACACACGTCCTAAGGCTAACATCGAACACCCGCAACGAGTACTCAAACAAACATCGTCGCCAATTAAAAGAAATGGCGCAATTCATCGTTGAGCAATTCTTGGATGCTTAACACATGGTGGTGACGATGACCACACGTCGTGACCGACTCATGTCTGTACGCAAGTAGAGAATGACCTTTTTTGGTTACTAAACGCAAGCCATACTTCAAAGAGAGGAGGTAAATAAAGTGCGTCGTTGGATTGCTTCCCTAGTAGTGTAGTAAGATTGGGGAAAATTTGGGAAACTAAGAAGCCGCTACTCGTTTTCTTATCTACAGGCCCCGTGCAGCCACAGAGCAGTGAACGGAATAGCGCTGAGCGATCAAGAAAGCAAATCCATGAAGACGCCTCAATCACCCGTCCCCAACGTGCCTGATGGCGACGACAACGAGACGCTACCTTCCGGGAGGCTTTCTTCCAAGCCACCAATCGCTGCGAGCGCTTGTTTGGACGCGCTGTCTGGCCAAATCTCTGGAAAACCCCGATGGTCATCTTTGCAGAGGAGCCTTTCAGAGATTCGCTGCTCGTCTTCGGTCTCAGCCTCCCAGGAGGTACTGCAGCCACGTAACGGCGAAGCCCCACCAAAACCCTCGGCCCAGGCCCCGTGGATCGAGCCTGCGTCGGTGTCAACGCTGTCTGCTGCGGCTCCCGTGGAATCCGACGACGGGCATCCTGATTCCGGTGCTAGGCCCATTGGTAGCAGGGCGTCGTCACGCTCAGCGTCTTCAGCACAGGCCTCGAAACCCAGCACTGCGGGATCTGCCTTCTCTCGAATGGCTTTCGCCGCATCCGAAGGCTCGGAGGTAAGGGCTCGAGCTGCGGCGAGTTTACCGCGAAATCTGATGTAGCGTGCCAGGCACTGAGCTAAATTTTCCCTCTATATGTGCACGTAGAAGGCAAAACCCTTCAATTATCGCCTACTTGCGTAGAATGCCAAGGCCCTTAACAATCTGTTTATCGCCTGATTAGAATGCCTACTGCCCGGCAGTGCGCCTTCTCGCTGGTTGTGAACATGATTTCCTAATGAACAGGCTTCAGTGATCAATGCTTCCATTGTGTTGTTTGTTCATGCACTCAGCTTCCGAGCGCTGCCTTGTGCCTAGCTTCCGAAATGCGTACAATTCGGACTGCTTCGGTTGCCTGTCGCACCGAGAATACCACATAGAAAGCATCAGGGTATTGTTGACGATTGAAATGTCGGCAATCGTTATGAGAAGCTCAGCCTTCTTGGCTGCATTGAAAACGCAAGCGCATTGCCCTGCTTCCACCCCGAGAACTCCGAGGAAACATAACCACCTCTTACGAGTTCTGAATTCGACATCTCTAATGTCCGATTGAACGCCGCTAATTGCTCTTACGACAGGGTTTGTTGGCGCTGTGGCCGACCTGTGAGCCGGCACTCAGCACTTGACGGTAGCCGCCATCACCCATGAGGGAACATGCTAGAATTTCGGGTATGCTTACGTCGAAGCCAAAAGTAAAATTGTTGAATCGGCCTTGAACCTCTGATGGCAATCGCGATCGACATTGGCTGATCCCCTTTAGTGTGTATGCAATAATTGTGGGTGGGTATCTTGACGTCGCACCGAAACGGTATTGGTGAAATGGCCGTGAACATCTGACGGCAGATTTCGTCATGACAGACCAATCCTACTGAGTGGCTACGTTGTCAGTCCTATTAATCGACTGAACGTCTGGTTAACGTAATGTTGAGCCTACCGATGTGGCCGGCGACGTTAAGTTGAGTAAGTGGATGTCGAGCTGAGGGGGCTGGTTTTCGCTTTCACCAAGTCGGAAGCCACAAAGCATTTCCGCACGCTCTGGCCAGCTGGGACTTTCAGCCGTAGTGTTGTCGGTGATGTTTGACTCGCATTCTAGAAATCTAGAACTTAAACTTTCCCTTTTTTTTTCGAATTTAGTGTGTTTACTTTCTTCTACAATGCGCTGTCAGCCATTTTAGCATTTGTTTTGGCGCTACAGACGCCAGACGGCCCCTTTTCTTCTAAATGGGCCAGTCAACGGTTTCGCATTAAACATCACAGCTTTGTTCACTCATTCAACCATAGCGAACAGCTGACAGTCATCTTATCATCTTATCACGATCCAGTGCAATGGTCAGAAAACGATCAAACACTCCGTGCATAAGCAAAAGTGACACACACTTGCTCACTCGATGAGCACACCAAGAAATCTCTAGCAATATTCAAGGCACACTTGCCACTACGCACAGTCAACGAGGCCTAAGATCACGCTGTATTCGGCTCTCTCTGAGTACTTGCTTCAACCAGCCTGAACCATCTTACCCACCAACAGACATCGGGGCAGTGTTTGAGTTGCCGCTGCGCACGCGGAGCACATGGAGCGGAGCGCGTACGCGTTCAGCATGTGTAGGCCCCTCCAAATGAACTCTTCAGCATCTGTTCGCTGTAAAGAGGCGACGTGCAGTACGCAGCAAAAATATGTCCAGGCACAAACCATGGCCTTTTCAGACGAGGGACTGAGGATACGATGGCTTGCGCGACGCTCAGAGTGTGGATCAGAAGGCCCGTCTGTGTGTTTAATGCATGGTATGCTCAGTGATAGTGTGTCCCGCGTCTTCTCACCAATTTCCACGCTCCTTTCCACCATGCAGGTGGCGCGGTGCAGCGCCCACTGCCAGGACTTCGCAAACACCTCCTCCTCGTACTTCGTGGAGGCCCGCAGTGGACGCATGCGCGGCTTGCACAGCCCCCCGCTGTTCCGCGCAGTGCTCTGCAGGACGTCGCCGTCTGCGACAGCCAGCCTGTACCGGAATCTGCTTCACCCTCCGCTGCTCCACAAGCCGTGCGCCCGAAACTCTGGACCCCAGGGAGCAGGGTTCCTGCGGCAGGTGCGGCATGATTTGTAGACCGCACTCTTAATTTGCTTGTGCCCACAGTGGCCCCGGAATTCTTCTAAAATGAAGATTTACGAGGGTACGTAGGCAAAAGGAAAACCCGTACCCAGAAAACTCCTCCGGCGCGTAAAGAACCAGGTCGAAGGGAGCCAAGTAGGGGTCTGACAGAGATTTCCTGGGTTAATAGATGATGTAGCTACACTCTCGCATCTAACGACAGTGGTAAGTGGGAACGGCGCATCGAAGGGAGAAAAATAGTCTCTCTCGCAGCAGAGCGCCCGAGCGACGAGCTACTGGGTGAAGCACAGCCCAAGCGTCAATGGCGGGCAGGGGCCCTTCTAGGAACCACGGGGCCTTTTCTTTCAGCGTTTGAATCCATAGAAGCGGCAGCCAATGTGGTGAGCACTAAAACAGGAAGGGAATCATTCACTCCATCCTACAGGAATATCAAAACTGTAGTGGTAATGATGTGTCACTAACAAGTTATGTGAACGAAGGAAACAAAGGGAATGGCAAAAAAAAAATAATAACCAAGCGTTTGCGGACCGGACCATTCTGCTGGCAAAATGACTCAATCATATTTATCACGGGCTATTAGATTAGACCACTACAGCTACGTTTTTGGTTTTATGGTCCTCACTGGTGTAGTTGTGCCGATACCAGGGCGGCTGTGCCCAGTTTCTTGAACACAGGAAAGCAAGGGGGGGCTTAACCCTCCTGCCCCTCTTCGTTTCTAGAGCCTTTGCGTATAAGGGAAGGAGGGGCTCGTAGCGTGCACCTCCGCCTCTGTTGCACATGCAGACTGTGCACATGTTTTTTATATTCCTTACCCACCCCCTGCCTCGCTCTGTATTTGACGCTGGCGATATTTTCTCAGGCGTTTTTCACGCTCATACGGCCCTTTTTCGGCACCTCTTGTTGTCTCTTCAGCTCGTTTCTTTAGAACCCTGGGTCACCTTTTTTGTCGCTGAGAATTCTTGGGCCCTCAACGAAATTTCGTACAATGCTTCCGCTCACTCGCATTTCTTCAACCTCCAGGACTGGTGTATCTTTTTTGCCGCCGATGAAATATACGCCAATGCCCCCCACAACCTTACGGGCACATCGCTGCGGAGGAGCGGGTGCAGCAATGCAGGAAATTCGTTTCCCCGTGTTCTTCTCTGTTCCTCAATGGTTTCAGCACCGATTGAACTAATGAAGCCGTGGTGGCATAAAGCTAAGCTTAAAAAAATGGCTCGTGTCTTTGTTACAGCTAATTACGCCTCAGATTGGTTGCACATACTCCCCTTACGCAGCACGTCTGAAGGCTGCCGTTGTTCAGTGTGTATTTTATTCTCGCACGATCTTGCTAGTACCACTCAAGCATAGAAAATTCCCGGCCTAGGATTCGTAGAGGAAGGTGTCGGAGAAAATGCGTCATCAGTCAACTGGTTGAAGCAAGCGGATAACACCTCCGTCACCTTTTTGCTTATACGAACTAAGGAATTAAAGTGGCCTGTTTTTATGCGTATTAAACAGTTTCTTATTGAATAGTATTGTTTGATTTGAATGTTATCCTTGTGTTTAGCTAGAGCATTTGGCGCGCCCACATACTTTTACCTTCCTTGAAAAAAAAATCAATTTTTCCTACCGAGCGGCTGCAGAACAATGTGTTCGTGCGTACCTACGAGTTGAATACCGTGCACCGCAACTTTATCCTGATGGATATGCTCTCCGGGTAAGGCGCGCCTTCCAAGGCCAAAAAAAACCTTGGGAAGCTGTCCACGAGTCTTATCGCTGAACAATTTTCTCGTGAATCTCGTTTATTTTTAGGTGTATAAAACATGAATTCCCCATTTATTGCGCCTTTCCCCCTTGCCTGGGCAGTCCGGAGTGCCGAACAACAGCCCTTGGGACCCCGCGGCAGAGTTCGGATTGTGCCCTCTCGTGTGCGGCGTGGACGTGCTTGGCGGAGGCCTCCTGCTGCGTCTGTCACCCATCGGGCATGGACACTGGGGACACAACGGCCTCCGAAGCATGCGAGCACCCAGAAGCGTTCCGTTCAACGCCGTCATGTGCAAGCTCGCGGGACGAGACGTGGATGCCGGGGTCAAGCCCAGCGTCCGCGACTACGTTCACGGCTCACACGCAGCTCCGTAACTGGCCCGGCGCACTGAAGGTATGCTATATACGGAGGCGGTATCTGCCCTATGTTAGTGGGGCCTCTCCTGTACACCGTGGCAGAATTTATTGTACCGATTTCATAAGTTGCAGCCTTTGTTTACCATGCAGCCTTTCATCCTTTTTACCTAGTAAGCTGCTGACAGTAGCACCTATTGAACGATACTTCTGTTGCTTGCGCCAGCTTCTTGCAGCTGCCGGTGAACCAATCCATCGCTCGAGGGCAGGTCGAGCCCCTCTCGACCTCGCCTGCAGTGATGACAGGTACTGGAATGTCTCTTGGACCCTCGTTGCTATTTGCCTTGCCGCACAAAGACGGCAGTTTGTTGTACGATGGAAAAATTGTCCGCACGGCTGCCTTATCACCGATCTTCTTCAAAAGGTGTGATACCCCATGCACCTATAGGATATGCAGTATAGGCGGCCCTAGGGTGAACGCTAACATGACAAGAAAAAGACGGTCGCAAGAAAAACAATTCAAGGGCCACCGTAACGTCGTAGTCCACGGCGTAGATCGGCGATAAAGCAGCCGTGCGGTCTGTTTTTTCATCGCCCTACAAACTGGCGTCTCTGTGCGCCAAGGCAAATAGCAATGAAATACGTGCGTGTGGAATGCGTGGATGGGAATAACCGCTTTCCTGCGGACGAGTTTACGTAGAGCGGAGTAGTAGATGCGTAAATCAGCGCCTTCGGCAGCGTGGATACAGTATGCGCACAGAAACGGAAAGTAATATTGCAATTCATTGCAATAAATGTGAGGAAAGTGATAGGCACCCAAAGCTGAAAGAAACACAATTTGAAACGCTATCGAGATGCTCACTCCCGGGAAATATTTGCGGCCTCAATGATTTGCATTCGGGGTGAACAATGCGTGAGCACGCCATCGACTGCACCTTTAGAACGATAGATCGCATATCTAGCGAGTTAAATGTGCCTTGGAGAACAGCCTTGACACTCTCCGTTTGCTTGGCTTTGTTACTGATGCAAGCTTGCATTTTATATCTGGAGAGACATCTTATCCTTGAACGGACGCATCCGTGAGTCCTTTCTTCTTCCGTGTATTTAATGTCCGGTTATAAATTCTACCCCAGTTGTTCGTCGGCGCTCAAGTTTGTCCCTTCTTGCGTCCGGCCTCTGCGCTGTTTTGAAGGGTTAATTATATATTAGGTGTCAAGAACGAGGAGATGAGCCCTGGGGGGACGAAGGGGTGGCGGGGAAATTGTTCGGCGCTTTTTGTTTCCGTGTGCTAAGAACGCTGTGCGCCGTCTCCTCTGTAGGCCTGTTTGTACCGCTACTTCTGTGATGCGCTTGCCCTCTGTTTGCCCTCACATTCATTTAGGTCGCGCCTTTTGTCAAATAAATAAATAAATAAATAAATAAATAAATAAATAAATAAATAAATAAATAGTGGGACAAACAAACGGACGAACGCACTAGCAAACTAACGATTAAAGAACGAGGAAACGAATAAACGAAAGAAGGAACCGATAAAGAGAAAAACGAAAGAAGAAATGAATTAAGGGACTAACACGAACGAACGAAAGGAGGGACAAACGAACAACCGAATGGAGGGACAAACAAACGAACGAAGGGATTAACGAAATTACGAACGAATGAAGGACAAACGAACGAAGATACAACCGATCGACCGACCGACCGACCCACAGAATGAACGAAAGAAACGAACGTTACTATGGGTGCCTTTATGAGAGACAATTGAGGCCTCGAGTAACGCGTCCACACCACCGCTAGAATCTGGGGGATCAGACAGTACAGCTTCGCCGTAAAAATGATTTCGTATTTCACAAAAATGTAAGCGAAGCTCAGCGGAGCAACGGCCACGAAAGCACAGATCACGACGCGTTGACGAGGCCTGCCGGTATCTTCGTGCAGCCTGAACACAGGGTGATGCTGAAAATAAAACACATACGCGCGGAATTCCCAAAACACAGCCGGAAATTCAGGCAGGAGTCGGTGTTGCGATGGGCGCATTCCAGCCGCCACAGTGACGCGATGCACACTTTGGCATGCAGCGATGCCGCGGCGCCTACGGCGCACTATAACCCATGCTTGTGTAGCCACCAAAACCACGCGACCGCATCAAACAAAACGTATGTAAAAAATCATGAGCCACTCCACTCTGTATAGGTGGATGGCGAAAAAAGCTGAAATGACAGAGAATATTACACATTGGAAGCTGTGCTGCGAATATCCCGTAACGCCGTCATTCAATTCTATAAATTGTCTTTTATGGAGGGGCAGACCATCGGAAGGGTTAGCCTTCCGCAGGTGCGGTCGTTGTCGGCTGTGCTAATCAGTCGTGTTCATCTAGCGCTGGCGGTAGGGCTTCTTCTCGGCCAACCGGAAACGACAATGCGGCAGCCAAAAGCGAGCGCCTGCCTGAAGATGGAATCGGGGACATCGACAACGGGATATTAGATTGCAGGAGCCGCGCTGGTTATTTAAGCAAGCACTTTATTCCGTATTCACACCTTATTGCGCGTTGAAGTTGGATTTATGGCGTCTGTGCTTGCACGGTACTGATCGCCAGCAGGGCCTGGAACTGGCCAAAACATCCCACAGCGCATCTCCAACCGGAACTTACTTAGACGCCAGCATCGAACCCCATAACTTAACACCTGTCCTTCACTTCGAGTTGTTGATCAATTCGCTTTCGCGCTAATAACGACTAGCCTCCTGGTTAGCTCAGTTGGTAGAGCGACTGCTCCGGTTAAGCAGTGGTCCCGGGTTCGAATCCTGGACCAGGACGAATTTTTCTTCAACTGCGAAGTTTCTGAGAAAGCTGTATAGCTTTCCTTTGTAGCCGTATGGCTGCATTTAGGTGGATGTCAAACTTTCCTTCATAGAAACTTACTCCACCTTGGGGATTTCCCCTAAATCTGGTCGGTTAACTACAAAAGGTGTCCAATATGGATGCGAGGGTCTCATAAACCACTGGAAATTTATTTTAAGCAACAACGAAGTAACATGCACCCTAAACAACAAAATTACGGAGTAAACAGCGTGTATTTACGCAAATTTGAAAATTACTTTTCGAATTTCTTTCGGCCTTATCACAACCACAAGCTCTGTCTGCCGAACTACAGATGGCACGGGACGAATCGACGGCCCCCCCACGACGTTGAGAGGTTAAACCCCGCAGCCGCACGCTCCAGTGAACTCGTCTTAAGCCACACAAACGTAGATGCCCAGTGCGTCAAGAATAGATAAGCCACGTCAGCAACATGTGATCCAGCAGAGAGGGTGCGAGTAGCGGGAAAGGGGGTCGAGTTAACGGGGCGCGATAGCTCTAAAGGCGAGAAACCTAAAATAATGACGTCATGCCAAAGCGGCCGTAGGCACGTTTAGCAGCGTCGCGTCGCCACTCCACGCGTGGATTGCTTAGTGGAAAACTGAGTGTGAAGCAAGTGCAGGGCCGAAGAAGCAGCCAGAAAGGAAGGAATTTGAGCTACGGAAGCCGATCAACGGAAGGAGAAACGGGCAAGCAATGCGGCCGTGGAGCCAGCAGAGGTGTCGGCTGAGACAGGAAGAACGGAATGCTCAGTTAGCAGTTCGCGTTATATGTTTCGTGAACGGCGCACCAAAGACGAGAGTTTCAGGCTGCTGAAGCCTTGAGGCCGATTTTCAGATTTGCGACGGAGGAAAACACCTGTTTACGTACAGACATTTTATATTTTTAAAGACGATAGTCTTTCTTTGGCTGCATAAACGCAGAAATTTCGGTCTGTCTGTCTGTGACCCAAGTCAGCCACTCGGCCAAAGCGAAACGAAAGCTGCGCAATAGCCTTATATACTCACAGCCGAATCTAAACGTCTAAGTGTGCTGTCTGTATTCATACTTGTCAACATTGTTGAACTAGAACAAGGCACTATGCAAACATAAGGCAACAAATCAATACACAAATGAAATTGGCAGTGTTTCTTTATTAAAATTCATGGGTGCCTGGCTTTTGCGATAGCAAATTAAATACTGCATCAACGGCCGAAAACTCCACCTGTTGTTGCCACCGCTACCTCCTGGCGGCATTTCAGAAATCTAACGGAAATAACAACGAAAGGTTCCACCATAGGGATACACGTTCCGCTTGGAACGCTCGTGGAGTAGGGCAACGTGGTCCTATATACGTTATAGTAGAGTGCCTCGACTCATGCACGTCTCCGCCGTACGGAAGCGCTAGCATCGGGACACCCGACTTAGATCAGTGGAACGCGGTAAATTTAAATTTACTTGAGCAAAGCTTCAGCGTGTTATCTTGGGAGGAACGAGACCGGAGAGGAACAGCATGAGAGGTGAGCGGGAAAAAGAAGGGAGGCCTTTATTAGCAGGGGCGCCAGTCGACTCTCGTCTTTCGGCGATATTTGCAGTGCAAGGAGCAGATACGCGGCTTTTCACCACCGCTTGTGCCGCGATTGTATGCGCTAAGCGGAATGCCTTAACTGTTACGTTATAAATATGCGTAGAAGATATCTTCGTTGCAAAAAGCCTCATTAAGCGGAATACTTCGTTCGCCAGTCTTGCCTTCATAAAAATGTTAAGTGATGGTACATTCCTGGATGATTCAGAATGCGGTAGCATTTATTACTTCTCCCTGGCTAATTTGTTATTCAGCCGGATGCGCGCACCTAGAGTCACTAGATAAGATACAGGATACCGTCACTGAGGCACGGAAGTGAGCAACAGCGGCCATTTTGGTGTTTATCAGTATTCCCGGATTGCCGCTTCTGCGGCCTCTCCGCTAACTTTGACGAGGTCGTTTGTAACCAGCACTGCTGCCGAAGGCGCTGCAATACGGCATCTTAGGACACACTTCTGTAGCTGAAATGCTGCGAAGCCCGTTCTGTTTGATTCGCGTTCGGAACGACGCCATTCGCGAGCAGCCGCAGAGCAGGGAGGACAAGCTGAGACTACCACAGTTGACCGACAGGAAACGCATAAACAACAAAATGGCTGCGCCCATGAAACGCCCCAGTGTAAATAAGTGTCACGTGATGCGAACTGACCAATGATCAGAGTTACTCAATAAAGACAGTTGCGAAACTCCGCTTCAGAATCCGGGCGGCGCTAGCCCCCCCACCCCGTGGAAGCTGAGGGGCAAGTCGACGCGCGCGGCACCTAGGAGATAAAAACGGAACTTCGCTAAACTATTATTATTCAAAATTCTTCTGTAAAAAAAAGATTGCTTTTTAAATTAAAACATAATAATTACGTAAAATTTACTTGTGTTTTTGCGGCTTTTCTTTTTATGACTTACGGCAGCAGCCGCAAGCACTTGAGTACTGCTTCAACGTCCTGCCGACAGACGACAGGCTAGTCAACTTGCCCCGTGCTTGCCCCGGCGCAGGGGGGCAACCGAAGACCGGCTTTCGATACATGGGGCCTATGGGGAGTTTCGCAACTGTCTATATCCAGTAACTCTGACCAATGATCATGGCGGCGGCACGGTAGGGAAAAAGAGTGCCGATACTCCGTAACCTTACTACTGACACCACGCGCACCTTGCTCCGGCTAAGTCCACCACACGGCGTTTCTCGGACGCCTCTCGTACGCCGTTCCAGCTGTGATTTGCGCTCCAACCATCCCAGTGGTCGCGTTTTCTAGCTTTCGCAGTGCCCCTGGCGGCCTGTCGCTCCTTTTAGATGCGACGCATCTCTTTCACTCGCCTTGTCCCTCCGGCGTAGTCCGGCGTAGTCCGCATCCCTCCCCCATTCTCCTCGCCGCGCCAGCTGCGCGCTAGCGCCGCTCTCACCGCAGCGCCATGTCCGTCTTAGCGCTCGCCGGCGCTCGCTCCGTCGCCGTGCCAGCTGTGCGTGGGTGCGGGTTAGCGCGCAGCTTGCGCGCAGCTTGCGCTCGGTTAACACATGCGCATGCGCTGCTATGCGCTGCTCTCTCTCATTCCGCTGCATATAAACTCGGTAACTGTGCCGCTCCGCTCAGTCGTTCCGCCGCCGCTCCGCCGATGACATCCTCCGATGACCACCGATGATTAGAATGGAGACTAACAGGCCTGCTATCGCGATGGTCGGCGCAACCGTAAAAATTTACACCATCTTCCCGCGAGGGGAACCATGGGGTAGATGCGACGCATCGGGGGCGAACATGCTGCGTAAAATATGGACACACAACAACAATGGACACGCTAACATAACGGAAACGCAACGGAAACCCCCGATGAATCGCATCTACCCCATGGTTCCCCTCGCGGGAACATGGTGTAAATCTTTGTTGCACACCAGTACCGGCATTTCGTCGTTGTTATTCCCACTCCTCCGTATTTTGCCGCCCGCACTGGCTGCACACTCTAGTCTACAGCGCGTACAAGCGGTGGCGGGAGTCACGAGACCATTCGAGGCAGAGACAGGTGGCGACTCCCGCTTCGACTTATCGTCTCCCTGTCAACGTCGCCATCGTTGAGAGGGTAGCTACTTTCACGCGCTCCCTACTTCCTTGCTCATTGCCATGATATTGGCACGCCGACAACGACTGGGACTAAAATTTCTCCGACATGCACCATCGGTGTATGAATGCGCATTCTCCGTCAACCACGTTTCAATTTGTACCCGAAGAATTGCGTTAACAGTATAAATATTCTTTAATCCTTTAGCCGCGGCTAGCTTTTACCAATAAACAAAATGAATAAAGACGTGCATTGAGACGGCTTGCCAATACATATCGCGTTCGCTCGTCGGGTGCACAGCCGGTCGATGAGTATCTTAACGCCTGCTTATCTTAACGCCTCCTTATCTTAAAGGGTATGTTAACCCGAACCATGCATTGCTTTCCCTTGTTAAGAGCCGTTCTTATTAGTCCATCCCTTCAAATCTGTCTTGGTTTACGTTCACCGCCTTCTCTTCGACGGCAGTACCTCACGGATTCCTCAAACTGGCGTGAGAGAAATACGAGCTTCAATGATTTCGAATGAAACCAGCATGTGAAGTTGCGATCAGAAGTGGAAAGAGGTATTAAAGGGACGGCTTTCGACTTTAAGCAAAACGTTATTCAGGGTTTAGTGAACGTGTGGGTTAGAACGCTGAGCCCATTTTTTGCGTCCAAGCCCGTCACAGTCATTCCACGTCCACCTACCGCGATCCTTGTGCAGGTCCACAGTGTCTGGAAGCCGGCAGGATGAGACCGTCCGTGTGCTGGGCTGAGCCACACGGTGGCTGCAAAGGCGTTCTTCTCCTGGACAGCACAATTAGTGGACGTGGCGCCACCTTCCGAGAGAGCACTAGGGAGTGCTTCACAGCACGAGAACCTCTTCGTGCTCAATACGAGCAATTCACGTTTAGTTATATTTTCGAGTATACAACTACATCCTGCGGAATATTTTCATACGCTGTAATAAATTTGGACTGTGTTAAACAGCGAACACGTGTCCGGATTCTTTTCCCCAGCTCCACGTGGGGGCTACAAAATTGGGCTTGACAATTCCAGGGACGACTTGCATGAACGGTTAATTCTTAGCGCTGGGCGAGGCCACCTGTCCCATTTCAACACTCATTTAAGGCCTCCTGCTTTGTGTGGGTTATAACCAAAATACATTTTTTTAACCAATGAAATCCAAGCGCTTTCTTTTCCAGGTTTTTGATAACAAACGAGTTTTCCAACAATTACTGTGTCCAAACCAATGACGTTAGTAGCGGCACTCAGGCGGCGTCGTACAAGCTCAAATTATAGTCTTCGCTTCCCTACAACAGACAGAGAGAGAGAGAAAGAGAGAGAGAGATAGAAAAAGCGAGACTTTATTTATCCTTCGGGATCAGGAAATTGAGGTGAAGGCGGCCCAGATCGCCACCTTGACTACCAGCGCCCGGAAGGTGCTGATGACATGGCCTGACTCTCTCCGGGACGTACAACATCAACTGCCAGGGGTGAGGGGAGGGAACGAGGGGAATGGGTCTGCGGGGCATTCGCAGTGGGAACGGTAGTGAGTGACAAGTGCCCCGCAGGATGGGCAGGTAGGGGTAGTAAAATGGTGAGTGCGTATCAATTGCATTCGGTGTTGGAAAGCGCGTGTTTGAAGAGGTGTGGGTGTGGGGTGGGGTAAGTGGACTAGGCAACGGTGCAAATTTCCATCTGCAAAGACATGTTTGTTTTAGTTGTGAGCAGTGTATTTGTCAACGCTCCGTAACAACTCAAAACTTTTAACGGAGTTAGCGCCATACAAGAATCCTTTTCGCGTTACGCTACATCTGCAGCGGGTGACGTCATCCAGAGCTGTACCCTGCGTCTGGCCGCGCCTGTCTGTCTTATCTACGTTCGCAGTTACGCACGTGTTCCCTTCTCTTTTTTTATGTGCTGCACAAGCTATCTTGTTTGATAAGGAGTTCATTGCGCGCTTTCGTCGCTTGGCTGTATAATGCTACTCTTTGTTCTAGATGTAATTCGACGGTTCTTGTAAGTAGAGCGCGAAAAGATAAACGCTCGCAGTGCAAACGCCGCTACCTTCAATTCGCCAACGCTCGCTCGAGCACGCTACTTTGTTGACTGCTGCTTCGCCGCTTTTGTACTCTGAGGTCTTAGTGGAGCACAGGTTCGCTCCTAGAAACTGTTGTTCCTTAAAAAAACCTGCGTCGCCCTTGGCTACCCGATAATAGGGGCGCTCAAATCATCTATGTGGCTTCATCGCATTAAATATTTAACAAAATTATATAATTAACCTAACTACTCGACCGTAATATAACACGCTAAAGTATGGGGCCATATAGCTCACACCACCCTGAATTATCATACAATTTTGCTGCTCGAAAGGTATTCTATCTTCATTGCTTGTCTGCAGTTACAAGGTCCACGGTGTATTTTTAGTGCAAGGACGGGATTCCGTTGTCCACTTTTTAATATTCTTGCCAATGCAACGGCATTGCGAAACCTTTTGTTGATTTCCGCGAAGTTTGTTCTTGTTCGCACGGGCTCCCGCCCCACTCATAGGAACCGGAGACGCACACCGTCAAAAATGGTGCGTAATGAGCTTAAAAATTGGTTTTTTAGAGTAAACGATTTCCCTCCTTCGAGCCACCGAACAATAAGAAAATTTACCATAGGGTTTTAAATTTTAAAAAGAGTGGAGGTGCTGGGTATCGATCCCAGTACCTCTCGCATGCTAAGCGAGCGCTCTACCATCTGAGCTACACCCCCAGACGAGGAAGGGAGGACGGCATACAAGGTTTTAAAGAGTCTATCTCCTCCTTGCTGCGCCGCTCTTGCTTTTGACCCAGATTAAATCCAGTTCGGCGCCGAGCGGAGATTGCGCAACGGAGCACGTAAAACCTCACCCGTTTCCATAGTATTGTCGGCATTCGATGTCGTCCTCCGTCGGGGGTGTAGCTCAGATGGTAGAGCGCTCGCTTAGCATGCGAGAGGTACTGGGATCGATACCCAGCACCTCCACGACCACTTTTTTATTTGTTTGTTTATGCTTTGCACTGAGCACGCAGGCATTGTAGCATCTTCTTGTATTGATTGATTGGTTTTAGGGTTTAACTCGTCTGAACTACACCTGGGCTAGGATGCGCTCCGCAATTAAGGCCCCAGAATAATTTTGACCTGCTATGGTTCTATAGCGCGCGCCGAAATCTCTACACACGGGTGTTTTCGCTTTTCCACCTCGATCAGAAAAGCAGCCGCCGCGGCCTCGATCGAGCCCGCGTCCAAGGTTTCAGCAGCACAACGCAGATGCATTTATAGAGATTCGCGATACGACCTTTGTAGCTTGCAGCTTTGTGTGCATTATTACAAAACCTGGAAATACATCGTGCGGAGCATTGTCAGTGAGTTTCCTCTTCGAGACTTTTTTTTTTCTTCGGGGATAGTTGTAGAGGCTTAACGGCGACAATTAATTATCGTACACCATGAGTTCAACCAACAAATTTAGAAAAATACCAAAACATTAGGTATATAGTTGATCGATACATCGAGTATATAGTTGATCGAATATGCTTGTGGCGCGAGATACAAAATAGCTAGCAGCTTTGGTTTCAGCCCCTTGCGGGGCTATAGGATGTATTCAGCGAAACTTGGCTAAGACAGTGAAGCATCTGAGATTGCAGTGGATACCAAGAAAAAAATGAACGACCACAGGATAGAACGATGTCCAAGAAAATGAAACAATATTTTCCAGAAAAACAGAAGCATTGGTTGACTCAAATAGTTTTTCTGATAGGCTTAAGGCAATAGATGGACGCCGTTTTGCAAAAACAAAAACAAGCAGAGCAGTAATATGAGCACTTTGTCTGCAAGTAGTGAACTACCAAGAAATTAGTTTAACATCGCACACCTACTGTTTAATTGACTTTTAATTCTCGTATGCTACGTGGCTGACCCTCATATATATACGTGAATTCGGGTTTTGTGTGGCTAAACCAACATTTGCGTGATAAGTACTGTCATTTGCAGAAATTTTAAACCAGGAAAGTAACATACAGATAGTCACGTGTCACATAGGCGTAAAATACGCTCCATGTGGATTATATTTCGTAAAACAATTTCAGGAATAATCTCGTAGAATATTTTTTACACTGAAGCTGTCTATGGCTAGAATCCAGCAGATTATCTCCAGCAACACAGGAATGTCGACAGGAATCGAACCCGAGCGTAGCGCCACCTTTGGGCGCCCACAAAAATACATGGGGTCATAAAACTGCGCCCCGTGTGTAGCGTACGAAAAAAAATCATAAGAAATAAAAGGACATATGGCCTTCATATTGTGACATAAGACGGTTCATATTGCCTATACAAATGTCTCCTCAGGATTGCAGAGGTGAAGCCGACTTTAGAAGAATCGATGTAAGCTTTGTCTTTGTAAGATGGTTTTTCTACATTGTGTGTTTCACAGTAAAGTGTGGTCATCTGCAGATGGACTGATTCCAGGAAACGGCTATAATTCTTGCGGTATCAAAACTAGCACGAAAGAAATAATATAGCAACTAAGACGGCTCTACCGTCAGGTCGGGTTTCATTAGCTTGTCATAATTAGTCCCCAGTGAAGTTGTAAACGTTACAGAATTATTGTCTGCTGTCAATACGTGGCTGTGTCCGGAGGGAGTATGGTTACAGAAAACGGCTTTAACTGTTGTTCCAGCGGAACTATCCGTAATATATTTTTTAGGAATTTTGCCGCTAAAAGAACTCTCACCTTACGCACCACAGCTTCGCTGGTCACGTCTTCTTCACAGAGAGGAAGGGAACTCTAGGGCTTCTGATGCCTTTTGTCAGGCCGGCGGGGAGGAAATTGGGAGATACAATGCTCGGTCTGGGAGGCTGCGCGCATTGCCGCCCCACTTCTTATTCTGGCCGCCTCCGGAATCAGTTTTTCTTTTGGGGAGCGTGGATCCCATTTAGGAGGCTTCGGAAGAACGCGCCCAATTAAGGCAACGAAACAACGTTTTGGAGCTGCGTGCATGGAGGCCAGGGGGTTACCCTTGGAATGCGTAAGCCCTGGCGGCGATTTTTGTGGACGCCATTTGTTGGCGTAAGCCCTGGCGGTGACTTTCATGGCCGCCTTGACCGCGGGAACCTTGCCTCTCCCACATGTACGCATTCTCACGGCGTTTGGAAAAAGGAGGAAAACATCAGAGATTCCGAGAGGCGGCGTTTGGCTCCACGATTGGGTGATTCCAGAGGTCCAGCTGACCAATCGAATTTGCCTCGCGACATACAATGAGCTCGAGGAATTAAACTCCCGCGCAGGATGATAGCCAGGAGGCGACTTCACTCGAAATTTTTAAGACTTAATAGATTGCAGGACTTAAAGCGCCGACGCAACGCAGGTGATGAGGCGCGCCGTAGTGGAGGGCTCCGGACTAATTTTGACCGTCTGGGGATCTTTAACGTGCGCCGAAATCTCGCACACGCGGGCCGTTTTGCTTTTCGCCTCTATCAGAAAAGCGGCCGCCGCGGCCGGGAATCGAACCCGCGACGTTGTGTTTAGCAACGCAACGCCTTAGCCACTGAGAAATTTTGAAGACTTAGCTTTAGCTATAGCCTCCGGGCTTAGTGCACGTAAATATTTGCCGTCTAGTGTGTAACCAAAGGTCGATCGCTAAGGTTGGAAACCTATAGGGCGAAACCTAATTTATCGATGGCCTAGGCAAATGTTTTCTCATCCCCTTTGTAAATACGTTTTTGTACCTAATTATAAATACAGTTGTTGTTTGTCAACGTCTCTTTGTCCCGTCATCTTATCTCATCTCTTCGGATTCTCCGCCAACACCGCCGAATTATTTAAGCGAACGCGTTCCTTCGCCACCACACAATGAACCTGCAAACCTACAAACAAAGGTGTGACTGGCACCGAATTTTTTTATCCAGATGATACCCTGTTGTGCACTCTTCTGCTGGAACTGTGTGAACAGCTATAATGTCCGGCTCTTCCGGAATGAAACTTACTACCTTTTCATTTCTCCACAACCTTCACACGTTGGTTCGTATTTCCTAGGCGATGAAGAAAAGCGATTTCATGTGGCCATTTGAGCACGCACCGTTACAGACATCGAAAAGCCAAAAAAAATGCACTTTCATGTTTATTACAGCTGCCCTGACGTTATTGTACTATTTTATCTGTGTTATATTCATACGGTGATAGCATACCACCTAACGCATAACTAAAAAGCCTTCTTACGGACCTCGACGCAAACATAATACTGAACAAAAAAAAAGTTGCCTTCATCAGTTACAAGCCCGCCGTGATGGCTTAGTGGCTGTGGCTTTGGGTTGGGCTGCTATGACCAAGGGCGCGGTTCCAATCCGGCCAAGTGGGCAGTTTTCGAATAAGGTAGAAAGTGAAAGCGGGCGTGTGTCTGGACTTCGGAGCACGTACAAGATCACAAAAAGATGAAAGTTATCAGCAGCCCTCCAATACAGCGCTTCTTATAACCCACATACATCTGAGCTCAGCTAAGAAACTTTAAGGGGGGGGGGGGGGGGGGGGGGGGCGGGGAGATGGTTGAAAAGGGCCCGAAACTGTTTGGCGGGGGGTGCCAACACCTTATCAGCCCCCCAGGTATAGCGTTGGTGCGTTAGCCCCTCGTCCTCCCTCGCAAACGAAAACTTACGTGTTAGTTTCCACGAATAAAAATGGATACATGGCCGCACGGTTAGCTGTGAACTTCTTCTCCTTCATCTCTGCAACGTTATCGTGTGCAAACTATGTGACGGTCATAGTAAAATTTTGGGGAGCTGCTTACTTTCGCGATGGTCAATTTCGCTTGCAGAGACCGCCCTCGCAACTTTCATCGAGGTGCGCGCCCTTACGCTGAATAAGCGTCTCCATAAACGCACAGATGGGGTTTTGAGTATAAGCTATCGACTCCTCCACCTTACCGAAAAAGAAAATTTTTCAGTGTAAATAAAAAGTTTTGGAGGTGCTGGGTATCGATCCCAGTACCTCTCGCATGCTAAGCGAGCGCTCTACCATCTGAGCTACACCCCCGGACGAAGAAAGCCTGCGGTATAAAGAAACCACTTTCAAGAACCGATCTCCCTCCCGTGGCGTCGCCCTTGATTTTGACCCAGATTAATTCCACTTCGGCGCACGGCCGATATTGCGCAACGGAGCACGCAGAACCTCTAACGTCTCCTTCTTATTGTCGGCATTCGATCTCCTACTCTATCGGGGGTGTAGCTCAGATGGTAGAGCGCTCGCTTAGCATGCGAGAGGTACTGGGATCGATACCCAGCACCTCCACGGTTTTTTTTCTGGTCACAGTGAACTAAAGATGGTGGTGTAATTTGTGTTTTCAAAATACTTGATGGTGGTGGTGTAAATTGGTCAAGTGGTGCTAGCCTTGCTTGCCACGCCGGCAACTGCTCCACCTGAGTGGCACCCGATGCGTTAAATATATGCCTACGTCCCCATAAGTCACTAAAAGCACATTATATTACTTCGACAACACCATTTGTCATTACAGTAAAAAGTAATTTAAAACTAAGCTGGACACACGCATTTCGCCTGGAAGATAGCCAAAGAACGACAGGCTTGTTTTGTCTTTCCTTTCGTTGGATATAAAAAGCCTACAGTGCTTCAACATCGAATTTCCTTTCCGGGCCATTGCCACAATTTCATCTGCTCCCGTAAAGGTTTTAAGAACCATCCATGTTGCCAAAGGTATTCCTGCAATATATGTTACACTTCGCAGGAGCACTGGACACTTCACTACAGGCTGCGAGGACCCGGTTTTATTTGGGAAAAAAATTGTGGTTTGCTTTTGTATTTCATGGTTGACTTGTAATTTGAATAAAACATTGGGTTATACCCTCATTTTTCTTGTCGCAATAGTTTCATTTTAATTGTTTTAACCTTTTAATAGAGGATAAATGCTAGCTGAATTTTGACACACCAACACGATAAGCGCAAATTCAAATCGGGGATGTGCAGTAAGAAAATGTCCACTCTACCGATGCAACAGCCAGATTGGAACCACATCATTGTCTAAAGATATTACGACAGTTGTAACAACAGTCTGAACCTGGAGTTACATGTAAAAAAGCAAACAAGATATGAATGAGGCACATCAGCAACTATATACTGCGAAATAAGACGTCAATTAGGCCGCAGCGGGGCAATAAAACGTACACAACCCCACTAATGTTCGCTTCGATAAGAGATACGGCTCAAGACGCCAGAAAAGTTCTGACAAACCAACAGAAGCAAAAAGAAGCAATAAATGACTTGCTCGGATTGTACAGCGCGATAACGTCAGGGACGCTGTAGCAGAGATATCTCAACGATTACGACTTCGGTGGACGAAGAGCAGATAACGAATCAAGAAGGAATCTTGCAAGCCTAAATGAGACTAGCCTAAAGTTCTTGCAAACAATAAGGTTTGTTTTGCATACAGAAGGCGAGGAAAGGTGCAGCTGTATTGTCAGTAACGTCGCCGCACACCACCTCCCTGTTAGAAGGAGCAAGCCATACTCATCGACATTATATATTTGGTGTGGGGGCAACCATGAGAACCAGGAAAATTATTTGCTGCTAACAAGCTTATTACTAATTTCCGGAGCATTCCGCAATGAATGGATCAGATTATGCGCAGCGCCTTATTCTGGCCTCTGGGGATGGATGCCATTCCGTTTACATAGCTTTTTCTACTATTTCAATGGGTTAAGCGGTGTCACGCACTGACTGGCTTGTGACACGAATCTATACGCACGCATTGTCGTCAATAGCTCTGGTAATTACCTATGGTCATGCTCGCTGCCAGATTTCTTATGAGAGCTAATGGAACGAATAAATTTGAATCATGGCGTACATTTTAAGAAAAAAAAAGACTACACAGGACGAACATTGAACTTGTGCCTCTCTCCTGCATACTTGTCGCTTTGTTCCCTGTTCATAAAAAAAAAGCGGCCTGCCAAACCCTCCGATATATCCTCTATATTCCGAGTTATAAGTATGTATGAGCGTAGCATAAAGTTTCTATTTCTTGAGAACATATTTTAAGATGAATATTTTACCTCGAAACAGCATAAAATGGCGCTGGTGTGGAATGGAAAGAGTTTGAATCAACTTGCACGTGATGCTGTCTTTAAGGTTACTTATCTTTCAAGCGAGTATACATTACCATTGTTCAACATTCGTAGAAAATGTTCACTTCCCATTCTCGCCTAGCGCCATCTGCCGGTTTGCTTTCCGCACTTCGCTGTTCTCTTTAGCAACAGCTATAAAATTCCCATTGTTATACCTCCATGGACTGCGGGTAGAGTCACTGGTTCTGATGCTTGAGGCCTGCAGGGTTAGAACCCTCTCAATTCAAGCATTTTTTGTCAAATCCCACGATTTCTAGCTCCAGAAGTATTTTTTTCGATTTCTTGTCTGCGCTTACTTCCTTAGATATAAAGGAGCACG
The DNA here is from genome assembly GCF_048455015.1 of Haemaphysalis longicornis. Classification (NCBI taxonomy): domain Eukaryota; kingdom Metazoa; phylum Arthropoda; class Arachnida; order Ixodida; family Ixodidae; genus Haemaphysalis; species Haemaphysalis longicornis. Next base: position 109,160,139 of record NW_027526385.1, read on the forward strand.
TCGTAGAATTAGTCTGGGCTAAAGGAAGGGGGGTTCGGCAGTGAGTCAAAAAGCTACCTGCAGCCAATGCGGGGTCGTAGTGTTGGCTTATAGGGCAAAAACTTCGCGCCCTATTAAGAACCGTTAGAGAAAACGTAATTCAGCCCGACGAGGCCTGGAAAGAAGGATGACTGGATGGACATTTATGCATAGCAAACTAGAGTATTTGGTTAAGAAACAATCTTGTGCATCGTATTTAGCAACGTATGGGTACGAGTTAGTTGGTACTCCATTAACAACACCGTTAAGCGCCCAAAAGAAGACGAAGGACGCAGAAGGCAAGAGCTGGCGCTACTCAGTTTGCTTCGCCGACCTGTCCAGTTTAAGATTTTCGCATATATATTTTGCTTCCCGTTTTTACCTTTGTCAAGGACGCACCCGGACAAGAAACCTGTTACAAGGGAACACCCCAAACCACCGTGGTGGTTGGAATATACTACACACGAATTGTTCTCTTTTAAATGCAGAGCATTTCAGTAACTCACGATGTCACCTGCGTTGACGTCCGTAGTCGTAGTCCGCACCCCTCCCCCTACACAATATAAAAAAAGATACTATCCGGCGCCTGGTTTCGATACCTCGACCCTGCGGGCGGAACGCAATGTACATGGTGCTCTACCCACTGCGCCACAAAGCCGACACAGAATGGGAGGCTACGAACGCGCCTTATATCCTTGACTCATTCAAACTACGTCAGAAAGCTGCTGATACAACGCATTCACTACCACCAACTCCCCAAACACTAAACGTTAACGCAATACACCCACCCCCTATGCGACGCATTTACTCGAGTCCCCCACGCGGGGAGATGGGCCCATTTAAATATGATGCATCCTTCCTTACAGGTAAACGCACTTATGGAATCCCACAACGCAAAAGTACATCAACAACTTCTGACGCACAGTTTTCCTCCTCATTGCCCTACACTGGGTTTGATAACCGTCCCAGAAACGACTGGAGCATTGTAGCAGAAGCATTTGGCTGCAAAGCACACTTCGGCCCGAAGCTGAGCGTGTGTGGTGCATAATACGGAAGGGTGATGTCGCCATCAGCGAAGACAGAGTTATTCAGAGCAGAAGGTGCCTTGGGATGACTCATCCGAAGCCTGAAGAGGGCCGACTGAAATATTCTTTCGTCTGCAGCGTCAATCTGTGCGTTGTATTCGCGCTATCTTCTTTTCTTGACGAAATAATAAATTCACTGACCTTGCGCAAGGTTGTATACCACATCACGGAAGAACAGTCGTTGCTTTTTAGATGCAAAGCATCTCTCTCTCTCGGCTCCGTCGTCCGTCGTCCATCCATCCGCCGGCACAGGAAGACACCGGCAACACTGCCGCTCCAGGAGACCTTTAAGGGGAAGCGTGCTCGTCTCGTGCCAGCCCAGGAAGACACCGGCAACACTGTCGCTCCAGCATCTCATGGTCGGGGCTATGTCCCTCTCTTGTTGTGGCGCCGCCCCAACCACCACTGCGCATGCTCGGCTCATCTCGGGCGGGCCCAGGAAGACACCGGTAACACTGTCGCTCTAGGAGCCATTAAAGGGTAAGACACCACCGGGTGTTCAGCAATCCGAGCATGCGCAGTGGGGGTTTGGACGGCGCAACAACGACAAGGGAGGGGCATAGACCCGTCGCATCTAATAAAATTACACCATCTTCCCGTAGGGGAACCCTGAGTAGTATGCGAAACAGCCATGGGCTCAACGCAATTTCCCATTTCGTAGTTCTGGTAAGTGAAAAGTGTGGTAGTTACCATGGAAACCAAACTGTAAACATAACGGTAGCTACGTACCTCCACCTAACGGAAACGACGAACTCAAAACTAATGGGCACTTGAATCGACACCATCGCTGCTTTGCCTACCACTCAGGGTTCCCCTACGGGAAGATGGTGTAATTTTTTTCCCCACTCAGAACGTATAATTCAGGACATGACAGCCGCATGGCTGGCAGTATAGGGCTGAAGGCGCGCCGAAGAGTGCAGACGCGTCCTTTGGACACCGTGGGACACAATTTCATGCGTAGGACCCCATCGATTGAATAAGAGAACGAAGCGGACTTAGGCTCGGCATTTGTATTATGCGAACCTCATTTATTGTAAAGTACGTAGAATGAAGTGTGTTTTTTTTTTGTTCGCGTAAGTTACTACTTGTGTTGTAGAACAAAGTGTAATGTAGTGTTGTGGAACCCGGTGTATTGTTGCAATGCATAACGAACTGTACTGTAATGTATACAACGAAGTGTTTGTGTAAAACAAAGTGTGTTATTTTTGTATGATGTAAGTCATTACTCTTTGTGGTACACGTAACGTGCCCTTGCTGCTTGGACCACGCCAGGTCCGCAGTATTAAATAAATAAATAAATAAGTAAATAAATAAATAAATAAATAAAAATATGAATAAATAAATAAATAAATAAATAAATAAATAAATAAATAAATAAATAAATAAATAAATAAATAAATGAATGAATGAAACTTTATTGACACAAGGATGGCGACTCGGCCTATGTGGGGGCGGGTGGGGAGGGTGGTGTCAGTTCGGGAAAACTTTACATTCTCAGATGAACGCCAGTAGCGAGAGCGAAGACGCAAGTAACACCTCCTATGTTTCTATTCATTCACAGTATAAATAAATAAATAAATAAATAAATAAATAAATAAACCAACCAACAAACATCCAATGGCCGAGTTATATTCAAACTTTTTCTCACAGCAAACAGTATCGTCGATGCCTTCTCAGGGTCCAGCGAACGTGTGTGTGAACATAGTAGTACTCACGCATTTTCTTACTGCACATCCCCGATTTGAATTTGCGCTTATCCTGTGGGTGTGTCAAAATTCAGCTAGCGTTTATCCACAATTAAAAGGTTAAAACAATTAAAATGAAACTATTGCGACAAGAAAAATGCGGGTATAAACCAATGTTTTATTCAAATTTCAAGTCAACCATGAAATACAAAAGCAAACCTCAATTTTTTTCCCAAATACAACCGGGTCCTCGCAGCCTGTAGTGAAGTGTCCAGTGGTCCTGCGAAGCGTAACATATATTGCAGGAATACCTTCGGCAACATGGATGGTTCTTAAAACCGTCACGGGAGCAGATGAAGTTGTGGCAAATGCCGGGAAAAGAAATTCGATGTTGAAGCAATGTCGGCTTTTTATATCCAACGAAAGGAAAGCCAAAACAAGCCTGTCGCCCTTTGGCTATCTTCCAGGCGAAATGCGTGTGTCCAACTTAGTTTTAAATTCCTTTCTACTGTAATCACAAAAGGGGGTGTCTAAGTAATATAATGCGTTTTTAGTGACTTATGGGGAAGTAGGCATATATTAAGCGCATCGGGTGCCACTCAGGTGGAGCAGTTGCCGGCGTGGCATGCAAGGCTAGCCCCCCTTGACCAAATTACACCACCACCACCATCAAGTATTTTCAAAACATAAATAACACCACCACCTTTAGTTCATTGCGACCAGAAAAAAATCTGTCGTGGAGGTGCTGGGTATCGATCCCAGTACCTCTCGCATGCTAAGCGAGCGCTCTACCATCTGAGCTACACCCCCGATAGAGAAGGAGATCGAATGCCGACAATAAGAAGCAGACGTTAGAGGTTCTGCGTGCTCCGTTGCGCAATATCGGCCGTGCGCCGAACTGGATTTAATCTGGGTCAAAAGCAAGGGCGACGCAACGGGAGGGAGGCAGATTCTTCAAAGTGGTTTCTTTCTAGCGAAGTCACTTTTCGTCCGGGGGTGTAGCTCAGATGGTAGAGCGCTCGCTTAGCATGCGAGAGGTACTGGGATCGATACCCAGCACCTCCACACTTTTTGTTTGCACCGGAAGAAATTCTTTTTCTGTGGGTCGGAGGAGTCGGTTGCGTACACTCAAAACCCCATATTTAGGTTTATAATAGAGATTTTTAGCTGACCGTTTTTGACGCTCCGCTATGCTCCCGACGTCCCGCTCAGCACAACCGGAGCGTCAGCAGCAGAAAGGCTTTTAGCTAAGCGATAACCGTATCTTCCTCGGTGGGGAATGATTTGCGTGACTGGTAGTTTCGCGTACGCGTGTAAACCAAAACTTCATCCTAAAGGAAACGTAAGAATTTGTATTTGGTCGCCCAAACAAAGCAAAATACCGCGTTTCTTGGGCTCATTTAACCTTTTTTGTATAATGATGTCGCTGACGTTGTATAACTTTTCTAAATAACAATAAAGAAGCCGATAAACTTTGGAATAGCCAAGCCAATGGTGTCTTTGTAGGCGCTGCATACAAGCAGCCCCGCACCTCGGTCGACGTTTTTCGCTTCCGTTCTAATGATCTTTGAGGTGTGTGGCACCATTGCCTATTCGAAAGCGCTTACGCGGCTTCGTCGCTCGTGTTTCAACTGAAGAAACGGAGTTTGCTGTAGCGCGCTCGCATCGCGGGGGCAGCCATGTTAAAATTCCGCACGGAAGCGTAAGCTGCCGCGACGGTCCGATAGGAGGCCCCGGTAGGAGGCCCCGCTCTGGTATCGCCTGTAGCGCGCTAGCGCGCCACGCATGCGCAATGGCGCTCCCGCTTGCTAGCGGAGCGGAGCGGACCGTCAGAAACGGTCAGCTGATTTGATTGTAGGATTTTAACGCGCCGACGCAGCGCAGGCGATGAGGCGCGCCGTAGTGGAGGGTTCCGGATTAATTTTGACCACCTGGGGATCTTTAACGTGCGCCGAAATCTCGTACACACGGGCGTTTTTGCTTTTCGCCTCCATCAGAAAAGCGGCCGCCGCGGCTGGGAATCGAACCCGCGACCTCGTGCTCAGCAGCGCAACGCCTTAGCCACTGAGCCACCGCGGCGGGTAGAAACGGTCAGCTAAAACTCTCTAATGACGCTTATTGAGCGTAAGTGTGTGCACCTCGAAGGAAGTTGCGAGGGGAGTCTCTGTAAGCAAAATCGACCATCGCGGAAGTTGTAAAATGGATTATAATTACAATTGCAAGCATTTGCTAAAGTACGTACGGAGTTCCGTTTTTGTACAGAGCACTGACGGTGACCCTCGTAACTGCAGCAAAAAAAGTTTGCTGATACAAAATGTTAAATCATCATTTCTGGAGGTGTGAACCATCTTCCCAACTCTTGTTTTAAACTAGGTAGTTCCATACTTGGTAAAATTACATAATTCGATCAACCCATAAACTTTGTCCAATTTTTTGTTCATATCTTTAATAAGTTGAAGCTATATCTCGGCCACGACGCGCGCTGTAATGGTTGGGTACGGAGTTATTTATACTGCTTAAAATATTTACCTGCACCTAAATCTCTACCAACACGTGTTTTAGATTTTCGCCTCCATCAGGAGAACGGCAGGTGCGACTGGGATTGAAACCCTGCTCACGTTCTCAGTAGAACAACGCCGTATCAACTAGACCACTGTGCTGGGTCGTTGTAAATGCATAACCATCACCCCTGCTTAACTTGGGTCATTTTACAAAAAAAAAAAAGCGTCTTCCCCATATCAGTAAAAAATAGGCAAAGTTCCTATTAACTGCATACACATAGCCTCAAAACCCCCATCGAAGCTCCCATGGGCTGCAATAACCCAACGACGTACCCCGTCACGTGGATCGACCAGTGACGATGCCAGCAGCCGTCAGACGCTCACGGCCGATTGGCAAATTCCCATTGGGAGCTACGTCACCATTACCCACCAACACATATATGCTCCCACAACACAATGACAAATTATTCTCACGCATTGAGACATGATTACTTCACAAGCTATGTAATGTTTTAGCAAAGATCGTATGCAGGCTGGAAGAAAATGTCAGCAGAAAAATCTCTGAGGAGATGAGGATGTTTCTTTCGGGAAAGATTCATCCGGTACATAGTTTTGCCTGGGCTTCTGGCAGGCTGGATGTAAAATTACGTGGTTGATGAGGAGCACATGTACCACATTTGAACCATTTGTGTGGGAACCTGACTGGTAGCGAAACTCTAATAAGTACCCTTTCAAGAGAACATCATAATTACTTCTCTTTTGCGGTATAATAATCTGACAACGAAGTACCATAGTGAAAAACCATTTTGCCGAAAAAAGTTCACAAAAAATTCGAGAACATGTAAGCGAGTTCTGGCGACCTTCTATAAGCCTTGTAGATACCACGTACATCACGGCAAACACAGACGATCGATGCCGTGTCCAACCACAGTGCGGGTGAATGAATTCAAACAAACCAACTCAGCTTACACAATCAGCAACAAAAAAAACCTGCGGGGGTATCTTTCCCAGTCAACACCGACCACAACTTACAATCGTATGCAAGGTGAAGGAATGCGTCGCCATCTTTTCAGCTCGAAATAAGCACATGGCGCATATATGATTGCGGAGGTATGTTTAAATTTGTCATCAGAAAACATGACATGATCGATATTTTCTCCTGCTTTACATGTTGGCAAGAAAATCTGGCTTCAATATTATATTATTGGTGTCAAGTTCTTCCCCCTCTAACTCTTCAGAGACGTTAAAGATAAATACTACATGTCTTTATGCATCCTGCATCTTTTTATTGGGATTAACATAAGAAAAGTAATGCTTGGTGTCGGGCTCTTGGTGTAACATCTTTTGAAGGGAAATTGGTATCAGTATTGATATAAATGACGGACACAGAAAAAAACGTACACTTTGGTGTGAAGACAGGGCACTCACGGCGATCAGTTGTCCGTGCGCGGTGTTCACGTCAAACTGTACGTTTTTTTCTGTGTCCGTCTTCCTGAAGAATGCCCAGCGCAATTTCTCTTCAAAAGATGTGAGAACAAGCCCATTTTTAAAACCTTAAACATAATCTTCCCGTTAAAGTACATCAGTGTAGATACTGCGTCAAGATTCTTTACATTTACGGTTTAAGCGATAAGCCACCATTTTATTATTGGTATAATGCCAGCAGAATAACTGCAATAACGGCAAAACAGAGATAAAGCAATACCTGAACGGAATATCAAAAAATTACACCATCTTCCTGAGGGGAACCCTGAGGTGATGCGAAGCATCGCACAGTTCCAATCCAATCCAATCCAAGCCAAGCCGAGCCAAGCCAAACCAAGCCAATCCAATCGATTCCAATCCAATGTCCCTCGCGAGAGAGTGTTCGCTATCGGAGAGGATAGGGGGTGAGCGGCGGAGAGCGCAGCTGGCGCGGCGAGGAAAATGGGGGAGGGGTGGACGCCGAAAACGCTGACAACAACGCCGGATGGATGCAGGGACAAGGCGAGTGAATGAGATGAGTCGCATGTAAAAAGTCAAGGACAAGATTGTTTTGACTTCTTGACGTTCATTACAGGTAACGATACATGCTTGAATGGTCACAGGTAACCACAGGTAGCCATATGTCTCCATTATTGTCGTTCTGACCGACACGTACGAGCTCTGATACCAGAGAAAGTAAGTCCTATTCTAGAAAAAGCGGAAGTGGAACGCCACCATGCTTTCCGGCAAGAAAATAACAGCAGGGGATCATCTGGCCAGAAAAAAGTTTCGCAAGATAATTAACATTTCATTACAAAATATTGTTCTCGCCGAGCATATCTCATGTACATTTCACACAGGACTAATTATCTACTAGTTCCCCAATTCAAAGTGCCTGCACATCTACAGTGTTTAAGGTGACTTATATAAAAGGCGCATTGACGTGGGCATATGAACAGCATCGAGGGCCATAACATCATCTGGAAAAGTCAAGAAAAGGCTAGGGGTACGAATCATTAGACGAAGTTTTATATTAGTTCTTTAGTTGCAGGAAAAGGGCGTTTGTCTCACTGTGCTGTGTTTCGCCTTCTAAATACAGTTTCGTGCAATTTTCACTTCATTTCAACCAATAAAGATAAGCATGCCAACAAACCAATCGCTTGTTCCTTTTTTCTTGAACCCTTTATGTAATTCCTTCTTTCCATGGTCCTAGCCCGGTTGCGTTGACTGTATTCCAGCCACGCATGAAAGTGAAAGGAAAGCTGCTTGGCAGTTCGCATCCTGTACCACGAACAGATTTCTCCTAAACTACTATTTAGTTTGACTTATTTTGCTGATCTTCCTGGTTGCACGCCATGTATAAAAGAATATTTCTCTGCGGTTAAAGCTTTGTAACCATCAACCAATAATAAAAGCTTCGTCGAGGAAAATCCCTGACAATCAACACCACACAAGCTTGAATTTCTAAGTTCAAGGCATCGAAGCTACAACACCAAAACATTAGTGCAATATTTTAAAACTCTAAAAAAGCGGATGCTTCCAAGGTCCCTCTTTTCAGTTGAAAGTATAAACGTGGCAAACAAAAAAGTCGTCGTGGAGGTGCTGGGTATCGATCCCAGTACCTCTCGCATGCTAAGCGAGCGCTCTACCATCTGAGCTACACCCCCGACAATGTTCGAGGTAGAATGCGGCCAGTAAATACAAAGTAAACGGGCGAGGTACTGCGTGCTATGTTGCGTAACAATGGCTGAGCGCCTGAGTGGATTTGATCTGGGTCAAAAGCAAGATAGGCGCAGCAAGGAAGAGAAAGACTCTTTAAAACTTGTATGCCGTTCCCTGTCTTTCATCCGGGGGTGTAGCTCAGATGGTAGAGCGCTCGCTTAGCATGCGAGAGGTACTGGGATCGATACCCAGCACCTCCACATTTTTAATTTTAATATCCAAGAAGAAGCGTTTTCGTTTTATCGGGCGTGGGGTGACAATCCCTTTTTTATTAGATTTTTTTTTTCAATGAAAAGGGGGCATTGGATATTTGAGGTCTGAAGTATTCAACGAAGGTTCCACTCGAAATATTATATAAGCTGATGGTATACTGTTCTGGGGCGTAATTGTTACACGGGAGCCCGTAAAAGCCAAAAAAATATGGCAGAAGTCAAGAAGAACTTTCCAAATGCTTCTCTTTCAAGCACAGCGTAAAGTACGCACTGAGTCCCATTCATGAGCTGAGCACATACGGAGGACCCTTTAAGTTCAGTCAAGGAGTCAGGGCGGAAAATCTTTGCCGCAACAAAACAGTAAGCGATTATTTGGGGTTGTTTGACACGGACCGTCACCCCATACTTTAACGCTTCACGTTAGGCAGTGAGGAAATTAGATAACTGCTAAGCCAAACATTTAGGTAACTCTTTTTTGTTGTTGTTGTTAGATTCAACGCGCCGAAGTTACACCTGAGCTATCAAGCGCATCACAGAGGTGGGCTACCAATCTATGTGGACCACGGGGAGATTTTTACGTAATGCGGCAACGCTAGTATGACACCAACCACATTTAAACAATATAAATTGGTTTCAAGTTATGGGAATAAATTTACTGACGAAAATTAAACTTAATGCCATGTTCTTGCAGCAGGGAATCTGAACAATTGTCTATTCCATTAGCTTTTACACTGACGCGTATGCAGGCATGTTCTGTTCGAAGTAAGCGCTTACTTTATTCCACCTATCCTTTCGCATCGAAACGTATCTGTTCCTGTGATGCATACAACGTTTCCTTGCATGAAAGGCGTGCTACAATGACTGTTTTTAAAGCGAAACTTTAGTGTTCTCACTGATGCCGTGGCACGCCACTACGCCCTGCAGGAAAGCCAACTTTCTTTGACGATGATGATGAATGATCGTGGGTGAGGTGAAAGAAAAAATTCAGGGAAGCTTGCACTCACGTTCAATACTTGAATGGCGAGCTGTTGTAGGTGATCATGGATGGACACAAAGTTGAGTTTTAGAATCGTTGTGGTGTCGTGGTTAACTTCGGAAGTATGGCATTTCAACGAACTTATGCTGAGCAAGTCCCGAGTGAGCTCGTCATTTTGGTCGACGTTTTCGTACGCCACTCTGCAAGCGCGACTTATCGTCTTTAGCGGGTGGTTCGCACGCCGAGACTCTCGAAGCTGAGCGGCCTCTTCCTCGGCCGTGTGAGCTATGCGCGGCTGGGCCATGTGGAGTCAATGATCGCTTACAGCAGCTTCGACATTCAAGTCACAGCTATCCTACGGTACAAATAGCATGCGCACGACGACACAACGACAAACGAACCAGGGGCGTACGATATGATATGTCTTTCTTGTACCGAGCAAGTGTTGCCAAGATACGGTGAACGCTGGAATTTTTTTGCGGCCAATGTTTGCCAATCTCCCTAACTGGGTATGCTTTGCTTGGCGAACGTGCGCGCTCGAGGAAGGCGTGCAGAAGCGCTCGCCCTTGGTATTTTTAACTGCAGACACCATACACAAACTATTTGCTCAACAGATTCGCTGATAAAACGCTTCCCGCAGCCGGAATAGAATTTTAGTCCCTCGCGTAATGTAGCCGGTGTCTATCCGATTGCCCCATTTTGACATGGGCGAAGCGGTCTGGAAAAGTTAGATGACAACTAAAGAATCCGTCACGGGAAGAATGACGTTGCTCTGCGTGCCGTGATGCTGTTAGTCGTGGTGGAAAGCTTCGCGTTCAACCATTGCCGTCGTTAGACGGAGCGGTGCCTGATTCTGATAATGTATTTTCGCATTTTTCTCTGTTTGTTACGCAGCCTAAGTGGCCTAAGTTAAAGGCTGTACGAGCACAAAACAACTTTCCCAATGCTGCTAGTGGCCATTTAGGCTCGCGTTGCCACCTGTGCGGCTACAGGCCGCGTTTTGAACAATGCACTGATATTAACGGGCGAAATTGAATGTTCTAATCTCTATGGGGTTCAACCTAGTCCTCCAGTTCAGTCAACTCCCGTAAAAGAATAGCTAGCAGCATTGAAATGGGGCGCTCAATCTCAGGGAAAAGGGGGACGATTTGAAAATCTGCAGATGATGGTAGTTTGCTGCTGTTTCCACAATTTTCAGAGTGATTCTTTGACTACACTCTGCGTTCTCTCCAAACAAGTTTCTTCAAACATGTGCAGTAGCATCCTCATTTATAGAGTCATACTCTAATTCAACTCTATTTCGAACGCATCACTAGACAAAAGACTACGCCTTTGTTACCAAATCACTAATATATTGAAGAGCCAATGGCGGAACACCGCCGTGCTGCTGCATTTGCTTACACCCTAAAATTTACCGTGCCGACGGGGTCTAAAATACGCTTTTCTATCAAAAATCTCTTCGGCTACTAAACACCTTTTGAAGAAAATTAGCATTGGTAAGCTCGGCTATGCCAGGATATGCGTAGCGTGAGCTAAGGTTCAGCTCGATATTCTTAGCATTCCTGGTTGTGTCGGATAGCTTGATTATCATGCTTACTGCTGCTTCAATGACACAAACATGGTATACGTATTATGTGACACATGTGTATATATCAAGCGGCTCCGGCGCAGCGTCACCAATCGCCCAAGAGCTAAGCTGGTTCCACAGGCACACGCCGGTGTTGCTGCGATGTACGAGCCATCGGTTGCACACCGGGCCACCCCTCGCATGATCATCAAGTTGACCGGGCCGCCACGTGCGGAACGGAGGTCGGGGAAGACGCTGGGCGCGTGGGGTGGGTGAGAGACGTAGGGCAGCGAGCAACGTTCTGTGCGCCGTGCGACGTCACTGCTGCTCGCGCATGCGCAGCACGGCATTCCGGGAGCCACGTGAAACTGCTCAACCTCGGCCAGTGTAGCTCACGCTACAAAATGCGCTTCAAATGTGTGGAAGTGTATTTGGCTGCGTTTGGGCGTTTAGGCTGTACAATTCGGATATCATTGTACTTGATAAAATTACCAGAATTTCACCTAAGTGACGGTCGTCACTTAAGAACAAGTTAGTTTATTAATAAATAATCGTCTCTCTAGCGTTTATTATTTCTGTCTGGTATTGTTGTGTCGCAATTTAATTGCGTCAGGCTGACATGAAGTACCGCTTTCATAGTCAGTATTCTCAGCTTTCAAGTATCCTTTTTAGTGCCTGTTTCACCGTGAGCGACACCGGAGTAAGCGGCAGTGGCCATTGAACATGAATATGAGCAGTGCGCATGTTAAATTAGGCCAATAGATCGTCATTAGTCCAGCAGCTTTATGGCACAATTGAACGACTACGTTCAATTGTGCCATAAAGTGTTCAATTGTGTTCAATTGAACGACTACGTTCAAAGAGACTGATTTTGCAATGCGACATGATCTTACCCCTGCTGTAAGACTAGCACATTTGAAACTTCTACAACATGCCCGTACGTTAGATTTACCGTACAAACTGAGGCATGACAAGCTAGTTATCAACAAAAAAACATTCGTCTACGATTCTGGGCTCGACCAAGTAGTCGAAACAAAAAGTTAGCTAAGCGGGACGCAGTTGTCTCCGCAACATGGTGCATGCGGTCGTAACTCTGTTCAGACAGCATTACATATTCCAGATTTTACTATCCTCGTAGTAAACTGCCGTAGCATAAAAAACAAAGTTGATGAATTTGCTACGCTCACTTCAACAGCCAAGCCCCCCATTATCATTGGCACAGAGTCTTGGCTTCATAGTTCGGTCCGGGACGCTGAAGTTTTTCCGCATGGCTTTGTCGTATATCGTAGTGACAGAAATACCCAAGGGGGAGGTGTTTTTCTGCTTGTCGATGCCAGCTTACAATCTACTTCACTAACCGTATCGTTGAGTTGCGCAGAATCGGTATGGTGTAACGTTTACTTAAACAGCGGACGAGTCATCACTATCGGGTCATATTATCGTTCACCAGCATGCGCTGATCCGGAAGCCTTCAGGTCTTTATCAGACTTTCTGTCAACATTGAACCACGATTACATACTTGGAGGTGATTTTAACATGCCGGAAGTTCAGTGGTTGGATCAAAAATGCATTCCCACCGACTCGTGTGTGCTGTCTGCCAGTTTCTACGAGTTGATACAAGCAAACGATCTTTTCCAATTTGTAACCGAACCTACCAGGAAAGGAAAAGACCGCGCTTCCGTTTTAGATTTGCTCTTCGCAAATAGGCCCTCACTTGTCCGAAATACTGTAGACGTCCCTGGAATTAGTGATCATGACTGCGTCCTTGCCTATTTACCACCAATCAGATTCAAAACTGTGCACAATAACCCACGTAAAGTTTTCTTTTATAATAAAGGAGATTATGTCTCCTTATCCAGGGAACTTGCATCCTCAGTTTTATCAGAGTTTAACGAAATGAGCCGATGCCCTAATTGCAACACTCTATGGGAAGCTTTCAAGAACAAACTACAGCAATTAATAGCAAAATGTGTTCCTAGCAAACTAATATCCCGCAAAAGGCGTGCCGACAAGCCGTGGGTGTCCCGTGACGTACGTCTACTTATCAACAAAAAGCGCCGTCTTTTGCAAACGTATAGAAAAAAGAAAGACCAGAGCGTAATGGATGCCGTAAGGCTCCTCGGCAAAGACATAAAAATCCGGAACAAAATTGCTAAAGACAAATATCTCTGCTCCTTGGGAACTAAGTTAAAGGAAAATCCCGAAGAAATGTGGAAATTTTTGAAATCCCAGGGCAAGGAACATACAGGAATACCCTGTCTTCACGTTAACGGCACAACTGTTTCTGAGGACCATGAAAAGGCTAATTGTTTCAATCATTACTTTCAGTCTGTTTTCTCTCCAGCGTATTGCGAAAACGCTCCGAGTGTCTCAGAACAAATAAATGAACAAATGGATCCCATCATTGTGACCTATAATGGTGTACTCGTATGCTCCAGAATGTTAAAGTTAATTCTTCAGGTGAACCTGACGGCATACCCAATTACGTCCTTCATGCCTGCCGTGAGACTATTGCCCACTTTCTCGTTACTCTGTTTTCCAAGTCGATCGCTTCTGGTGACCTGCCTGATGATTGGAAAATCGCTAACGTTGCGCCCATTCACAAAAGTGGCCCGAAAAGAAATCCTGAAAACTATAGGCCCATATCCCTCACAAGTGTCTGTAGTAAAATCCTAGAGCATATAATATATAGCGCCATAATAAAACACCTGGAATCTAATAGATATTTCACGAAGTACCAACACGGCTTTCGGGCAGGTTTTTCCTGCACAACGCAATTAACAAAATTTAGCCATGATCTCTTCTCATCATTTGACGTGAAAGAACAGACAGACTGTGTATTTTTGGATTTTAAAAAAGCATTTGATTCTGTCCCGCACTCGTTGCTGCTCCATAAGTTGTCTTTTCTTGGCCTACATCATGATGTTGTCCAGTGGATAACAGGTTATTTGCATAATCGTACCCAATGTGTCCTGATAAACGGCTGTAAATCAGGTGCTGTGAGTGTTGCGTGTTTCCGTCTCCAAAACGCCGTAACACCAAAACTTCCGGTGACGTCACACAAAAATAAAAAACAAAAAACAAATACGCAGAAGCCGTTTATGCATTAAGTAGTAATAAGGATACTCATAAAAAGTAAAAATATTGCTGCATGTGTAAGCATTTGCATCGAAACGTTTCACGCATTAACGAAAGTGGGGCGGATGCGCCACGAGCGCCTACTAGTGGTAGCAGCAGTTATAAAAAAAATAATAATAATATAATAATAAACAGTGGGCGAGTGCAATCATCGTACAGGAGGCGATGGCGCGCTGCTTGTGTTTACATTCTCGAGTGACAATGGTTGTGATGGTTGTGATCGCTTTGTTGTTCAGCAGTATGCCAAGCTTTTCACATGGACCATTTCAGTGCGGTTTCTTGCCCCGAGGCCCGTCGCCGAACCTGTAATTATCAATGTAATTATTAAGGGTATTTACTAATTAACAGTGAGCGGTAGCGGTATGGTAAAAATGCACACAGACTGCCTTCTATGCGAGTTGTGAGCCGGGAAAGCTGCTTGGCGTTCCGAGTAGACGGAACGATATAAGGAAGGGCTTTCTCGAAATCCCCGTCACCTTATCTTCGCTTGATAAAGAGCGCATCCTGCACCTGTAGTAACTATTTTTAGTCAAGTTCACGAACAAAAACACAGCCTCCGAAAAAGTTGTAGTTCTGTGTATTTTATTTCTGAAATGCAAGGGCGGAAAGTACATTGCACGATTCCTTTCTCAGCCAGCTAACAAACGGTGATATAATCGCTGAGTTGGGACCATTTTTGCAGGGGCCGTGCTCACATTTCTCGAAATTTCTATTTCCCCAGAACGCGTATGTGTCAAAATTGGAAGGTTAGCAGCAAAAGCAGATAAAGAGAGCGTTAAAATTAAACTGCACCTGTTGACTGTCATTTGCGAACGGTTTTGTTTATTGACCGTACCATCTAACAGTGGTTCAGAGAACAGAGTCACGTCACTTTGTTGGTACAGTGTAGGGTACGGGGCATCTCATAGCACCATTCCCTAGTAGGCTGCATTGCAGGTGCTTAAAATATAAATTATAGCCTACATCTGAGAATGTATTTCCCAAAACCTGTGTCACCGAAATCATGCAGGTGCCACTGACAAAACTTTTTTCACTTATTCTCTACAACTCCAATGCCGCTATCTACCACCAGCTCAGCTCCAATTTCTAAAATTTCAGTAATTGGCGACAGTGCCAGTGTTTCAGTAAACTACTTATGTACTTTATTGCCGCTTTCCAGTTTTTGCTACAATTTGCGTAGACTTTTTGTCCCATTAATTGCAATTTTTGAGGTGAAGATGTGTGCTAGCAGTCCCTTTTTCTTATATTGATTTGATCAATCGTGTGGGGACACAAACCAAAAAAAAAATTGCACTTTCTAGCCACCTAATTTTATAGAGGTGATTCCTGTACAAGCTGGGTCAACTTTTCAAGTGTAGTCACACGCCAGGAGCATCTTCTAGTGGTAACAAGGGCCGAGCACCAGGCTTGTACCTATTTTCTCAATAGGTGCCCGGCACCACCAAGGCACATGAATGCACATGGTGACTTCCACAGCAACGTTGCACACTCTACTCAGTAACCGCCTGTGGTAGGACATGCCGCCAGACTCTTCCTCCCTTCGGCAATGCGGTGTTGTAGAAGGCTGGGGCCCCACCAGATTGACAAAGGTCGGAAGCCCCTCGCAAGGGTAAAGGCAGCTTTCTAGGCGTGAGTTATCCTTTCAAAAGTCCGCACTCGACCAGGGACACCTGTACCCATTAAAGAAACCAGTGGGTGCCCGGCGGTGCGCAGATTCGAACCCAGTACTTCCCCCATATGAGGGGATGGCCCCATATGAGGGGATGGCTCAGTACCTCTGAGCCATCGCTGATGAGGCATAGCCACATTCCGTTTCTGCAGTGCACTGCAGAAAAGTTGTGTCCACGTAATCCAGGAACACACTGACCGCCAGACTCATAGGCTTTTCTGCAGAGGGTTTTCTGACACCAGTGCTTAAGGCAGTTGCAGACTGCCTCTGTATTAAGTTTAAAAGGCAAAACGAAAATGCACAATCCCCATGAAAACAAGGTGAAAGTGATGCTGTATCTTCATAAGCCGTCGCACAACATAAAGAAAATTATTTCATGGCGCAGTGTTCGAGTAGTGTTTTCCGCACCATGAAAGCTGTCCAGGCTGTGCACGCAAAGGTGATGGTGGAGGTGTGGGTCCTATACAAAAATTACATTGTTGTGTTCATGAGAAGCACCAACTTCACAGTCTCAAGCACTGGCATGTTCTCTCACCGCGGCTTCATGGCTGTAAACGAGGTGTGCTTGAGAAGCAGCGGCTTTACAGCCCGAGGGCCTCACATGAATCCATTCCAGCGTACTACATAAGTCTGCAATTCTTGCCATAGCCTTCTAGTCAGAAGCAACAGCCCACCTCTGCAAAGGAGCAACATTAGCACCTCGAAGGACTGACATCAAACCATTGCAACCTGCTGGGCAACCGGTTCCTATTCTTACTGCAGCTGTACAGCCAGAATATTATTGAAATGCAGCAACATGAAGCGCTAAGGTCCTGAACTATTCTGATATGCCGCATCATTTTCTATTCTTACAGCAGCTGCATAATCAGATGCAACTGTGCATGCTTGAAAATCAGTGACACATCACTCTAAAGCCCCTCCAACTCGTCATAGTTGCTAGAACAATAATAACTTCCAAGTGTATGGAAGAGGTGTTGAATCTAAACAAACTAAATATTTATGGGAAGTCTCTGAAAAAATTGTCCCACTTGGTAGAATAATGGCTCTATCGTTGTAAGGGGACGCTGGACACCTGACTGTTTGCCAATACACTTTGTAAACTCCTTTGGAAAAATTTATACTCTACTGTTAAACTGCACAAGCACCAAAATGTAATCATGAAACTCCAGCCATCACTATGAAGCACAATTTCAAAAGCACATTTTTATTGCTCACGAAGGTCATTTTACAAACTCTGAAGAAAAATAAAGGAAAGATAAACTGCTGGGTTCATTTCTCAGAAATGCACTGCACAATTCCAAAATAACTTTAATAGCTGACGACACTTCAGACAGAATCCAACACTGCCAACAAAATAACGGCAATTTGAGATCAGTACACCCTTAGTCGGCCCCTTTGAAGCCACTTTCATTAGCAACGGGAACAACGAACCAGCAGCGCAGCAGGCATAATGAAACACTGCGTGTAAGTGGATTTTTAAAATCAATTTATCAAAAACACGTGAAGTAATGCCGCGGGGCCACATACTTTCAGCTTTCTGCAATGACGGGGTCCAAATCCAGCAATGTCTTTGGTTCCTTTTTCATAACTTGTAAAGAATACTACTGTAGTGTCCTATGTAGTGGCGCTGTCATCCCGTACTCCAGAAACACAGCCGCGTGTGGAAATTGCGGCACACAAAACTGACAACTGTCAACCTCCGTAGCCCGCGGTTGAACCTGCTTCACGTGTGGCCGCCTCGAGGTCACTTTCAACAGTACTGTAGAAGTTTGCGTCGCGGGTGTGGAAGAGTCGCCGAAATTGTTCCAGAGGAAGACGCTGAGAGTATCATGAACATTCTTACTGTTCACACTGATAATTAAGCGTACGGGTGTCTACTTTGATGTCGGGGTTCAACCTGTTTCTCTGGCATCACCCCGGCACATCATAAAATTTTTAGTGGACACTGACTCAGCTGTATCGATAATGGGAGAACAAAGCTTTCAAAACCTGTTCAGAGACCACGCCGAGCTGAAGAAATCGCAACTAACATTACTGGATTTTTCACGTCGACAAATTCCTGTGCGTGGACAGTTCCCTGCCCTCACTGTGCACAAATTGGAAACAGCTGTAGTGACTTTCCACATTACCCAAGTGGAACATCACTTCTGGGTATTGATGCCGTACAAGCTTTTGGCCTCCAGATTGTGGGCACAGAATTACACTGCCTTACTGTGGCCAAACATTGACACAAACCAAGTTAAACGTTGACACAAGGCCCCAAAATGCTACGCCCCGAAATGCATCCACAGCACTCAAACAAGTTGTCACCGCCCACCACGAAACCACGCGAGTCTGAAGAAATAGTGTCTCTGGTGACGTCTGTACGTCAAGATGAACTGAGACAAGTGACAGTGGAGGATAACACTCTACGAGAAGTTTCCTGTTACGTGCAGACATCGTGGCCGCCCCGCAAGAATCAGGCACCTAAACTGACTCCATGCTATGAAGTCCAAAAGGAGTTGACAGCAGTTGATGGCATGCTCTTCCGTACTAAGCGCATCGTAGTTCCTGTCAAGCTCACAGCAACTTTTGTCCAGCTGGCTCACAAATCCCACCCTCGTATCGTGAAAACCAAACAATGCCTACAAGAGAAGTATGATGGCCAGGGTTAGTCAAACATGATGAAACAGCTATCTGCAGTTCCGTTTGTCAGCACGCGGAAAAAAGTGCCAAGATCTCACCCACACCACTTCAGCCAATTCCTCTTCCTGACAAACCTTGGGACAAGATAGCTATTGACGTTGTTGCTCCTTTTCAGCGTGCACCTGGGGACTACCGATTTGCCATTTAAGTAGTTGATTATTTTTCAAAATGGCCAGAAGTGGCTTTTTGCACTGACGCTACCACTCACACGGTGACGAAGTTGCTTCTAGCACTCTTCGTACGTGAGGGTTACCCTATATACGTGTCTGTTCATGGTCGACTTCACATCAAGGGAATTTGAGTCCTTCCTTGAAGACCGTGAATCAACCACATCTTTTCTGCCGTGTACAACCCACAGGCAAGTGGTCTCGTTGAGATTTGATCGTATACTGAAGTCATACATTCAACTGGCTCTGCTCGAGCAGCGTCCAGTGAAGGAAACTGTGACCGAGTACTTGGGAGTATACAGAGCCACCCCTCGCAGCACCACCGGTCTCTCCCCGGCCGTTCTTCTACATGGCCGACACATGAGAACTTCTTTGGACGTCATTGGTCAGCTGACATCTGACTTCAGCACAAATCCTTCACGGGAGATGAGCCCGCTAGGAAAAAGAGTCCCAGAGTGTGAACGAAAAAGTAAGGCATACGCTGAGCAACAGCGAGCTGCAAGAGTCCCCAAGTTCCTAGTTGGCACCTACATACGAGTGAAGAAACCAGTTCCTGGGCCAGTTCCTGGCTCCAAGTTATGGACCACTATTAAAAATCCTCAAAAAAATTGGCCGCTGGTCCTTCTATCTGGAAGACGGTCTAACTTGGAACGCTTCACAGCTATCAGCGGTACCAAAAGAGGCATCACCAGGGCAAGAAACTAAGGACAACTCTTGCACGTACAACATGCCCCTGTTGATGGACTACCAAAGTACAGCTGCACCATCGAAGACTTGGATCACTGCACCTGGGGGTCCGCCACAAACACAATCTGCAAGTTCATCCGCAGATAAACTTGAGTCTTCACGCGCTGTACCACCACATGTGCCACCGAGCCCACCACAGCCGCAAGGTTCGCAGCCACAAAGTCTGGCTCCAGGCTCTGGCACTGAGGAGTGCAGTGTACCGGTAGAGGGAAATGGACTCAATGCCAGGGCCACCACCTGACCGGCCCAGGAGAAATCGCAGACCTCCAGTGCACTTCCAAGATTACATGCAGTGATTCGACAGCTGTCAGGGCTTATACAGACAGTGACTGTAGTGGTGATTTCTGCACACAAACAGTGACCGTATTGGTGATTTGTGCACACAGGACTGTCTAGTCTAATGATTGTTTGTTCCCCGGGAGGGAAAGATGTAGTGGCTCGCAGAAGCACCAGGTGCCACCATATTATCCGTAGATGCCAACATGTGGCACCACCTCTGTAATATGCGTACACACACACACACACACACACACACACACACACACACACACACACACACACACACACACACACACACGCACGCACGCACACACACACGATGTGCAGTGCAGTGCATCTGTACAGCCGACATAACTAATTATGCTTACGAACAACCATAGTCCATAGCAGTCATGAAACACTCTATATAACGCCAGCGCATTTGATTACCTGAACAATATTCGCGCTCGTTCATAGTGCTTTGTTTGTAAGATACGCAGTCTCAGACGATTGTGTACAGGATAAAAACGCATCGTTGCTCCGATTGTACTACCACCCAGAGCAACCTGCGAAACCACTCCGTAAAGGATACCTTCCGTTGTCATTAGAGTGAACTAGAATGTGAGTTGTAACACCAGCTACGTAGGCCTCACGTTTAACGTCGGGTGAGCCCATGTTCACAGCCAGAAAAAGAACCCTTGTAGCTTGTCACCACTGCTGTCGTAAAACAAAGCCACTCAAATTCCATCACGGAGATTTTACACAGACACACATCACACCAGCAACAAATAAAGCCAGGACGTTCTCGGCAGGAGATAGGTGACGACGATACGAGTAAAAAACAGCCCACCACGACTTCCTCACGCACAAATGACGACTTGGCAAGACACACACGGCGCAGACGACTTTAGAGCCTTATGATGTACTACATTCGTACAGTTCCTACACAAACTTCGTGGGACGAATCGCACACATCAAAAAACGCCTTTGTTTCTTCTTTTTTTTTTTTTTTTTTTTTTTTTACGGGTGCTTTCTACCACTAGTGCCACTAGTAGGCGCTCGTGGCGCATCCGCCCCACTTTCGTTAATGCGTGAAACGTTTCGATGCAAATGCTTACACGCGCAGCAATATTTTTACTTTTTATAAGTATCCTTATTACTACTTAATGCATAAACGGCTTCTGCGTATTTGTTTTTGTTTTTTATTTTTGTGTGACGTCACCGGAAGTTTTGGTGTTACGGCGTTTTGGAGACGGAAACACGCGTGAGTGTTAGCTCTGGTGTTCTGCAGGGGTCTGTTTTAGGGCCCCTGCTTTTCCTTGTATATATTAATGATATTGTAAGTAATTTGTCCTTCAAAGTACGCCTTTACGCAGACGATTGCGTCGTTTATCGCAGTATCAAAAGCCCAATTGACACGGACTATCTTCAAAACGATCTCGACCACATCCAAACGTGGTGTGCAAAATGGAAAATGACTTTGAATATCGCGAAATGTAAGCACGTTTCCTTCACACGCAGTCGCAGCCCTGTTTTATCAAAATACACTCTGGGAAGTACGTATCTTGATACAGTGCTAGATTATAAATATCTTGGCGTCTATTTTACATCTAACTTAACCTGGAAACGTCAGATTGAACACGTGTCCTTTTCTGCCTCCCGCATGCTCAACTTTCTAAAACGCAACTTCAGTGATGCTCCTCCAAAAGTTAATGAACTTTTATGTTTCACCAACGTAAGATCCATTGCGGAGTACGCCTGCGCCGTGTGGGACCCACAATTTGAAAATTTATGTGCACTACTAGAACGCGTCCAGAACCGCGCCGCCCGATTTGTAACTAAAAATTATAGTTTTCGCACTAGCATTACATCACTTAAAGCAGAGTTGGGCTGGGAAACATTAAGTAAACGTCGGTTGCATCACAAACTTGAACTACTATATCGTATTTATTTCAATAAGACTGGTATTGATCCTAAAATTTTCTTACTACCCCCGCACTTTGTATCTAAGCGACGCGACCATGAGTGAAAAATTCGTGAAATTGATTGCCGTACTGATGTGTACAAGGGTTCTTTCTTTCCCCATTCCATTGGGGAATGGAATAAACTACCAAGTATTATTGTTAATTGTTCATCTGATGCTCTGTTCCACACGTTTTTGTCGCACATGTAAATTTTTCATTGTGGCACTGCTTGTACATTTGACGCGCTATTGTGCAGATTTGTACCACTTATTCTCATGTCAGTTTTCTTTTTTTTTTCCATGTGATGAATCGTATTCATGTATTTGCATATACCCCCCTGCTGTAATTCCTTATTGGCGCTGCAGGTAATATGAATAAATATGAATAAACTGTTGGCACCTTCTTGCCATCATAAAAAATAACATTTTTGGTTTTCCAATCGCAGATAATGAACATGTACGTATTCTTGTAAAACTATTTACATTCATGTAAAAATTTATGTTTCCTATATTTACGAGTTTGGAAGCCCAAAACGTTCTTCTGCCAGCCTATTTCTGGCGCCTAAAACGCGATTTTTTGATGCCGGAAAATCCTGCCTCCATTGGTTAGTTCCAAATATTGTTTTTATGACTCCTTGCAATCTTCTAGCCAAAACATTCATGAAAAATTTGTAATCAACATTCGTTAAGCTTACTGGCCAACACCATTCTACAGCCAACAGCTTGTTAGGATCGTCGGTTTTAGGAATGAAAATAACATGTCTTTCCCGACATGTAGCCGGCGTTCTCTTGGATTCATATGCTTCCAAATTATTACACTCTACAAAATTACTGTTATGTCTTCTTTCAAGAACTTGTAAAAATCGACCCCGAACCCATCTGGCCCCGGCGACTTCCCTGTGGTTAAATCGTTGATGGTTTTCATTATCTCCTGCAAACGGATCGAAGACTCCATGCTTGCCTTGGCATCCTCACTTAACTTTGGCATTAACGACAAGAAAAAGTTTCTACAAAGTCTCTACTTCCTTGCTTTGTACTTTCCAGCAGTTCCTTATAGTGTTAAAACACGCGCGCTCCACGTCTTCGGAGTCACTAGAAACCACGTTATTGTATTGCATACCTTTAATCTCATTATTTTGCGCGAAACCCTTTTCGTCACTAAGGGAATGTTTGGTTGGCGCTTCGCCCAACCAGACTCGCTCTGCGCGTTCGCACACTATGGCACCCCTGTATTTCCCAATGTCGATGACCCCCAACTTATTTTTAACCTCTCTTATTCGTTTTGTGAAAGATCCCCGTTGTTGAGTCCACGACCGATAAAGCCGGTCGTGGTTTAGACTCAGCGACTAGCAACAAGTGCAGCTCGTTTTGTAATTCTTTTCCTCTTCCTTTTTTTTTACGAGGTATGATGGACGATGTTTCTATTGCACTAACCTTAACGTTGCTTTTCATCTGCTCCCAGACAGCGATAACTCACCCGCTTTCTGTTCCGATTGCCTGGTCTAATCTACAGTTGAACCTCGATTCAACGAAGTCGCCGGTACCCGCAAATTATTTCGTTAAATTGGGAACTTCGTAAAATCGAGAGAACGACAAATTATTGCCTCGAGAAAAAGCTTGTGATTTTCGCCTAGGCGCCCTCCGTGAGCAGCGCGAGCACACACTTCTCGTAGCTGGCCAGTGAAGTCAAAGCGTCCTCGACACCCTCGTGTGCCCCGGCAAACCACCTCAGAAGGTCGATGGCGTCCATTATCTGGCTTGGTGTGGGCACAGGAGCTTCGACAGTATCCGGATCATTCGCATCTTCAGACTCCTCTTGTGCGCCGGAAACCAGCTGCACTATTTCCTCGTCGTCGATAACCTCTGTTGTGTCAGTGTGCGCGTCTGCGTCGGCGTTCATGAAGTCGTCAAAGTTCTGATCTGCGACCACCTCGTCACGCCGACGAAGCCCTTCCCAACAACTGGGCGATGAATCTTCCTGGTCGTGTTGCGGGCTTGTGGAGCCGGCAACGCAAGCTAACAGCACACTGTCATACATTCTAGACGCCATAAATTTGGAACCTTTTTTTTCCCGGAATGCTTCGTTAAATCAGGCTTAGCGGTGAAGTTTGTTTCGTTATTTCGAGTTCATAAAAGCATTAAGCCTATGGGCAACTACGGGGGGAATCCGAAATTGTTCGTTAAATCGGGAAATTTGTAAAATCGGGTTTCGTAAAATAGAGTTTAAACTGTATTTTGCACCAGTAGGAAATGGTTTATTTCTTAGGAGTCTGATATTGAATTTCCACGAATCCCAGTTAAAGCGTTTTTTTTTCGTTTTTTTTTTTGCTTCTGACCTGTTGTAAACGTAAATATGCTGTGATCACTGAAGGAAGCTGATCTCAGGTCGTAGGCTTCGCACAGAGGCACAAGCCTCCATTCTTGCCTGGCTTTCAAGTCGAACATGTGTGCACTGTGGTACATTCACATTGGACAGAACACACGCAACGTCTTCCAGGCCATACTCATGCACCAGGTTATTTAAAACCATCGCACTGAAATCACGCGTCGGCGGCTTTCCTGCTCTATCTACACTCGAACGCATGCAGTTAAAATGGCCAAAAAATATACATGCATTTCACAGTTTACATACACTTCTAAACTTTCAAAAAAGGCGGCTATTTACTTCCGTGTTTGGAGCATACACACATATCCCCCTCCATGACATTCCCCAGTACAAAAAATCGCATACAATGAAGCAACCAGTCTCGCAAACACCGACACTTTCTTCAATAATTCCCATAAAATAATGCAGAAAAAGCGCAGATTGGCGGTGTTCGACATCAAGTACGGACAACACGTAACAACCGGTAGAGACAAAAACTCCGTTGCGCAATGTCCACTGCGTACCGAACTGGGATTAATCTGGGTCAAAAGCAACAGCGCAGTAGAAGGGAGGAGATTTACTCTTTAAAACCTCGTATACCGTTCGGCGTTCCTCGTCCGGGGGTGTAGCTCAGATGGTAGAGCGCTCGCTTAGCATGCGAGAGGTACTGGGATCGATGCCCAGCACCTCCACAATTTTTATTTTGGAATCTACAAAGCATAGCGGAAAAGTGTTCAATTCACCTGGAGAGGGGGGGGGGGCGCTGCCCCCTACGACCTCTCTCTCTCTTGCTTGTATATATATTATATATATATATATATATATATATATATATATATATATATATATATATATATATATATATATATATATAGAGAGAGAGAGAGAGAGAGAGAGAGAGAGAGAGAGAGCGAGCGAGAGAGAGAGAATACGATTAGTTTCGCAACGGGCCAGAAGAAACGTTCAGGTAAAGAATAATACCAACTTTGCGGTTAACTAGTTTGTTAGAAATTAGTCCAACAGTTTCGGAAGTGGAACTTCCTTCTTCAGGGACAGTCTTACAATGCACACTGCATGCCAGGGATTTCTCTCCCATTCTCTAAAAAGAGTGGAGGGTAATACGCCAGAGAAAGTAACAAATCCGGTAACAACACGGCACTTGCGGGGCTTGGTGCTGAGAGGGAGAGGGTAAAAACTAAGGAGAAAAGAAGGAAAGGAAAAAAAAAGAAGAAAAACATTAACACAGGAAAGGCGGTGGGTTTAGTGAGAAAACGGCACGGGTGGGGGAAGGGAGCGGGAGCAAAGTTTTGTATCGGCCCGCTGCGGCTGTGACGAAAAGGACCGAATGAATTATACATACTTATGACCGCTGCAAGCAAGTGACGATGCGTTCATACATAAGATTTGTAAATTATTAGAAGAGCTTATTTTTCCATGACTGTTCGTGATTGCCTACTGGAAAGAGCACTACTAAAATTAAAAACACTCACGTGCTTTTGACAACCCGGTGATGACCCCTCTGCCAGAAAGGTCATTGAAGATTGCAGCCTTTTTCAAGCTCAAGAAAGCGCGCTAAGCAATTTAACGCAAGTTGAACACACAGCGACATATTCATTCCTTCAGCGTAGACTATTTCTATCTTTAGAAAATGATGGTTCGTAGGTTACGACCTTGTGATTAAAAATAGGACAGAATTATTCTTGTGTGTATATTTTCACTAGCCGTTCGCAGTCAAAAGCTAAAAATTCAGTAAGAAAAAATACTGATGACGCAACCACCGCTGGTGCTTGCAGCGGGTTCGTCCTGCTATGGTCAGAAATAAATGGAAAGTATGAATGAAAGCAATGCCCACCCGCGCCAACAATGACGCAGTAAGCTTTTTGGAACAATAAATTTTGAGTGAAAAGGTAATGATGTACAGAACTCTGGCAATGACACATATGGATTATATGAAGGAGCTCAGGGTAGGCGTCAGCGTCGTGGAGGAGGGGGGGGGACACTGAAGGGGGCTATGATAAAGATCTGTATGTGCTTTACTGGAAATAAACTTTCAACTTCAGGCTCGGGAAAACACCGAAGGCGGCTCGGGCGCCCGAGCACCCCGCAGTAGGCGCCTATGCTACAGAGGATTTCTTTCCTTCTTTGCTGTGGGGGGAGCAATTTTTGTACCCTTCTTTCTTTCTTTCTCGAAACCGCATGTTTAAACTGGTCGCGAATCCTTTTTGTATGTGTGTGTGCTCTGTTCCACTACATGCACTGGTGAGCACATTCTGCGACGTTTGGGTATCCCCGCCCCAGAGATCTGCGACCCGAAGGTCCCCATCCCAAGAACCACCCCTGCCTGTCTCCGCGTTCGTCCCCACTCACGGAACATGCACCCAGAGTACCACAGGGCTCGCAGGAAAGAGCGAGCACGAGCACTGGCAAATAAATTGCCCATCTGCCCAGATATCATGTACGTTGACGCGGCAGAACACCGCCATCATGATGGTCGTGCCCTCGCGGCCATCAACACCCCGAATAGCCCCCCCCCCCCCCCTCCCCTGTTACCTCTCTCATCGTGCGTTCCACCTCCCCAGCGGCGGCGGAGGATGCCGCGATAGCTCTTGCTTTAACCACCGGCCTACTCTAACAATTATTATCCCATATTCGAAAACGGCCATTCAAATTTTCGCCCGTGGGTCAACTGCCCTCGTGGCATCCACAATCGCCTTCGTAAATCTCCTGCCTCTCCAGCCGCACTCATTCGGACCCCGGCGCACGCTGGTCTTGAAGGGAACGAGGCGAGCGTGACTATAGCCTCACCTCCTACCATGGTGCCCCAGTCTAGGGACCGACTCATCCCTACCGTGATATTGTCGAGCATTACCGCTTCACCCACCGCCATTATACCCTCGTCCATCCAGCCCTCACCAAGAACCAGGAACGCGTGTGGCGTTTCGTGCATTCAAATACACTCTTTTGCCGGGCAGCACTACACCGCATCTACCCCGCATAGTATCCCTCATCCAATTGCCTCCTTTGAGGAGGTAATACAGTGAAAGCATCGCTTATATCATGGGCGCAATCGAAATGCAGGACCATCAACCTGATTGGGCCAGCATGCTCGATGATTTGGTTAACTTGAAACGTTATTTAATATGCGCCACCCTTAGTAGTGGGTGGGGTTTTTATCACTGTGTTGTGGTTGGAGCAGGTGTTGTTGTTTTGGTATTGTTTATCATTGTATCAAGCCGGTAATAAAGAAAAAGAGTGCTGTCACTTTGGTTGAGGCTTCTACTGTCCAGACCCGGACTCAAAGCGCATCGGGTTCATAGCGGCGGCCATTTTCTTGACCGGACGAGGACGACGACGATGACGACGTGCAGTTGGAGTGGTGTATCTCTTCTCAAAAAGATGGCAATAGCCCGTGGTGGAACGAAGATTGCGCACGGGCGTATAATCAAAGGCAGGCGGCTTGGAAGGTACTGCTAAGAAACCAATGCCCGTCTAATTGGACCAATTACAAATTTGCGGCCGCCATATTCAAACGGACAGTGTCTAAAGCGAAAGAAGCTCATAACACCCAGAAGTTTGCCGCTCTCTCAAAGCCACAGAATAGGCGTTTGCTGTACCAGTTTCTTCGCTCGAGAAAGGTGGTTCAAGAGCTCCACAATGAAAATTCAGTGGTTCATTCAACACAGGAATCTATTGAAGCTCTCGAACAAATTGCACAAGAACTTAAATCCCGCTTTTCTTCTGTGTTCTCCGCTCCTTTTGTCAGTCAACTTTCTAATGTTGGTTTCAACCCAGTGAAAATGTCGGAATTGGCTGACGTTGTTTCACAGCTGTCTGAGGCTGCTCCGGGGCCAGATGGCATTACTGTGCCAATGTTACAGTTTTTATTTGAGGAAACCCCTGAAGATTTACTCAACATAGTAAACACGTCAATGAAACATAGCTGGATACCTCCAGAATGGAAACTCTCCAAGATAGTGCCATTGCTAAAAAACGAAGGATTAGGTTACGTCCCAGATAACATCAGGCCAATTTGCTTAACTAGCAACTTGGTAAAGCTCGTCGAGAGGATATGGAATGGTCGCCTTATGCGATTTCTTGAAAGCAATAAGATTTTAAGCCCCACTCAAATTGGCTTCAGACCCGGGAATTCCATTTGGAAGGCTCATATTGACATTGAGAGCCGCGTTAAACTAGCCCGTAGCCTAAAACACGTGAGCGCACTTGTTACTCGTGATATAACAAAGGCCTATGACAGCGTAGAGTATACTACCTTAATGTCTCATCTTGAGAGTAGCGAAATCCCTCTATACATCCAATTGTGGATTGGTCAGTTTTTAACTGGAAGGACATTCTTCTGTTCGAAAGGTGGCATATCATCTTCGCACTATCAGCAGTTTCGAGGGGTTCCTCAGGGGTCAGTCCTTTCTCCGGTTCTTTTTAATATTCTTCTCAGATCAGTTCCCATAATGGATGGCATATCAACTTACGTTTATGCCGATGATATTGCTTTTTACTCATCGGACAGAGATATTCATGACTTGTGCCAAAGACTACAAAACTATCTGGCCACCCTAGATAATTGGCTTAACAGGCTACATTTGTCACTTAATGTGGGAAAATGTGCGGTCTTAGTATTTCCGGTGACCATCCCCATTTCTTTATGCCTATTGTACCGACAGCAATCCATCCGTCAAGTTACAGAATTAAAATATCACGGTATAATCTATGATGACAAGCTTACATGGCGTCCTCATCTTAAACATATTGCTACTAAAGGAGAAAGAGCTGCAGGCGTCCTCCGCAGGCTATGTAGCCACAAATTCGGGTTGCGTAGAGACACACTGTTAATGATATATCGCAGTAATATCCGCCCGGTATTAGAGTTTGGCTGCGTCCTTTTTTCTGGTTGTGCGGCGTACAAATTAAATCCCCTATTTATCGTCGAGAGAATGGCTTTGCGACTATGCTTGGGACTGCCAAAATATGTCGCTAACCCTATTTTACACCTTCAGGCACGGTTTCCTCCACTGAAGTTTAGATTCCAATTATTAACCGTACTAACCTTTGTCAAATTGTTTGAACCCCCACTGCATGACGCCCAGTTCATTTTCCGTCTGAGGCCTGATCTTTTTCAAGGCATTCAGTGGACGCGGTTCCAGAGACCCCAGATGGATCTAGTACAGTCATGGCTCCAGCCACTTCACGCAGACCTTTTCCGGCTCCCCTCTACTTGTATTAGTGTGTCATCTGTTGAAATAATGTTTGATAATATCTTCCCCCCGAATGCCAAGATGTTGCCAGCCCGAATTCTAAATGGATTGCTGGAGGATCATTTGTCAACCCTTCATTCCCATATCGTAATTGCTACCGATGCCTCACAAGTTGATGAAAAAGCTGGAGTCGGGATATTCTCCCAGTACCTCGATTGGTCCTTTTCGATCAGGTTACCTGATTTCACACCTATTTTCCAGGCGGAATTATTGGCAATAATTTTGGCTCTTCAAAAACTTCAGCATAGATTTTCCCATGTAGTTATACTTTCTGACTCCCTCTCTGTGTGTTCCGCATTAACATCCGAAAAAGATTCTCGAATTATCCGCACATTCCGATCATTTGTTCCACATCAGCTTTGTGATGTTCGGCTAGTGTGGGTTCCAGGACATGCAGGAATCTCATACAATGAAGTGGCTGATCAATTAGCCAGCATGTCTCTTGGTGGCCCTGTGGTCGTGCAATGTCCAAATGACAGTTTTCTATTGGGGGCGAGATTTAAACGTCTACAGCTACTCCAGGCTTATAAGCAAGACGCCCTTCTATCCTCTAGAGATTATAGCCACCTTCGTCATGCATGGAAGCCAATGTTTTGTGAAACAAGGATATGCGAGGTAGCAATAACTAAACTTCGGTGCAAAATTCCCCCACTAAATTTTTATCTTTATAAATCTCGTCTGGCTCCATCTCCGCAATGTCCTTTCTGCGACGAACTGGAAAATTTAGAACATTTTCTATTTAATTGCCGCAGCTTCTCCCCAATGCGACGCACGCATCTGGAGTCAACCTTTAGACGCCTTAACCTTCCGCTATCTAGTTACGAGGTCCTGTCACTAGGCGCTTCCGCCCTAGGAGTCTGCCACAGGGATGTTGTGTCTGCCCTCCATTCTTATGTTGGGGCGACAGGCAGGTTTTCCTGCTAGCCAGCTAAACATTCACACACACCTCATTTTTCTTCCTGAATCTACTTTCATATTATACATATTTAAAAAATTCTGTTGGGTATTTTCTTTTCTAAATTTCGGGATCTAAAATAATATAGGTCACATCCTCATTAGGCACAAAACTTCTTGGCCAATCCCCCGCGTGGGTATGTGCCATGGTGGAAGGCAACCAACCAACCAACCAGATTCCGGTGACATGAGTGGACCATCCAGCAGAGCAAGGCAGTACGACGGAAGGCCAGGAAATTGGCCGCTCGGCGCCCGATTGCGCAGCCGGCCGCCGGCACCTGCCTGTTCCGTCCCACTGACCGAGCCGCCTCCTTCCTCACGGCATCGAGGGAGGTCATCGCCCGTGAACTCGCCGCCACCCCCGGGGTGTCTCAGGTTAGAGTGAACACCCGGCTGAACGTGGTCGCGGTTGACGCTGAGACGGACGAGTGTTTGGCTGCCCTCCTGGCCACTCAGAGTGTGGCTGGGATTTCTGTCCGAGCCGGCCACCCCGCCAGTCGAGGCACGAGCCGCGGTCTCGTTTTTGGTGTTGACCGTCAACTCACCGTCGAGGAGATCCAGGCCAACATCGACTGTGAGGTGGCGGTGAGGGCTGTGGCACGGAAGGCTGATGGGGCTGTGCTGATCACGTTTGCGGCCCCTTGCCCTCCCCCGTTTGTGGCTGTGTACAAGCTGCTGCTGCCTGGGCGCGGTTGTCGGCCGCGGCCCACGCAATGTGCGCGCTGTGGTCGACTGGACCATGTGACAGCCTGCTGCATGGACAAACAGAGGTGTGCTCGCTGCGGTGGGGGCCACGCCACGCAGCAGTGCCCTGCCTCTACCCCACGCTGCACCAACTGCAGTGGCCCGCACCCCGTCACCGACCCCCGCTGCCCCCGCTGGCAGCTCGAACGCAAGGTGGTCACAGCCATGGCACGCGCACCACAGCCACTACCCCGAGCGGAGGTCGCAGCGTCAGTCCGCACTGAACAGCCACCAAGCTACGCGGAGATGGCCAGGCGACGTTCTAGCCAGCAGCAGGCCAGCCGCCAGCTGCAGCAGCGTCCTGCCACCCAGGGACGCCAGCAGGAGCAGCAGTCTCCAGCTACCCAGGGACGCCAACAGCAGCCACGCAGGCCAGCCGGGCCTACCTGCCCAGCCGTCCGCACAAACAGGGGTGGAGCAGCTGCCTGCAGCTTCAACCGCAACTGGTCAGGACCAGTTGGTGCCCATCCTTCTTGCCCTGGTGCACAGCCTGGTGGGTCACCTGCCTACTGAGGACCCCGCACGCCTGGCGGCCACTGCTGCCCTGGCACATCTGCGCCCCCCCGCCCCCAAGCATGGCTAACAGACCCTGTAGGACCGGCCAGCGGCCACGCATCTTGCAGTGGAACTGCAACCACTTGGGGCCTCGCCACGCGGAATTGGCAGAGCAGCTGCTGCGGGAGCACTTCGATGTACTGGCGCTGCAGGAGACCAACGTCTGTGGCAGCACCCTGCGGCTTCCGGGGTACGTTTGCCATGCCAGCGCAACCAGCTGCAGCCTGCGCTCTTGCACCAGCCATCCGTGCCAAGACACCAGCCATCCACCGGGCAAGTCCGAGGCAGCTGTCTACGTTAGGGCTGTGCTGAACAGTGCTCCAGTTAACCTGGACTCAATCGTGGAGGGCCCCACGGAATGTGCCGCTGTCACAGTGCGCATGGGGTCCACGGACACCACTGTGGCCAGCGTCTACGTCCGTCCAACGCGGCCCTGGGATGCCACAGCAGTGGGACGGCTGCGGGCCCACGTGGGCCCGGTCGTTGCCGTGTGCGGAGATTTTAACGCGCACAACTCAGCCTGGGGCAGCCCCCGCACCACCCGCAGGGGGCGAGAGTTACTCGATGCTACCACAGCGTGCGGCCGGCTCGTGGCCAACACAGGCAGCCCCACCTTCACCCGCCCTGGTCCCTTGGGCACGGTCCAGCTGTCTCACATTGACGTCACACTGGTGTCCCAGCGGTGTGCCTACACCTGGGAAACCACCACCAGCACCTGGGGATCTGACCACTACCCCATCCTGGTCACCCCCAGGGGCGATCGCAGGCGGGCAGACACCAGGGTCTACGCCGTTACCAACTGGACCGCCTACCGCAAGGAGATGGCAGAGCGTCTGGAGGACCCAGAGCCCGATTTCCTAGAAGCTGTCGTGCAGAGAGCCAACAAGGCGACATTGCGGGGGGAGGTACCCCTCTACACGGCACTACCGGACCTGGAGCTCCTGAGACTCCGGGCTAGGCGCAACCAGCTGCAATGGCGGGCCATCCGGAGCAGGCGTCCGGAAGACTGGACGGCGTACCGACGGGTGGATGCACAGTGCAGGAGGAGAGCCAAGCAGCGGCGGAGGCAGAGCTGGGAGTCGCTCTGCTCCTCCATGGACTCACGTAGAGATCCGGCCAAAGCTTGGAGAGTCTTCCGGGCCCTTCTCCAGCCTTCCGTCACCAACTGGCACCCCCTGCTGGCCTCCGCCATTTTCTTGCGCATCACTGAGGAGGCCTTGGCAGAGCGGCTAGCCGACCAGTTCATCCCGGCTCTACCCCCCGCTGAAGTCCAGGTGCACGTGTTTCCGGTGGCTCCCCAGGACCCGCAAGTGGTGGCCATTTGCAGTGGTGACATCACACTCTGGGAACTGCGGGCCGCCCTGAATCGATGCCCCAAGCGGCGAAGCGCCCCTGGTATTGACGGGGTGACATAGCAAATGCTCCGGAACCTGGACATCACCCAGCTGCAGCCGCTGCTACAGCTCTTCAACCAGGTGTGGAGAGAGGGCAGCCTTCCACCTACTTGGCGGGTGGCCCTAGTCAGGCCGATGCTGAAGGTCGGTGGGCCGCCCACCGAGCCTGCATCGTACCGGCCGGTCTCCCTGACGTCCGCGGCGGGAAAGCTGATGGAGAACACGATCCTGGCCCGCCTCCAGTGGATTGCTGATCGTCGGGGCGTCTTCAAGGAGCAGCAAAGCGGCTTCTGGCGCCACCGCTGCACGGCTGACTCCCTGGGAGATGTGGTGTCTATGCTGGAGCAGGCCCGCCACGACAAGGAGGTGGCCTTCTTGCTCCTGCTGGACATGAAGTCGGCCTTCGACTCCGTCCCTCACACGGCCATCCTGGACGCCCTGGACAGCATGGGCGTTTCGGGGCACCTCCGAAGATACGTGAGGGCGTTCCTGACTAACCGGACCCTACGAGTCAGGGTGGGCCCAGCAACGAGCAGCCCAAGAGATGTCAGCTCGGGGGTTCCCCAGGGGAGTGTGCTCAGCCCATTCCTTTTCAACCTTGTCCTGGCTCCACTCCCGGACTGCATCCCAGCTGGGCTTGCATTTCCAGTGGGGATGGCAGTCTATGCTGACGACATCGCCATCTGGGCGCACGGACCAACGAGGCTACTCTCCAAGGTGAAGGCGTGTCTCCAGGGGGTGCTGTGGGCAGTCGCCGCCTTCGTGACAAGCCGTGGCCTGCAGCTGTCCGAGACGAAAACGCAGGCCATGATCTTCCACTCGAGGGGCTACAGAGCACGCAAGACGACATCGCCGCTCACCTTGAACGGTCAGACTCTTCCGAGGTGCACTAGCGCCAAGTATCTGGGGCTCCTGGTCGACTGCCAGTTGTCCTGGCTACCTGCGGTGAAGGCGCTTCGGAAACGCACAAGGAGGGTCCACCAGGGCGTGCGGAAGCTGCTGGCGCATGGACAGGGCTGCACACACACCGTAGCCCTGAAGGTGTTCCACGGGATGGCATCGTCCGCCGTCCTCTATGCTCTGCCTTTAGTGGAACTCAAGCCGCGCCGGTGGGAGGAGCTGGAGGTGGATCAGCGCCGGGCTATCCGCCTCTGCTTGGGCCTTCCGAGCACATCTCCGGTGGCGGCGACATACACGGAGGCAGGCTTCTGGCCCATCCAGATGCGGGCCCTGCAGGTGGGTCTCCACCACATCCACCGCCTGCAGGGCACACCTTACGGCGTGGCAATCCTTGAGCGCTACTGCAGCCGGCCCAACTCTCGGATGGGCATGCTGCTCAGTACGTACGAGAGCGACATCGCGTTGCCGCAGCGGCCACGCCTGGAGCCACCACCCCCAGGCACGGGGCAGGCTCTACGCATTGTCACCACATTGCCGGGGGTCCGTAGTAAGAGGTCGACTCCACCCCAGGCCGTCCACCAAGAAGTGGCTGCCCTGCTGCAGGGCGACGCTGCCGGACATCTGCAAGTGTACACGGATGGATCTGTACAACAGTCGATGGGCAGAGCCGGAGCCGCCTGCACGGCCCTAGAACTCGGCACCAGCCAGGTGTGCAGCCTGCCCTTCCCTGCCCCATCCACCCACGCAGAGCTGGCTGGACTCCACTTAGCTGCAGATCTTCTTCTCAAGCAGGACACCCAGGCCCGGGGGGCCATCATCCTGACTGACTCACGGTCTGCCCTCCTCCGTCTGCGTGCCGCCGACCAGCCAGCCAGCTCTAGCGGCTACGTTGAGCGGTCGCTGGCGGCCAAGCTTCATGCGGTGGAAGCGCAGGGGTGTCCACTGCGACTTCACTGGCTGCCATCGCACGTGAACATCATAGGCAACGAGGTTGCAGACGCCTTGGCCAAAGGTGCTGCTCGCCAGGCAGGGGTTCCAGCCTCCCGGGATGTGGTGTCATGACGCTGCAAGGACTATCCTGGCACGAGTGGTGGAGGCCATGCATCCAGATTCCCGAGTAGTCAGTGGCCAGGCCCCACGGGTCTTGCCCGGACGCATTAGCAGAGACGCCCGGTCGCTCCTTCTTCGCCTGCGGCTCAATTGCTGCAACGTGGGAGCGCGCTTGCACTACCAAGGCCGCCGAGCATCCCCCACCAGCGCCGACTGCCCAGAGCCTGAGACGCTAGAGCACTTGCTGTGCTCTTGCCCGCAGCACACCGCAAGAGCACAACTCCGGGCCGAACTCCAGCGACTCGGTGCCCCAAGCCACAAGCTAGAAGACTTCCTGTTCCCCACGGGACCGGAC
Organism: Haemaphysalis longicornis; assembly: GCF_048455015.1. NCBI lineage: Eukaryota > Metazoa > Arthropoda > Arachnida > Ixodida > Ixodidae > Haemaphysalis > Haemaphysalis longicornis. The sequence continues at coordinate 109,195,583 of NW_027526385.1, forward strand.
GCCATCTGCCGGGAGGTCTTCCAGCACCTAGTCAACTTCCTGGTTACAACAGGACTAGCGCTGCGTTTGTAGCCATCGAGTCATGGACTAAACGAATGCGATATAGACTATCTCCCACTCTCCTACCGCTCTTCTCTTCCCCCTTCTCTCTTTTTATCCTTTGAAGCCCCAATCCCCTTCCCTGGACTGGGTAGTATGAGGGTGAACTCCCCGTTGAGTTCAACAATATCCCCAGGCCTTTTCTCTTCCCTCCTTTATTAATAAATCACCACCACCACCACCGGTGACATGAGGTAACGTGACATCCTGACATGAGGTGACATGAAAGTTGTTTAATGACCGCATATGGAAAAATGACCTGTCACTAAGAGGCAGTAACAACGCCCACTTGCCTATACATGTAAGCATTGTACTAGGTTCGGATGTCCTCCAATATTTCGGGAGATAAATACTGTGGGTAGAATGCATGGCCAGACTACGAGGCAAATTACGGAGGCCTCCATATTCGACAAGTTGGTGATAGTATATCAGTGACAAGTCGCTGTACTTGCATGGCAAAGGGAAAGCGTTCTTGAACTGTCGTTTGAAAGAATGGGATAAAAGGGTGTTTGATGTATAGATCGGCGTTTTCTGCAGAATAAACACATTTATTGAGCGCTTGTTTTGTCTGTTCTTCACGTGTCCTGTGTGGATTTTTCTCCCAACCTTTTTTTATGAAATTATAGATCAACTGTCCCAATAGCCCGTATTATAAAACTTGTTACTTGTTCCTTTTCTTTTTCTTTCATTCTTACTTGCGTGTGATTCCAATAATGAGTGATCGTTTGGTATTAATAAGCATTTCCGTATGGGAAGCATACTTTGTGCTAAGAGCTTAAAAATTGTTTGAATGGTCTAATTCAATATTTTTTTCTGTTAAACGAGCTGCCTGGATCCGAGAAAAAACTGGAGTAGACGATATCGTAGTTCAAATAAAGAACAAGAAGTGAACTTGGGCTGGTCCCATCGTTAGGCGAAATGACAATCGGTGAATAATGGCAAAGAGGATACCAAGAGATTGATCTAGAAGGAGGGGAAGGCCATCAGTCCGATGGAGGGATATAATATGAAACTTCGGAGGAAAGAATGGACTCGAGCGGCGCCGGACAGGAGCAGTTAGAGGTTGTAAGAAAGGCCTTCGTCCGACAGTAGACCTAGATGATTATGGTGGTGATAACTTAATACAGATATTGTCTGCGCCTCGGGGAACGCAAATCAAATCATTTTTATTTCCAGTATCGAAATGGCAAGGTCTGCGTCCATTTAACAATAACATACAGTCAGTATAATCGGACGTATAGCAGCATGTTCTAAAATAATCGATTGTACAGGTAAAAATTGCTAACAGTCGAAGTTTTATCTGCGCGCCAAAATCAAGCAAGCAGAAGAAAAAAGAACACATGCAGGAAGTCACAATATCACCAAAGCAAAACGGGATAACGCGGAAAAAACGCAGAGAAAATACAGCCCCCCAAAAATGGGCTCTTTCCCAAAAGAGCAAATATGTTGCAGTGAAATACAGAGAAATCCAAAAATAAAGCAACACCGCAAGCGCAAGCGCGCAAAAAATCACTTGGGCATGAAGAAAAATTTCATAGCGACACTGCAGGCAGCAAATTCATGTGCCATATTATTTGCGCACTAACAAGTCTAGGCAGTGTTCAGTAAAACAGGCAATTTTATAAGGCAGAATCTAGCGACCATAGTTCGTTCGGGCTCGTAGAATTTTCCACAGCTCATTAACACGTAAGTCACGCACGTTTTATTTCAATGTAAAGTGGGACAACTGGTCAAAAAGGTATCATTGTGTTTTGCGCCGTTCTGATATCGTTTCAGAAGGACCATGTTGTAAAATTCGTGCACAGGATGCAGGTTTAAATGTCGGAAGATAGGCTCTGTGTGAGCGTCATAGGAAACATTTGCTGTCATGCGTACTGCTTTCTTTTGAATCATGTGTAACTTCGTTATGTTTGTTTTTGTCGTTGTTCCTCACACCAAGTAGCAATAGCTAAGCTTCGATAAAAAAAAAAGAGATTTATAAATTATACTCTTTACGTTTTATGAGAGAAAGACTCGTAGCCTAGATAAAATACCGAATATTCTAGAAAGTTTATTTAGGACAGCTTCTCCATGATTGTTCCAGGATATATGTTCTTCAAAGAGTACACCTAGGCTTTTAATAACAGGCACAACTTCTATAGCTCTTGATCCGAGTTTTAGATTAACTTCATCCCGAAAGCCTTTCTGACGCAGTCGAAACAAAACTGCCTTCGTTTTAGTTGTGTTTATTGTAAGAGAGTTTACCGCGCTTCAGGTATTAAGTTCATTTAGCAAGTGGTTGGCTTTGTTTATTAGTTTTGGAATGTTTTTGTCGGTCAAGAAAATGCTGGTGTCATCTGCGTAAATTGTACGCTTGGTGTCATTATCAATATTTACAACGCCGTTAATGTACAGCCTGAATAACAACGGCCCGAGGAGGAGGAGGAGGAAAATCTTTATTAAAACAACAGGTGCAGTTGTTAGGGCACCCGCCCGGTGGAGGGGATCCCTAGTCCGGGATCCCCTGGCTGCGGCAGGCTGCGCGGGCCCTTTGCACCAGGTGAAGCTGGAACGTAGGGTCCTTGCTGGTCAACCGCGCCGTCCACTGTTGTATAGAGGGGTTGGGGATTGGGTGCAGGTCCGGTGTCTTTTGGCACTCCCACACCTGATGGTATAGGGTACCGGGCGCTGGGCAGTAGTGGCAGGTGGCTGGATAGTCTGTCGGATAAATGGCATGAAGAAGGGTACGGTGTGGATACGTGTTAGTTTGAAGTCGTCTGAACGTTGTTGCTTCATCCCTTGTGAGTTGGTGGTGTGGAACGGGGAAAATTTGCCGTTTGTGTCGGTAGTCCGCCAATATATCTGTGTAGCGCAAGAGAGGTTGCGGATTAGGTGGATGAGGTGGTGACTGTCCCGTGAGAGAAACGGCCCAGTCTGTGTAATCGCGGGCAGCGGCGTGAGCCGCCTCATTCCCCTCAAGGGATTCGTGTCCTGGCACCCAAACTATATAAACTTCGGGAATGCTCTGTCTTGTTAAAAGAATACGAAGTGCCGTTTTAGAAATTCGACCTTGTAAGTAATTTCTGCACGCTGCCTGAGAGTCGGTAAGTATGGTGATTGGGTATTGGGCAGTGATGATGGCGTGGGCTATCGCGGCTTCTTCGGCAGTATCAATCGCTGTGGTATTGACGGTGCAGGATGTGATCTCTTGGTCCCGTCCATTCACTACACAAGTTACGTGGGCCGGATGGTGCGGATAAGGGGATGCATCCACGTAACAGGTATTTAGGTCATTTGCATATCTGGCGGACATGGCTCGTGCTCGGGCAATTCTTCTGGCCTTGTTGTACTCTGGATGCATATTTCCTGGTATTGGGGCCACTCGTATGTGCTGTCGAATCTTCAAAGGTATGCTTGTTTTCTGATTTTTAACCGGTGGAGTGGTATAACCTAATCGGTGAAGAGTTGCGCGCCCCGTCGTCGTTTTCTTCAGGCGTTCTATCTGAGAAGTGTGGTGCGCTTCTTGTAATTCCTCCCAACTGTTATGTACGCCTAATTGTAATAATTTAGATCTCGATGTCTTCGAGGGTAGCCCGAGCGCAGTCTTGTAGACTTGGCGAATAATTATATTTAATCTGGCTTTTTCGTTCGTTTTAAGGGCTAAGTACGGTGTTCCATAGGTGATTCTACTTATGAGTACTGCTTGTATTATTTTGAGCGTGTCAGGTTCTTTGAGGCCATATCGTCGATGTGCGACGCGCTGAATTATATGTGTCAGCTGGTTGACAGTCTTCTGGAGGGGAGCGATTGTGTGGAGCCCAGAGCCATTTTTAGGAATAACAAGTCCAAGAATTCTCAAGTGAGGCACAGTTGGGACGGGCTGCTCATTTATTAATAGGTCCGGGTCTGGGACGGTGGACTTGTTTTGTTTCGGGGTACCAGCACTAAGTGTCAAAAGTGCCGATTTATCTGGGGCACATTCAAGACCTCGTTCTCGAAGGTATCTTTGCGCCTTGTCTATAGCGGCTTGAAGTGCTTCTTGTTGCTCACCCATGGATCCTGTAGGCGTCCAAAAGGTGAGATCATCTGCGTAGATGGCGTGACAAAGGTGAGGAATATCTTGCAATAATGGTGGGAGGTCCTTCATGGCAAGGTTAAACAAAAGTGGCGAGATGACTGACCCCTGTGGGGTGCCACGAGCGATCGTCTTGAAAGGAGCAGACCGTAAATGTCCAATTCCAATGGTCGCGGTGCGTTTCGTGAGGAAGGCTGCCACGTAATTGTACACTCTCTGCCCACAATCAATGGATGAAAGGCCCTGAAGGATAGCGTGGTGACTGATGTTGTCGAAAGCACCTTTTATGTCTAGAGCCAGGATGCAGCGCTTATGGTTCTTGGGAAGCCGGTCAAGAATGTCGTCTTTAATTTGAATGAGTACGTCCTGAGTGGATAAGTGTGGGCGAAACCCATACATAGTGTTGGGAAAATGGTCATGGTCTTCAATGAATGGGGAGAGACGATTTTGGACCATATGTTCAAATAATTTTCCTACGCAGGATGTAAGCGATATGGGTCTCAAGTTCCCTGTTGTTAACGGCTTTTCAGGTTTTGGTATTAATGTTACATCGGCATGTTTCCACTGTGGAGGGATTTGTCCCGTTACCCAATTATTATTTATATAGTCTAGAAGGGCTTCTAATGCTTCACAGTGGAGATTTCGGAGGAGCTTATTCGGAATTTTGTCCTTTCCAGGTGGAGTGTTCCGGGTGAGGTTTCGTGCGGCGGCTTCTATTTCGGCAAGGGTAAAGGGGGCATCCAGTTCGGGGTTAGGGGCGCCATTGTACGGTGGGAGAGGAAGCGTAAGTTGGGCGCTGTCTTTCCATGGCTTTTGTAGCCCCTCGAGGAGTTCCGCCTCTGTTCCGGGATAGTTATGAATAAGTCTCTTTAATTGATGGGCTATGGATGATTTAGATTCCTTGTTTCCCATGAGGGATCGAAGCAGATGCCATGTTCTACGGGTACCCAGTGTACCCTGCAATTGCGTACAGAATTGAGCCCAGTTTTGTTGGCTTAGTGTTTTAGCATATATATTCAGCTGCTTCCTGCGTTAATTTAGCTATTCTGATACGTATTTTTCGATTTGTTTTGTGCTTTCTCCATCGCTTAGTTAGCCCTCTTCGGGCCTCCCACAGATGTAAGAGGTGTGCATCTACAGCGGGGCAATTTTGCGTGAGAGGCAATTCTTTCGTCTGTTTTTGGAAAATTTCTAACATTCTCTGTGCCCATTCTTCGATGTCTTGAATAGGACCGGTTGGTGCCGATTCGCGGAATTTCTGCCAATCAGTTATGCGGGCAGTGCCGATCTTTTGTGAATCAGTGCGATAGTTTGAAATTTGCAATTGAATAATGTAATGGTCACTGCCCAGCGTTTCAAAGAGACATTCGCATGTTGGATCTTTAACTCCGTGTGTTAAAGTAAGATCTGGGGTAGTGTCTCGAGAGACACTATTACCGAGCCGGGTCGGAGTGTCCGGGGCATTGCACAAGTGCAAGCTATTATCTCGTATGGCATCGTAAAGTTGTTGTCCTTTTTTGTTGTCCCTATTATATCCCCAAGCTGTGTGTTGCGCATTAAAATCTCCTGTTATTACCAAAGCATGAGCCCTAGTGCGCTGTTTAACCGTTTTGAAGAGGCGGTCAATCTCCCCTAGGCCGGCCGTCGGAGGGCTATAGATATTTAGAAGGAAAAGGCTATTCTCAGTTTTCTTTGGTGGGAGAAGCTCGATAAAAGTGTAGTCAATAGATGTGGGCAGGGAGTGTACTTGCGCTGCTTTACTCGTCTGGACGAGTATCGCTGGATACTGCCTTGTGGTACTCCAGCGTTTATAGACTTCATATCAGATGTGAATTTTGTAATTTTTACTTCTTGACCACGAAATTATATGTCAGGTTTAAGGAGAGTTAGAAACGTTCCTCGGAAGCCATACCGCTCAAGTTTTGTCGATAAAGTCATGTGATTAATGCAGTCAAAAGCGTTGAAATAATCGACAAATACACCCAACGTATACAAGTGCTGTTCAAAAGATGCTAATGTGTGTTCTTTCTGAGGAAGTAGAGCCGTTCTTGTAGATCACCCTTTCCTGAAGCCGAACTGGCATGGCAGGGCGTGATAAGTCGGTGTTTGTTTGAAAAGTTAGTCATGCGCTCATGTATCAGTTTTTCTACCCATTTCGAGAATATTGGGAGTATCGATCGATATCGGTCGATAATACGAAAAGGAATTACTGACATCGCCTTTATTGAAAATGACTACTTTCGCAACCTGAAGGCGTTCAGGAAAAGTTCCTGTGGGAAAAAAAAAATAAATTTATGACATGGTCTAACACTGGGCCGATAATTTTTGCAACGTATTTTACAAGCTTTATTTGGAGGTCGTCAACGTCTTTGGAAGCGCTGTTTCTTTATCGACACAATTGCCGCTACAATCTCTTGCGGTGTGGTAGGTCTAAGAAAAGCACCGCCAGGCAACGCTGCGTGTAAATTGATTGATTGTAGCGCCGACGCAACGCATGCAGGCGATGAGGCGCGCCGCAGTGGAGGGCTCCGGATTACTTTTGACCACCTGGGGATCTTTAACGTGAGCCGAAATCTCGTACACGCGGGCGTTTTTGCTTTTCGCCTCCATCAAAAAAGCGGCCGTCGGGAATCGAACCCGCGACCTGGTGCTCAGCAGCGCAACGCCTTAGCCACTGAGCCACCGCGGCGGGTGCTGCGTGTAAATACTCTGTGCATCGCGGGTCATTTTTTTTTGTAACAGTAACTTTATTTACAAATATACATACAGGGCCAGATGAAGTGGTTACTGAGGTTTCAGAGAACAGTGCAACATCCTTTGCTCACACAGACAAATAATCGCGTTCGGGAACTGAACAAGCCAAGACAAGATCCAGCGTGTTTCGCCAGGGAAGTGGAAACCATTCGTAGGCAGCGCCAGCAAAGCCACGTTGTGCTGGCGTGGTTCCTATTAGAAACACTTACAAATGGGCGATGGTGTCATTTGTTTACAGTAAACGGTAATGAAGTAGGGGCAAGGGGTTGGGCGTAGAAGTCGTTAGTGGGCAGAAGTGGCCCATGGTGCTGTCCCGCTTCCGGCCCTCAGATCAAGTCCCATCTCCTTTGCTGCTCTACCTTAAACTCCATGAGGGCTCGTGAGCCCCGCGCCAGTGAGTCGCGAAGCTCAGTGTCTGAATCGGGCCCGTCAAGGGCGGCCACTGCCCACTGCGCCTTCTGTACAAAGTGCCTCCACGCCGGCCGCAGGTTTTCGGCACATTCAACCACGTCGACTCTCGCCCTCCAAAGCGAGTGGAGAGCTACTACTAACCAGATCAACAAAATAGTCTTTAAAACTGTCTGTCAATTTTTTTTTTCCAGTAAGCACGGCATAGTTACAAGTAATCGATGTAATCGGTGTGTCCTGCGATTCTAACGAAAGAACAAAGTTGATCCTTTTCCACAAAAGGTCGAGTCTTTTCATTACGTCGGCATGAAATAGGTTATTTAGATATCTCCGTTTCGCTTCCCGAAGTAAACTATGTGTTCTACTTCGGTGACACTTGAATGCGCGTAAATCTTTTGGGTCTCACGTCCTCATAAATTTATGGTATAATTTTTTTTCCGTATTGCAATGAGGTGTTCTTGAGTGATCCATGGTTTCTTTGCCTTTTTGACCCTTCTTCTTAACTTCAACGGAAAGGATTGTTCATGGATGTTCAGAAACGCGCGTGTAAATTTATTGCAAGCTTCATTCGCATCTGCACATTGACGTACCGGCGCGTCCAGTCAACGTGGTGCAGTTTACTAGCAAAGTGTTCCAGCGTACTTGACGACATGGTGCGTATGAATACTTCTGGAGGATCTGCTTGTGTAAACTCATCGGTGGTTTTGGAACTTTGTAGTAAAAATATTGGAAGGTGGTCGCTTATGGGCGCAGTAATAACTCCAGCAGTCACATTATCGGTGAGAACGTTTGTTATGAAAATATCGATGACTGTAGCTGTGGTAACCTGAACACCCGTTGGCTAGCGTATAACGTTTGCACAAGCGTTGGCTTCCAAAAGTCCGCAGAAATCGGCTTGTGTTGGAACGTACACCAAAAATCAATGTCTAAATCTCCCACAAACACTAACGAGTACTGCATAGATATGTTTCGCAACATGCCAGAAAAGAAGAAATATTACCAGTTGGTAGTCGATGGATCAAAGAATATACGTCACTACCATTTTCCCCGGTTAGGATTTCGTAGTCAGCGGTTGATTTAGAGAAATTATCAATGACAGCATAGGTTTTGATGTTTTTTTTCCATCATCAGGACACCCCCCCCCCCTTTTTTTTTTTAGCTTCCCATTCAAATAGTACGAAGTGTATTTTGCGAGCTTAATAATTTCAGATTCGTCACGATGCCACGTCTCTGTTATCACTATCACGTCGAATTCAAGTTCAAGGTTAGTTATCATCGTGTGTATTTCGGCTTCGTTATTTCTTGCCGACTACGCATTCATATGAATGAGGGAAGTGCACCTTTGGCACCCTCGTGAAATAATTACAAAATCAGCTACAGAAAGATAGTTTTCAGCCATAGTGTTTACCTTTTAAAGGTTAGTCGTTCATTGTTTTCTGACTTTGCACCATTTTAGCTAGGTCGTTGGGGGAAGAAATGTGAAGGGTTCTAGTAGTCTCGGTCTTTCTCGGTCTAGTAGTGTCGGTCTTCCTTGACATAACTGAGTTTCAAACTATTTTGCGTGCACAAGTGCCGTCAACCCTACCATTAAATTGCAAACATGACTATTTCACGCTTGGGCTGCGCTGTGGTTATAAAATGACTAGAAAATGTTCGTAATTTTAAACGGAAGAAATGTGTTTTCATAGACCTTTGAAATCTTGGTGCGTAATAATAATGTATAGCCGCTTAAATAGTGCATGGACGGTGATACAGCTGGCGTTTCTTACCGACGTAATAAAAGCACCAGTGCTGAAAATAACTGCGTTCTGACAAAGGTGGTGGATGTACAGTAAGGCAAATTTTTATTTTATTTATGTATTTTAAATTACAAGTTTTAAGCTGTTGCTGCTGCATGACATTTTGCAGCGCAGTGTGCAGCTGCCACAGAGTTGAGTCCTTACCGTCCGCCTCAACATTTTAATTAACCAAACTCCGATTAAACACAATGTAGGTTCTCCACACCCCGTCTTTTAAACGCATTCTGTCAATCTTTCCGAGAGAGAGAAAAAAAAACTTTATTTGCTAAGAGCCATGGTCGGGCCCGTTAATCCGGAGCTGCCGGTGGCCGAAGAGTAGCTCTCTCAGCCCGGTCCGTGAGCCATTTTTGGCAAGCTGGATGCGGGTTGAGCAGGGTGGCCTCCCATTGTGTCATGGATCTGTTGTTCGGTGTAATGTTCTTCATGTTGGGATTTTGTGCGCAGTGCCACATCGTGTGGAGTAAATCTCCCGTCTGGTCGCAGTGCGGGCACAGTGGTGTTGGGTAGATGTCCCGGTCATGGAGCAAGAAAATACTTCTTTTTCCGTGGTCCGGGTGGGGATTGGAAGTGCGTTTGTGTGAAGCTGTCGGAGTAACACCTCCTCCATTCTTGTGAGCGAGGGATGAGGGGCTGGAAATCTCCTCCTGCCGAGCCTCTGTTCAAGCAGCATATAATCTAATCTATCTTCAAGCAGTATCTGATGCGGTGACGCCCACGTATGTTCAAATATCGCGCCAATATTTAAAGCGCCTGGCGCCATCTGTTCTCTCTGGAGCAAAACGATATTTCAATCTTCGCGCGTTCCTTCAACACCGCAACTAAGAAACCTGCGAAAACTGTGGAAAGATAAAAAGTGATAAACTCGCTCGTGGTTCCAGCTCAGCGCATTTACCGTTGTGATATGGGCGTTAAAAAGAACGCACTCGCCCGCCGGTAACGCCGGAGCAAACGAAAAGCCGCGCGCCGGCGACGAGTTGCGCGTTGGTCCGGTCGGCGGCCGCTGACGTCACGAAGCTGCCTGACAGGTACACGTGGCTTGGCCGGGGCTGCTCGCGAGTTGACAGCACACGCACGCAGACCGACCAGAGCCGGCGCGGACGACTGACTGACCCCGGAAGCTAGCAGGAGCGCTCAGGTGAGCACCGGGCCCGGAGATGGCACGGCTTCGTACCTTCTCGACGGCCGCAGCTCAGCGCGTTTAGCTCAAGCTTTCGTTTGTTTTGAGTCAAACGCAAAGCGCGTTGCGTCAAGCATTCGTTTCCGCTAATTCGTGTGTTCGAGTGAACTGTCCGAGCCCGCTTTACCGAAGAGACACGTATCACTAAGCCGCGACGTAGAAGCACTTTGTCACGGAGTCACGGGAGAGTCGCAGACGACGCGGGCGTCAATAGCAGACGACAGCTTGGGCGCGAATCAGGGTTGCAAACCTAGGAAGACGCAACAGTTGTTGATCGACTGGGTCAGGGCACCGATTTCTTATCACCGGTTCGATCGGGTCGTAACCCGAATACCTAGTTTCGGCTCGTCGGAGACCTATGCTACCTTCCTGTATGAAGGTGCCCTCGTTTTGCTGTGTTTTGCACGTTTTCGTTATGAATGACGTTTCGGCAATTATCGTTAAAACCTTTCTTTTGAGGGGGCGGATGCCAGCCACGTGGTTGTAGCACGAAGTAGATTTCGTTTCTACCAAGCTGTAGCGGTCAATTTGCAACGTCAAGCTTTGTTTGACGTTCAACTGTTGCCTTCCGGCGAACATTTCGAAGGTTATATTGTAATTTTATTACTTTGCGGCAATATTTGCAGTTTATAATACCTTTATTACGAGTATAAGCTTACTGAATGTGGCGTTTTTATAAGCTTGCATCACCGTTAGGGTTTGGTAGCACCGTTTCTAATCCCCCCTGAAGGATACTTGCACGATACTAGGAGAGGCTCGGGGGCCCGACAAAAACCACGCGGTTGGTGTCGACCCAGATTATTTAAACTAGAGCAAGAAATAGCGCATCTTTGCTTCTTGTATTCCATATTCCGAAAAACAGCCGTTTAAGGTAATTAACTGAGTAAATTTTACAGTACAGAGCAAGCATAAAAGAAAAAAAATGTTTGTACTTAGATTCCTGTCTCTATTTTCAATACTGTGTAAATTAAGTTCACGCGGGCGTTAGGCGTTCTGAAGCTAGATACTCTTCCTACTTTGAGGAACCCAGAGAATTGCAAGCAACAAGTGTTTTTAACTTCGTTACTAAGACCCGCAAGTTGTCCGTGCAGCGCGGTCGTGCACTCGTATGCTTTTTTTTCTTGGGAACGGCTTCAATGCCAAGGCCGGCGGAGCGGCGGCTTATTACGGAAGGCCTATTCATTAGCGCCACGCGTGGAACCGGACACGCTGAGCACGACGCAATCGTGCGCGACGACGGCAGAGCTTACGTGGAAGTGTTCCACTAGCCGGAGTAACCCCGAGGGAGGGGGAGAGTGTAGAATGGGGGTGGGCAGTGTTGCCTGCGTGGAAGGAAGCCCGCTGGTGACACTATGCGGAGCGTCGCGTTTGGGACAATGGCAGATGGCTTTTCTTGACCTCGAGTTAATGTCACACGCACTTAACCAGGAAGAATACTACACTCAAAAACCGACGCGTCGGTGCGGGTTATTGCGGTTGAGAAAGACTAATTGTCAGGTTTTTTTTTTTTTTTTCAACATGGCTTGGGTACGGAGCAAGATTTCCTGAACACAACATAACGTCTATCTTGAGTAGCTTTCTCCCAGACTAGACGCATGGGAATACATAATTTGCGAGCCGTCACTGCTCTGTGAAATATCTGCGCACTGTGGCTTTCGCCCGTTTTTCCCGTCGCGATATGACGTCGCCAGAATCCAAAGTTGCCGCTTACCACCCAGCAACACCATAGCGCTGCGTAGGCACTAAACCCGCTTCTCTCTTGAACTGCCTTCAGACACGCGGGAATTTTTTTAGACTGCGCAGTCGCCCCGGTATTCAGTTACCGAGCAGGTTAAGCGATTGCGTATAGATGACTGCGTGAGTCTGACCCGCGTCAGTACAGGCGAGTTGTGGAAAAAGCAACGCCCGGCGCTTCTGAAACGAGCGCGTGAAAAGCGACACTTTGGTTGCGATAATCGACCATGTCGCTGAAAAAGCGTTATTCCTAGTAATGCTGGTGTTAGTCGGTTCCGAAGTTGATGACGCAACCTCCTAGTCGAAGCAGACTAAACTGTCTGCGCTGTGTAACAGGACGGAATTTTTACACCCTATTCTCTCCCCGCCATGCCCGAGCCCATTTGCACCTTTCTCGCGTATCAAGACGCAGAGCTCGAAACGAAGCGAGCGTTATTTTGTCGTCGGGCTATTAGTACCGAAGTAGATGGTTCTTTGGTAGGGATGGTTAGGCGCCATTCAAGATACTTTTATTTCGACCCCAAGCCACGTGCTCTTTGCTGTACGCGATTGCTGCACCGTTATTGCTGACGGGAAGTTGTAAGACTTATTCTCGTGAACACATTGAATGGGTGCAATGGAGAAACGGGCGTAAGATGTGCTGTGTTCAGACCGAAGCCTCTGGAAGCACAGTCTCCTTGACATTGCCTTGAAAGTTCCGCATATGAAGAGAACTACAGCGCAAAAAAATACGTGCTACTACACGTTGATTGCCTTGCATGCTGACTAGCTTCTCTTCTTTCCTACGGTCTCCAGGAAGTGTTGGCTCTGTGGGCATGTCTGCAACAAACGACGTCCGAAAGAAGCGTGGCTTTTCACGTGCAAGACGGCAAAAACACCGAGTTATAAAGACCACGGCGGTTTTCTATTGCATCCCGGTCCATTGGTTTTCTTTGTGTGAAACGTTCCGGACCTGCAGCCGAAGTGCAAGCGGTATGCGGATGCAGGATTGCGCTGCTCGCGTGAAAGAAGCCCAAGAAGAACCCGCGAATATTTCGAGTAGTTTGGTGCGTAACGGCACGGCCTTCTACCTATATTTTCTGTTTAGTTCCTCACGCTGACGGACATTTCTAGCCCTAGGCAGGATGATTGAACTGCAACGCTTTCCACTTGCCTGGCGTGTAATCTCAGCCCAGCTGCATGTCGTTCGCTTAGCTCAAAAAGCTGTTGCAATGCAACATCAAGAAAAAAAGAAAAAAAACGTCCAAGCCGTGTTGCGCTTTCTTCCATGACGGCGATTAGTGAATAAGCGCAGGTGGTAACTTAGAGCGACTCATTTCACACCGGTCACTTACTGAGCGGAGCCAGCCATATCATTAGCCACTGTCAGTGTGCCTTACTACACCCGGCAAATGCACTCTACGCTTGAACGCGCCGTTGCGAACAAGGTGCGACCAGGCCGAAGCGCCGCCACCCCTCGTCGGAAGATCAGGCCGCGTTATCGGGCCTGCACGTATAAAGCGGAGGCGGAGCTGCCCGTCCTCGATTAGTGTGGTCACGTCCGGACCGTCTGCGCGCATGCCTCAGCAGCTGAAGGAAGGAAACCCGTTATGCGAGACGGATCCCAGCGTCGGCAGCTGCGCAAAGACGAGCCACGATAGCGGCCGCCGAGACGCACATCCACGGTCACCGCCCAGTGAAAAGAAGGGCGCGCTCACGACGCCACCACACGTACACTACCGTTCGGAGCCAATTCCGTTCGACGTAGCGGGACGTCGAAGTTAGAAGCTCCAGCGGGGCGTGGGGTTAATCTAGGTGAGGGTGGCACAGTTGGACAGCCTAAAGCCCTGTCTGCCTCTATGGTGTGTGCCTCCGCTCCATCCGCTCCGTCTGACCCGACCTGGTGATGCGGCGTCAGAGCTGGCCGTCCACGTAGCACACCAGCGTTGTCTGCGCTACGCCGGTCGTCGGCAGCCACGTTTCCTTTAACCGGTTTTCCATCGTTTTCGCCATTAACCGCGACCTCTGTTGCGTCGGCCGACTGGTCTCGGCTCCTCTGAGAGGCGGATTCTCATAGTGCTCTAGAAAGACAAACGCGTTGTACGGTGGAGGAGTTTAAAGTATTCAAGAAAAAAATTGAGTCGAAACGCACGCGCCCTTTCCTCGGCGCAAGGGCGCTCCGTCTGGTTCGGAGGCAACGTTTGAAAGCAAGGCTCATAAGGCCTCTGCTGTTCTGTTTCTCGCGACATCATCAAGCTTATTGTATGAGCTGATTATCGATTTCAAACGCAGCAAAAATACTGAAGCTCCTCTTTTGGATTTGGGAAGATTTTGCGCCGGCAGATCTCCGGAAGTTGTACCACGGATGCATGACGGTTATGTCTCAGTGTTAAGTATACCAAATGAGGATTTGGGATGAACTTCTTCCCTGCAATTAAGGGTGATAAACTTTTTTTTACTGCAGTTTCAGAAGCCGCACGTGTCATGCACTAAGCACCATGCGGACATCCTGCTTTTCTTGGCGAGGTGGTAATTACCGTATAAACAATAATTTACAACCATCTGCATTTCCGCACTAGAACGTAATGCACACTGCGCATGATGCACAAAATATTTTTTCAAATATGCGTGGAATTGCATTGGCCCTATAGCTTTCACTGCCCGTTGGCCATTGGCATTTATCGCTTATGTGACCTGGTGGGAACAAAGTCGCTAGCTTGCAAAGTGTCTCGGTAAGCTGTTTCTAGATTCACCGAAACCGGGTAAGAGGACAGTGTTAATTATGCGGCCTGGTTGGAGCCAAAGGCATGCCTTAAAAGATTATCGACGTCCGCTGTTCTTTCTGTCCACTAAAAGACATCGCATGAAATATATATGAAGTAATCACCAAAAACTTTCTTGAAAACAAAATTCGCCCCATCCTACGTATGGCCGGTTGCAAACGCGGATTTAGACTAAGGGTGTGGTGGGCGAACTGTAGGAAAGTGCCAACTTGTTGTCGATAAATACAAGACTCGTCATCGAGCACACCAAGGCGTGCTTTCATAGGATGTAGACCATGTCGGTAGAGATGAGTGTATTGCTTGTAACGTACAAGCGCGCCACTGAACCGGAAAACACTATATAAAATGAATGAAATGAAACCAAATGGCCGGACAGGTCACTAGGGACCAGTGTGTAGTAGTGTTTTCTCAACTCATGAGTCATGAATGTACCGTCCCTTCTCATAGTTTCACGCAATAAAAGTTACTCTGAATCAGTACAAATCAAGACGCAGAAAAAAATAAAACTTGAAGGAAGGGGAGGCGAAAGTATTCACTTTAGAGAGAGCGAATACTTTAAATCACCTAAAAATACACACTGGCATGCACAGAACTGCACACTAAAACTTCAACGTAATACAGACGGTCACATTAAGCAGGACTAATGCGCAGATTCGCAATGCTGTTACAGAACAGGAGGTATCGGGTTACAAAGTGAACTTACCGCAGTACACTCAATTGTACTGCTACGTTCTTATTTCTGCAAGGGAGGTGACTTTGCCAACATTTCAGTACACTCGGCTGTCGTTCGGATAGTGGCATAGCGGTAACGGGGACCCAAAGAGCCATACAACGGAGTGGAATTTTCGTTAAAGGTCACGTGATACTTGGTCGCCATTCACCATCCAGTCAGTTAAGGTATATTTCACTGTAGGAAACGTGCAGTACAGCTTGCAGTAGCCTGAAGACCCAAATTACCTTTAACCCGACCTTCCGCAAAAGAAAAACGGGTGTACAAAATACGTTATTTCCTAGTATGACAAACGGCTCGGCAAACATGCTGTTTATTTCCACGAGAGGAGTGGTTCGGAAATTTCGCGCACCAGCGGGCACGACAGTGTTGAATTCCGGGCTCTCGCGACAAGGAGCGGTATCTGACGTTGTTATCGGTACCTTACGCAAGCGTACAGCGCACACAGTACAGCGACCGGGATACATGGACTCGACTCGAGAGGGTCGGGCCGACTAGCGACTCAGCTTACCTTTACCCCTTCCGCATTTATATGAACGCCATCCAAATACTCGAGGCGAGGAAACTGGAGGGTTTATTGAAAAATGACTTATTCAGCTCCTCACAGCCCGCCGACTCGCCCCGACAAGCGAGTCGGCCCACCCCCTGTCTGCAGGTTGAACGGACTCCCCCGACGACTTTTAGATTCACCCTGTCCGCTTATACACAGATCAGTCGAGTCGAAAAAAAAAGCTCTTTTTCTCGAAATACTCCCTTTTCGAGTCCATGTATACGGGGCTATTGTGCTGTAGTGCTGCACTGCTTTCCTTTACAAGGCTGCTCATAGCGTGCTGCAACGCGACATGGCCGGTTAGCACTGCGACTTCAAAAGCTCACGTCTTGCAAGTGCCGGAGTTTTATTTCTCTTTGTTCTCCCTCGCAAGCATGGCAACGTAGAAAAAAGATCGGATTTGACACGTCAGGAGTCTCGCTGTGACGTCACAGTCGCTGCGCCGCTTAGCGAGGACCACGTCACGTACTCGAATGCCATGCCCTATATCAGCAGCGCTGCGGCGCTGAGTTCACACGTGTAGCTGAGCGTCGCCTGTCTGCCTGATCGGTCACTGGATACTTATAAGGTACCGTCTAAGTTTATTTACGCGTAGAATGTTAACTAAATAAGTTAGTTGTAGTTGCGCTGGCGTTCAAAATAGCGTTTTATGCTTCGTTTGTTCTTGGTGTTGCACATTTTAACCCTAGCGGTTGAAAGGCTAAGCGTGCATAAGAGGAATACGACTACCATACGGAGTCGGTGCAACCAACTACAGGACGCTATTTTTTCAATTACAATTGATCGCATGCATTGGGAGCAGAAACTGTTCATCGCATACAAGACGAAAATTCTGGTGGTTGTCCAAAAACGTTCGACTTTCGAATTTGTGCGTTCATCGTTCATGCATATGCGTATCTTAGACACGTGACAAACAGTTCTATGCTTAGCTCACTCACTCACCTTGCTGAATAACATAGTTATCCTGTTTTTTTTTTTTTCTTTTGAGATGAGAAGGTACATGTGTACTTAACGGTGGTTTCGTGCACTGGCAGCTGTCACTGTAGTGCTTGTCCCACGATTACGATGCTGTACATGTCTTAAGAAGCTTCCACGATAAATGTCTTGATAAGGTCGTTTCTCTAGAACACATGGATCTTAGTTTTAGCGCAAGGGTATTGAGACTGTTTAGCAGAGTCGCGGTTTTCTGACACGTGTTCTTCCTCGGTGCAGAACAATGCAGAAGACACTTGCAGCGTTGCTGCTGGTCGTGGCCACCACGTTGGCTCAGGACGCTGCCAAACAGCCTCCACCTCCTGCTGGACAACAGCAGCAGCAGTTCTACAAGCCACCCGACCCAGGTGAGAACCACTGCGACCAGACGCTCTCAATTGCTGCAGTCAGCGCCCCAAGGCCCATTGTACTAGTATGAACACACGGCCAAGGCGTGCGCTTCCTTGGCTTTCCTTTGCCGCCTGCCGGGGGATTGTTCTTCGCCGCAGCATTGCGGACTTATTGTTCATTGTCCGAGCGGGGAGAACGCGCTTGCAAACAGTGTGGTTCCTTTCATTTGTCCGTTGTAATGCGAGAGATGTAGAGGGACACGTCGCTGTGCAACCAGGAACATCTGCGTCCTTTAGCAGCTCTTGCTTAGCCATTGTTGTATCTTGCTCTGAGCACTATTGCGTGCAAGCGAAAGTTCCTGGACACGTGGTTGGCACCACATTCGGTGATCGCCGATGATATTTTTACTGTTTCGGAAGAAAACTTTTAATAGGACGTGCTTTGGGGAAATGTCCACATATGCAGTAGTAGTTATTACGTGGCCTAGCGCCAGCCTGTTAAAGGGGGTGAACATACGCTTAAGCTCACGCTGTAGCTGCTGCAGGAATCGGGGCAGTGCAAGAGTGTATCCTCGTCGTTTGTTGCAGTCATCCGTCTAAGCAAAATAACCATCTAACTCTACATATAACCGCCGTAAAAGGGCTTATACTCGTGGTTGTTAGAGCTGTGAGCTGTCAGTGATGGAATAGCAGCTCTTAAACCGCTGTTCCGTGTCATGCACATGAGGCCCATAGTTGTGCTTTTTCTTCTGAAACCCGACTTCATTGCAGCCAGGCTCGGAATCGGGTAATGAGAGCTATAAAATAACGGTGAATGACAGTTGATTCGAAAAGAATCGGCGGGGTGAAGTAAGATAAGCAGCAGCACCCATTCTGCTGATAGCGAGGTCCTTAAAGCCCGTACTGTCAGTTTATGAGGTGCAGTTATGAAGAATGTTTAGCAACACCGGAAAGTTCGAAACAGTT
The DNA here is from genome assembly GCF_048455015.1 of Haemaphysalis longicornis. Lineage (NCBI taxonomy): Eukaryota > Metazoa > Arthropoda > Arachnida > Ixodida > Ixodidae > Haemaphysalis > Haemaphysalis longicornis. The sequence continues at coordinate 109,213,938 of NW_027526385.1, forward strand.
TGAACTGCTGGGGCTGAATTCGGAGTTTTGTCTGTTAATTTCAAAGTTGGTTTGAAACGTTCGTTTCAAAGTGACCCTATAGAGAGCGCTATTTGGCTGAAAGGGGATGGGCAGTGGTGCATCTTGAGGCCTCGCTAGTGCAGGAACTTAGTCTAGAAACGGACGCGAAATGTACGTTTCCTAAACGGACACAACTCAGCTACCCCTAAAAGCCGCCGCCAGACGGGCTGACAGGCCTTATGTTTGGTCCTAAAGTTGTTTGGTACCTTATCGGACAAGTTAATTGTGAAAGAAAATGAAGAAAGCAGAACCTTGGTTTTGCGCCTGTTTGGTTTCACCTCATTACAGTTTCTGTCCTGTTGTGCGCGCATACGCAAAATATCGCTGGCACAGCGGAGACAAAAACTTTAGTCGAGAAAATATTTGGATAGTAGCGCTCACATTGTTATTGCAAAACATGTTTTCTGTTTTTTTTTTTTCAAAATTCGGATTTTGTCCCGCGCCACCCTTTGGACATTTAATTGCCCATATCTGAAAAAAAACTGCCTGGGAACGAGAGAATGCAAATATCAGTGTACGCTCGGTTCTGGCTTACTCTATTGTTAATCGTATAAACGCAGCCATCTGCGAAGGTAAACAGCGATAGTGAAACGCACAAGCCTTACAGTTGCCAAGCAATGAAGCCCGCAGCCGAACAAGCACATTTGCTACACATTCATATAAAAAAACTCACTTCCAACACGAGTTAAAAAAATGGGAGCACAAGGTAGTTGGCGAACGCCAATCGTAAAAATGCACGCTGTACAGCTGATGCCTTTCCCTAGAACTTAAAAATGCCAATCTTGTCGGCATCACTTCTACCTCCTCGTGCTGGAACAATGAAACAAACAGGGGCGCCATTTATTGTACCTGTCCTTGCTGTCGGTATCAGCACGATTTCTAGCGTTTAGCACTTAATATTTTAATTGCTCCAGCTATTTTTTTTTGCTTTTAAAAAAAATAATTCAAAGTTCAGTTAATCATAATTTGACAAACGTTGATTTGCTCTTGTTTAATGAGCAATTGCCAGCGGAAGTTTGTTTCCAGAAGGATGCGAAAAAAGGTAGGTCCAGTGTGTGAAAAATAAAATCTTTCGACCAAAACTATTGTCATACTGGAGCGAAAAGTTCAGCATTTTTAGCAAAATATACGATCACCCCCTGCCAATGACTCAAAGAAATCAATCTATAGCAAGTTATATGGACTCATGCTTAGGAAAATAGAAATGCACATTTGTTACTCTTTTCGTTACTGCATTGTGTAATTACGCACAATTACACTGCGTCGATTACTCTCCTTGTCCAACTGTCCTTGTTCAACTGCCGACATAACCTCGTGAATGTTTTGTTCGAACTCCTCGGTGCATCTGTGAGCCCTCCTCACCCGCACGCAGTCGCTGCACGCCGCAAACTCCGTTGCCTTTCTCACTTCGCACTACCTTCCCATCCGCACTACTTGTTGCAATGATCCACGCTGCACTCCTTGTCACGATTCTGCAAACCGCACTCCTCGTCACCGTTTACACACCTGGCACTTCACGCACGAAAATTGATGAAATATTAAACGATCTAAAAAACATTTTCTTTTCAGCTGTTACTAAGGCACAACTGGAAAAATTGAAAAAATTACAAGGTATGCGTGAGTTGACTTCTACTTAACAAGGCTATAGTTTAACTATGTTGGATAGGGCAACAATGCCATTACGAATAAGAATCGCCACCATATTTTTGTTTCAATGTGTGTAATTGACGTAACTAAACCTAGGCAAAACTGTAGCAAAACTGTAGCAAAACTGTAGCAAAACTGTAGCAAAACTGTAGCAAAACTGTAGCAAAACTTTAGCAAAACTGTAGCAATGATAGCGTGAAGCATTTCGAAAGCATCCCTAGTCGTTCAGAACGGCTTTTGTAAACTAAGCGGTTACTTAGTTCTGTACGTATCAATGAAGAACAATGATAACTGGTGATATTGAATAAAGATATACCAGACATCATATTACCGAGCCATAGAATTATATAGCTGAATGTTTCACAACTTCAAAACGCACTTTCAAGCACCGACTTAGTAGAGAGTAAGCAACCCTTAAATTTTAAATATATTTTACGCCGATAAATAAACCTGCCGGTAATTTGGAATGCTTTTTGAGGAGCTATTGAGGATGACAGTACTGAGTTTTCTTTGCCGATTTTTCCGACTGCCCTGTTATTCTGCCGCTTACGAAGTCCCCCCGTCAGGTAAAAAAAGCTGAAGCTGGATACAACGTCACGTATGCTCAACAAATAAACAGGGATTGGAAACTGGCCAAGCAAACTAGAAAGGGAGAACAGTGAAATATCGCAAACGTACCAAGGCTGACGCCTTAGATTGTCTAATTGTAGGCGCCAGAAATCGCTAAGCTATAAAGATTGTTGGTCACGCGCTGCTTTGCCATGGAGGTAATTGTAATGCCATACAATTTGACATACTAAATTGTGTAGAAATGTTATGACGTTTAATTATCAAGCGTTTTAGCTCAGTGAAATAAAATTCACTAATACTTTTGTCATACATTTTCTTCGTTTTAAACGACCTACACCTAGAACTTTTCCACGTAGCAATATTTTGAAATTTGTTAGCAGTCTTTAAAATGGAACACTTGACAAGGATTGTAAGCTTGTCTCGCTACAGTTAACGTTCCTCCTGATGGCATTAGGCAGTGTTTTAGTATTGCGAGCGTTCAGTTCACCGTATTAAGTTGTCTATAGATGGTCATAGCTGATGACGAAAGAAAACATGGTTTTCATACTTGTAATGTGCAGGCGGAATGCAACTGCGAATTCTTAGAAAATGGTCCTGGCAGAATGCTCGATCTAATGCTTTCCTGTAGCTGCGCTAGAGCTATAACTACATTAGAGCTAGTACGACTGTGCAGAGGCGTGTGTACCCAGACGGCCCCTTCATAGCTAAAAGGTGACACGATTCCAGAGCCATTCTTAGGCATACAACTCTCTGCGAACATATACCCCTTTCTCACATATTCCAAAACGGCTTTCTGCGCCTGGCTCTCTGCTACGTCCTTTGTACTTTTGCTTCACTTCCTTTGCGCTTTTGCTTTGCTGCGCTTTTGCTTTGCTGTTCTTTCTGCCAATTGCCCTTCTAAAGTGTAACAGCGTAAATGTGGAGATATCTCCTGGTTACCAAGGAATGTAACGTGTGTTCCTAACAAATATTTTTGTGCCGACGTTATGCATTTTCTTCTACTCAGGATATGCCGGGAGTATATTTTTAAATGAAAAAAAAAAGCTGACACTTGCGATCTTTCCCGAGGCTTGCATGCTGGCCTGTTTATGAGGGCTGCTCACTTCTTCACGGATTTATGCCGTATGGTCTTTGCAGCACACCCGTGTAGTAGCTATCTATAGTGTGTCCTAGTTTTAACCAATTCTTGCCATTAGTTGGAATTTTCTTAATAACTGGCAGAAATAAAGCGGGTCTATCGCACAGAACCTCTCTGCTGCTATAACTATATAACCCATGTTCGTTGTACCATCTCCGATTGCCTTCAGTGAGTATAACAGCCACAATGCTCCCCTTATTTCACCATAAATCTTCACCCTTTGTAAAGCGCAGAATCTTTAGTTAGTTCTGCAAGTAAATATTAAAACCCTGTCCTTACCGTTCCATCGATAATCCTCGTTGTTTTTGTAAAATCCGGCGTCTTCGGCACAATTCCTTTCTTTGTTTACGTATTTGTGGTTTCCTTGAAACTACCATAAGTGCTTAAGTGTTGTAACTCTTAAGCTGGTTATTATTCGTCTTCCAGCATGTTGGCATTTCTTGTGCAGTCGGGGCTCCTTGGTTTACCCACATCGTTCTTTTTTCTAAATTCTGTTTTCATGTTAGGCAGCGCTTCAACCTTCTGGTTCTAGCCAGCGTCCTATACGTCCTCAGGTGCTATGGACACTGGTGGTCGTATGAAAGTAACCACAACCAATGAACAGAACACAAGAGCTGTGAAACCGGAGAAAAAAAGTTGTTTGTAGGCGTCATTGGAATCAAAGGCGTTGGTCGCCTCGTGCTTCTACGCGGCCAATCAGGGGCGTATCCAGAAATTTTTTGGAGGGTGTTATACGCCACCGCTGAAGAAGACTGCGCCGCCGAAATGTTTGAGTCATCTTATCAGCTTAGAAAACACGCCTTTTTTCTTGTTTTCAAATTATGGTGTATCGATTTGGTTCGTAAATAGCGTAAGCGAAAGATAGGGCTAACAGGCACAGAAAAGGATGCGGCGCTCAGAAAATTTCGTGGGGTGTTCTGCCACCTCCCCCCCCCCCTCTTCTACGTCCCTGCTGATAATCGCGCTTTCTTCTGTACTCCATATCTTGCCTTTCGGGGCATGCGTTTGTATTCTACTCAATGCGCCACGTTTCTTCAACCGGCAGTAGAACTGGCAGTGATAACTGCTTCGTTCTCCGTACTTAGCTCAAGGAGATGATTTTTTTCGCGATGCTTTTTGTCCTAATTCTCCGCGTTCACATCAAACCTTAAGGAAGCGCCTTTCCACTTTATATTTTAAGGACCGCAGACGCTGCTTGGAGCTGAATATTTTGTTCCAAGTCCTTCCAGCTAATTTCTATACGGTTGCATCTCTGGAACCACCTTCTTCGATTTCGTAGCATAGTACCCTCTCTACCTGGTCAGCTCCCATGAAAGACCCTCTACGGTGCCTCGGTGGATTATGCTGGTGAGCATAGAGACATGGCCCGGGCTTCACCCTGGCCACAGCGGCCATTTTCCTTGTGTGGGAGAAAAACAAAAACGCCCGTGCAGCGCTCAGGGTTGCCAGGATTGGCGATCTGTCGCCAAACTAGCGACTTTTGAAGACTCGTGGCGACGGAAATTTCAGTGTGGCTACTTGGCTACTTTACGTGCGCCACGATTTCGGCACGACTTAGAGATCGAAAGGTAATCTAAATGAGCCCGTAGCCCTGCACTACTGCGTGCCTCGTAGTTCAGGTGTGTCTCCGGCGTGCAAAACCCGTCCCCTTCGAACTTGTTTTCTTGTCGAACTTGTTTTCTTGTTTTCTAACTGCCAAACGGGTGGCAGCGTGCCAAGGAGAATACAACTCCCTTCGCTTTCGTTGTGCCAAGTCGCTGTCCACCTCTGTGCTTCTAAAGGAGCGTTTCACCTCGTGCAAAGGGAAGACAGGTGGAGGAACGGAGTGGCCCATTTCGCCTCCGTATGGCACTTTCTCGCCTACATCAACTAAGCTCTCGCCTGATTCGCATGTTCCTCCGCAGTATATGCAGACTCTTCAACATGTTAACAGAATTTATTTTTCGACGATATTGGGAGTTTCTGAATGACGAGTCTGTTTTTTTTCGACCCGGTAGCGAGAAAGGCCTAGGTGCTGTTTTCCAGGTAAAGAAATTCACCCTTAAGCCCTTTCGTGCCCGAGATCTCGCCCTACAACGTCACCCGGTCGCAGCTGCGACGTGCCGGTCTTTCAGAATGTAGGCTTGCGTGCTATTTGAATAGAGCGGGGAGCATTCATTACGAGGTGTGGAAAAAAAATAACATACAGGTGTCCTTTCAGCTAAGGCGTAGAGCTTTCCGTGAAAGCAAGATAGAACGCCGCGGTGCAAACAAAAAATTGGAGGCCATTTGACTGGTCCAAATCCGCTGTCTTTAACTCCTACCTCACTGTAATCTTAAAAACAAAACAAAAATGCACGGAATATACATTTCTTACTTACTCCTTTGCAGCGTATGTCCCTTTGTTTTTCTTCCCGTCGAGTCCAGTATTTCAATAACCCTGCACAAACCTACACTCCGTCACTCCTAACTACGAAGGTGCGCTCATTCCAGCCCAGCTATACCTCTGGCTGTGGCCTTTTTCTAACAAAAAAAATGGTACCGAGACCATTGTGGAAATTTCAGGAATTCGCGGTTGCCTCGGGCACTAAATAATATTGCGAGCGCACATCTTTTTCACTCAGCAAATTACATGTGGATCAAACTTAAGACACGTGTAAAATTATGAGCGCTAAAATTCATTTCGGTCACACTGCAAACTTTTACCGCGATATACAGTAAATTTTAGTCTGCAGTTGCGTTCGTGCATGATAAAAAAAGATTCCGTTACAAGTTTTAAAAACGGTATTCTTTCAATGCGGGCTCTGCACGGAGTTGAATTTACATAAAAATTCGACGGTGCCAGTATGCAATTCCGGATGCACGAAAGGTCCAACTAGTTTTACTTAAGAAGCAGTTAAGTGTGGGGCTCTTTCCGCGGAGGCCGATCTGCTGCTCAGCAGCAATTAGCCGTAGTCAATTTATTTATACTCCCCTAGTTACGTTTTTTTGTGCATGCGCCCAGCCGACCGCTCAGCCGACCTGTTAGCTGCGGTGTTCTCAATCCGCTAGATGGTTAGCTCGAATTTGCGTTCTCGTTGCTGTAAAACGAAGTGGATTGTTGAGAATTGAGATCGTGCACGTATACTTCTGCGAGAGCACCGCATACTTGTGCACAAAGATAGCGGAAAAAACAGGGGCTATTCCTTTTATACACACATTTCTGAAAATGATGTTTCAGTGTCGCGTTTCGCATTTATTAGCACTTTTACATTTTTGTGACTTGAACGTGATGTCTCACTTCAGTGAGAAAGCGTTCTCCGCAAAAGCCTACAGCCAAAAAAAAACAGCTTACATTTGCAACTTTCACATTGTTCCGTCCACGTACAAACGCTTTCACCTAATTTCACCTAAATCTTATGCTGGGCTAGTTAAACCTACATTTGAAGCTGCGTATTTGGTTGTCAAAACAGAGCGAAGGTCATGCACGGTAGAGCAGGCAACAAGAACAATCGTGCGCATGTCTACATGCACTACCCAGGAGTCTTGCTCACCCTCTTTTTTTTGCACCGCGCAGAGCTTGTGCGCACACACCTGCACAAGCTGTTCGAAGAGGAGCTGGACAAGGATGGCGACAAGTACGTGACGTCTGCCGAGCTGAAGGACTACCTCAAGAAGTTCCACAGCAAGATCATCCTGGACAGCATCGACAAGCAGTGGGTCTACTTCGACAAGGAGATGGCCGAGAAGGTTCCCGGTGTCAAGGTGCTCGGCTGGGACACCTACAAGAAGCTCTCCTTCCCGGAGAAGGGTGAGTGCTCTGCGCAGTCCGTCGCAATGATAGGTTTCTCTTTCCGGAAGATGGCGTGTTCTCTGGCGCAATGCGTCACGTTGTGAATAGGGCTCTGGGCAAATGAGCCACCCAACTCTGTAAATTTCAGGATTTATTTTGCTTTAAGAACCCTAGTGGTGAACAGAAGAAAGTATCATTGGAAAGAAATTTAGAATGCCAATAATTCTGATCTATTCCTCTTTTCTCCTTAAGCTTGGCATTCAGCTTCTTTTCGTACTGAGCAACCCGTACAGTAAAGTGTAGTTAAACGGAAGTCACTGAAATGGAAGTGATGGGTGAGCATGCAAAATGATAAGGTATTTTCTTTTGCATTCAAGCAATGTAGCATCGATTCTCTTCGAATGCAATGACCAATTCTGCACTCTAGATTAACGAAAGAGCAGAGAAAATTTGGTGCGCCGACACGCAGGCTTGGGGTTCGGAACACAGAGTTTTCGGGTGAACAAAAGAAAGTTTCACCAATTTGTACGTGTAACCCCGCGGCCATAGTAGGTATCAAGGAAAGCTTCATCAAGAACTTAAACAGGATTTGCAATTTTTCTGCGCTCAGCGATTAGCACAGGCATATATGCTTCCATTAGATGGGTTGTATATAAAATGCGTTTTGCGTCAAAACTCCATGTCTTAACCTTACGAATAAGCTACCTTTATTACTCGCCTATTGAACAAGCAGGGTTTCGTAAAGGCTATTCAACAATGTACCATATTCACACGATCAATCAGTTGATAGAGAAGTGCGTGGAGTATACTCCACCCCTATATATAGCATTCATAGATTATGAGAAAGCATTTAACTTAGTCGAAACCTCAGCAGTTATTCAGGCATTGCATATTCGGGGTGTAGACGAGCATTGCGTAATTATACTAGAACATATCTTCAATGTATCTACAGCTACCATCGTCCTTATTAAGGAGAGCAGTAAAATACCTATAAGAAAGGGCGTCAGACAAGGAGACGCAATCTCTCGACTGTTATTCACAACATGTTTACAAGAAGTATTCAGAACATTTGATTGGGAACAGGTGGGCGTAAAAGTTACGGGAGAATACCTCGGTAATCTCAGATTTGCTGCTGACGTTCCCCTGAATACCTCAGTAATCTTAGATTCGCTGATGACGTTGCCCTGCTAAGCAACTCGGAGGATGAATTGCAAGACATGCTTACCGCACTGGACAAGCAAAGTAGAACCGTGGGCCGGCAAATTAACTTGCAGAAAACTAAATTAATGCTCAATAACCTCGGGAGAGCACAGTGGCTTGATGTAGGTGGTGAGGCAGAGGAAGTAGTAAGCGAGTATCTACTTAGGCGAAGTTGTGACCTTGGATCCCAACCATGAGGCAGAGATAATTAGTATAAAAATGCAGTGGAGTGCATTCGGCAGGCATTCTCAGATAATGACAGCCTACCATTGTCCCTGAAGAAGGTATATGACAGCTGCGTATTACCGGTACTCACCTACGGGGTAGAAACTTGGAGGCTGACAAAAAAAGGTTCAACTTAAATTGAGGACGACTCGGCGAGCAATGGAACGGGAGATGATATAGGTGTAACGTTAAGGGACAAGGAGAAAGCGGAGTAGCTTTTCTATGGAGGCGAAAAGCAAAAACGCCCGTGTGTACGAGATTTCGGCGCACGTTAAAGATCCCCACGTGGTCAAAATTAATCCGGAGCCATCCACTACGGCGCGCCTTATCACCTGCGTTGCGTCGGCGCGTTAAACCCTACAATCAATCAACGAAAGCGGAGTGGATCAGGGAGCAAACGCGTGTTAAGGGCAAATTAGTAGAAATTAAGACGAAATGGGTGTGGGTACGACATGTAATGCGAAGGCAAGTTAACCGTTGGTCATTAATGCTAACAGAGTGGACCCATAGAGAAGGCAAGCGTGGCAAGGGGCGGCAGAAGGTTGAATGGGCAGATCACATTAAGAAGTTTGCGGGGATAAAATGGTCAAAGTTAGCACAGGACCGGGATAGTTGGAAATTCATGGGAGAGGCCTTTGCCCTGCAGTGGGCGTAGATAGGCTGATGACTACTCGCCTTCACAAAAGTAACGCAGTTTCTGATCGTGTTTACTTTTGCTGCCTTTCGTAGCAATGAATGAGCCACACGCTTATCATATGCCCATAAGAACGTCATATGTCGTTGTGCTCCCAACAAAACACGAGCACATAAAAAAACTTCGGTCGTTGGTTAGTCTTCGGTCCCGTGTACATCTCGCACTTGCATTCCCTGGCCTTAGCTCTTCCCGCTAAAGAAGTGCAGCGTGCCCTTCGTGTTGTCCCTTCTCTCGACTAACCATGCGGTATTTGATGCAGACCTGCAGAAGGAAGGCGAGGAGGGCAAGGTTGCGCGGCAGATGCTTGAGCGCACCGAGCGGCGCTGGAAGGTGGCCGACATGGACGGCGACGGCTCCCTGGACAAGGCCGAGTTCAAGAGCTTCCTGCACCCCGAGGAGGACGAGCGTGTGCGCCACGTGGTGGTCACCGAGGCTATCGAGCTGATGGACAACGACAAGAACGGCCAGGTGTCGATCGAGGAGTACATGGACCACCTGAAGAAGGTCTCCGGACCCGAGAAGGACAAGGACAAGAACTGGGCACCGGTAAGCTAGGAGCACGTCCGGACGTGGAAATAGTCACGCCGCGTATGGTTTAAGAAAACATGGCCACTCGTCATAGTATAAGGAAAGTACATGAAACGAAATTGGGAGGTTTGCTGTAAGATGTTGCTCCACATTAGTAATTTTGTTTAGGCATTATATCCACATCGCCAGATAGCAGGTATGATTAGCTGTAGGCCGGAATGTGTGCTTTAACTTCACGATATTCGCAACGGCTATGCACGGTTATGGTATCCACACGAGAACTCGAAAACGGGCAGTGGTGGCAGCTGATTGCATCACGCAATTTTTCTTCGCTTGGATATATGGCACGTATTACCCCGAAAAAACACTTCCACCTTTCCTACATGTCGCTTCTTGTGAGCGTTCACCTCAACGCGTCAACCTTTCCAAAATGCATCCAAATCAAGTAGCCAACCAGCCCATCATATTCGAACATCAACACGGAGTATCTGGTGTCGAGGCGCGTACCGCACTTAATATCCCGTGATGGTGTTGACCAGTGAGTTCCAGGAGGTCGCTCGTCAGCTAAGCGTTGCGGAAGTAATCATTCATGCATGTGCACAAATAGGACGAAAAACATTTCAGCACTTTTTCCAGTATATACCCTCGCTGAGCAGGAGCCCGGAGAGTTTAAGATGTTTTGCAACACAGCGTAGTTTTTCGCGCTGTGCACTATCATTATTTGTAACACAAAATAAGGCAGGCACTACTGCTTAGCGTGAGAGTTTCGTATACGAGTCGAAGAACACAGACGGGTTTTGCGTATTTTTGGCGAGTGCCAAACTCGGTTGGCGTTTTCACGGAATAGATGCTGAGAGAGTTTTCAATTATATAGACACAGCATAAAGGCGTCGCGGACCCGTTTAACTTAATGCTCCGCATCATCTTCAAGTGCTTCTGCTTTTATTCGGGGAAATATAACAACGTAAGCAAGCCAACCTATTCGGCCTTCTATTCGAAATCTAGAAAACTGGCATTTTTTTATGAGGCGCGCGAGTTTCTTGCAGCGATTTCTCTCGGCACAAGAAGCATTCACAGCGGTTCAAATGCTGCAACACCAGTGCCCACATGTTTATCGGTGGTGCAGATATGGGGCGCCTCACGTTGTATTTCCCAGAGAATTCTACAGGGCCCATTTTGCTAGGAAAACGGTGGTGTTAGCTGTCGGAACTCCAGATTGGCAGTGTTAGCTTTACAAAAGGGAGAAATTTTGCTAGCTTGGTTCCACGGAGGTAGATCGCTTGGTTGGCAAAAAAGTAGCATCACTGACTGACATTCAACCGGTGTCCCGTAGATCTCGAAAGACTCACTTTAGGCAGCAAAACTACCCAGTCTTTCTTCGTAGCTCCTTTCAAAGTGAGTCACCTGAGCCGCCTTGTAAAAGTGTGGAACGGGAATAGGAAAGCAGAGGTCGGACTCGTGTTGGCTGGCATCGGTTTGGCGTGCGGCATGATACGGTGAGCTTGCCAGAGGTAACTGAAAATACAGAAACGGCGTTCATTCGCCGCTGCTCGATCATACGATGCCAACGTTCATATGAGGATAGCTGAAATGGCTATGCGAAGTCACAGCCGTCAACATGCACTACCTGTCATGACTGGAGAATGACACCTTCCCTACTAAAGTGAATGAGCCGAATAACTAGGTAAATGGAGATAATGATCTTAAGGGGTGGTGACCGCCGCCTTACTTCTCGCTAGCATGTGAAAGAGGGCGGGGGTTGAAGCGCGAATTCGCTTCTAGGCTGTGGCGCACAAAATTATAGTAGGGTTGTAGCACATGTCGTGGCTCCCGTGGAACCAGATTCGAGTGGCACTGGGACTCACCACACGTGGCCAAAGATTCTGTGCTCTTTTTGTCGAGAGTTATAACTAAATGTCGTATCAGACTCCATTCTTACCGCGCGCTTCTTTCTCTGTCCTGCCGTGAACCAACAGGCCCAGCAGAGCCACTTCAGTACGTACCTGGACAAGGACAAGGACGGCGCCCTGAGCGAGGCCGAGATGCGCGACTGGGTGCTGCCCAGCCACGACCGCGAGGAGGGAGAGGCCTGGAGGCTCATCTCCGTCGGCGACGTCAACCAGGACACCAAGCTCACCAAGGAGGAGATGGCCGCGCAGCCAGACTACTTCATGGGCATCCTGCCGCACGAGTTCTGGCAGCAGGAGGGACACGCCGGCACCGTCAAGCCGCGCGAGGAGCTCTAATGCAGACAACCACGTCGCCTCCTCCGTCGCCACATGTGATACGGCCGTCCTGTCCGGCCTTGGTCAGACGCTGCGAGGTTACCAAAGGGGCGGAGAACAGTCATCCATCAGTCGAATGTAGCAGACAGGTTGCAAACGTCAGTCATCTAGGGAAGCATCGTTTGTTTTCGACATATTAAATATCATGAGTGCTTGCAGATGCGAATGGAGAGTTTAACCCTGAAGCTTTTTGACGACCTCACGGTGGAGGCATAAGGTGTTCTGTAGGTGCAAGCTGTTGTGAAGATACCTGAAGGATGTCTAATGAACTTGAAACTTTGCACGCTGTAGCACACTGTAGTTTTGTTAGTATTTCTCGAGATTTTTGATAATCAGGGTGTCACAATCTACATAAAGCGTGCATACGAAGGGCAGGAGGCCGCATACTACACACACTCTATAATGGTTTTTTACTTGTTCCTGATGCGCGGCATTGTACAAAGTTCTTCCGGTGTGTCGTCTTCAGGAGTTTAAAATGCACGACCCAAGATAAATTCCACACTGCCTGATTTACGTGCAACGAGTCTTCTGCGCGAGTTAAATTAGTTTTACACTGTCACATGTTTAAGGTGTTGCAGAGTAGAAGTTCCACCAGAATATGCCTGTATTTATCCTTTGGTGAGATAAGTGCCAATACTCAACTTCAGGTTCTTTCCTTTTACAGAGACTGAATGCAGGCGACATGCTCGTTCTAGTACCAATCTTTCCTCACTGTGCACTTCCAAGTATCAAACTGTTTCAAGTGCATACCTTCTGACTATTCAAAATATATTTCAAAATATATGGGCACACATTCTTTTACATTACTGAGCAAAGTCATATTTGTCGTAAATATGTTAAGACAGAAAAATTGCATTTTATAAATACACTTTGACTGTGCATTTATAAGTGATTGATGGTTTAGAAGCCATTTTCCCAGAACCTTAGCCACGCACACCACCACGTCATCGTCAAAAGCACGTCACTGCGCAGCCTTGCACGGTTTTGATTTGCCCCTCCTTTTTTAGGCTCAATATGTACTCGAATATTTATTTGTCTGGATACTGGTGATGTGTCAACTCAAAACTGTCTGCATTTCACGAAAAATGAATAAAAATATTATTCATGCTGGGAAGCGCCGGTCTTCAGTCTTCTCACGAGCTAAAAGCAATTCCACTCCCTCCCCCCCCCCCCTCCTATTTTAAGCTACACACAGCGGCTGGAGTCGGCGGTACTCCTCTGGAACTCATTCGGCTCATCTGGATAACCCGGAATGAGCTGTCCCCAGTACAGTGCGGGTCACTTGATTCGAGAGAATTCCGCGAAGTCTCGTGATGCTCACAAGACATTTTCACCAGACACTTGACGTAGCTACGCAATCGTGCAGTAGCACCCAAACCACGCAGATGAACCGAATTCAAAGGTATGACGGAAGCCCGTCTGGTCGGGATGCATGTTGAAGCATAAAAGGCACAGACGCCTACCGCCAATTTAGAAAGTTTCAAAAGATTTCGGTTTCGGCTCTTGCACGGTAGCCTTGGCCAGAATAAAAAACCGCAAATGTGCGCCTTCAGTACGGGTCACGGCACTGCTCAGGCATCTTGCGGATACTGCGGCAGAATTCGGGCGTAGCGATGGAGCGTGTGCCCCGTCATTGAGGCGACCCCATATAGAGGCGTGAAGTGGAATTCTTTTCCTTTCCAAGTACACGGACCAGTTGATTGTGTACGATGTGCTATCGCAGTGCTCGAAGAGGGCGCTTTATCCCATGCATTGCTGCTTCTGATCACTTCGGTGCTGCTGCAGGCATTTTGTACATTTTCCGGTCTGTGCTATGCACACGCACGGTAATCTATACAGGGAATGACATATACAACTGCCAGACACCGTACCTCTTCCAGCTGGTCCTGCACTTTCACAAGCTCGTGCCCGGGTTTGTTGGTCGGCACTTTATCGGTTTGCACATTATGTGAGTGGAGTAATGCGTAACAGCACCTCGCTGATACCGGGTAGATACGAAATTTTCGTCCTTCATTGACCTCCGACATCGACTAAACGTGCAGGGCGAGTGAACAGAGTCGATAAAAACCTATGGTTAACAGCACTATGAAACCTCTTCGCGAACTCGCGTAATATCTGGCACCCGGTCCTCTGTCTCAGTGCAGATCATCTTCGCTCTGCTGAGCAAGGAGGGGACCCTAAACCGTTTCTGAGCTGGCGGGTGCACTGAAATAAAGGGCAGGTACTGGCCAGTTCTCGTGTTTTAAGCGAAAGGTTTTTTTGAGGGACCGATGTCGCACTCTAAAAAAACTAACGCATTTACCCATAGACCGGTTGGTCGATCGGAAAGCTCTGATAAGATCTATGGACACACGGCGCGTGCGGGAAACCGGGATTCCATTGTGTCAAAACGGTTACCTGAAAATTGCGAAAAAAGAACTGTTCTAGATTGGACAATACGCGCATTGATCATGCAGAAAGAGTACAATAGTACACTTATATCTCCAAAATCACGTATCGGTATACATTTAGATCGTTTCCAGACGCGTTAACGAAAATCGTCTAATGGGTTTGTTCATCGTTTGCGATTTGGATTTTAGAAGGTTTGACTATTGATTAGCCTTACTTTAAGCGAACGGTTTGACGCAGTTTTGATATGGGAAAACTTTCGCGCTACTCTCAAGCTTTTTTAGGAAGGGGTGGTAAAGTTTTACCTGAACGCAGTGAAAAAATCCGCGCACCATCACGCTTCACTTGAACGTGAATGCTTGCCAGACACCGGTCGTACTCTTCCTTAGTCATGAAAAGCAATGCCGGTTTCATTCTGTTGAGGTGAGCGGTGCAGGATTTCAGACGTTTCGCAGCACACAGAAGCAATCATCCACGCAGCGCAAGAACGTGCTCGGTTGCGGTGCAAAAGAGGCATGGGCGTATACATCCCAAGCGCCTCAGTCATCAGGTTGACGACTGTCGCAGAAATTGATGCACCCGCCACCGCTCTGTGAACTTGCTTGAATAATTTCTCGTTGAATATGAAGCAGGTGTTCGACAGGCAAAAATACAGCGGCAGTCCAATATTGCGCGCTTCGATGGGGTTCCTGTCCTGGGGCCCCTACTCAGTGAGCAAGTGCCGACGTCCACAGCCAAATCAATGGGAATGCTAGTGAAAAGTGATTTTAGCTCAAGCGCTAAATATTTTGAACCTTCTCAAGAAAAACATCATCGTTGCAGAACGGGTTAAGCTCCTTTCGAGAAGTGGTGAGACGACGCGATGCAGGAAATAAGAGAGCATGTGGAGCGGTGAACGGGTAAAATCCACTATTTGCCGCAAAGCAAGAACAGGCTTGTGCAGCTTCGGTTGACCGTATATCGCATCTGCTGTCCCATTGTGTCAACGCAGCTTGTAGTACAACCACTTGTGTAAAAGCGATACTGTGTGGAAGACATCATCCGATAGCTCTGCAGTTCTCCTTGAAACTTTCCGGTAGGGGCCTTCAGAAGGCTTGGGTTGGTACCAGCATCTTCGAAAAAACGAGCGTTTTTCTCCTGCACGTCCATGAGCACGCTCGTGTGTATGAGATTTCGGCGCTCGTTAAAGGGACCCAGAAAAGCCTTCTGTAAAAGTTACAAAAGGCCTGTATTGTCACGTAGCACCAATATAGCGATGCAATGCCGTTGGAATTATTGATCTACATTCAGTATTAGCTGCTCCAGAAGCGATTAAATGCACCTCTCCCCACTTGCCGATCGACTCCTCCTCTCTCTCTTCTTTCTTCAAAGTAGCTGGAAACACTGGGAATACCCATGTGACATCGCGACGCCCGACTTCCGTTCTGCGCTAGCTGCATTCCTGCGCCTAGGCAGGCATCAATCGCTGCGGACCCGCCTTTGCCGCCTTTGCCTCGGGATCGCGCAGGAAGGAGAGGAGACGTGCAAACTCCCAGAGTTGTGGCGGCACAGGCTCTGGGTGCATCCACTTCCGCGTAACATGGAAAAGCACACTCACGAAGGCAGGAGGGAAGCACGCGCTAAGACCCTGGAAAGGAAATACGGAAATGGGCGAGGTGTGTTCTACGTTGATGTGGCAGGACCGTCGCCTCTAGGGTTTTTCACTGCCGCTGTAATTCACAGGGACCAGCAAGTCGATGGGCTCTCCTACCGGGCTCCTAACTCCACGCAAGCCGAGGCGATTGCCATAGCGCTCGCCGCCTCGGACCCGAAGTCAAGGACAATAATAACGGACTCTCGCCGAGCCTGTGAAAGGTATTTAGCGGGCACGGTACCACCCTTGGCCTACAGAATTTTAAAACGAGTGGTGCGGTTCGTAGACCCCGCTCCTAAAGAAATCGTGTGGTCTCCGGGGCATCAGGGTCTGAGAGGTAACGAGGCCGCGCACGCGGCTGCCCGAGCGCTTACCCACCGGGCGCCTCACCCATGCTCTCCCGGCTCGGAGATTAGCAAACCACTTCTGCGGTTTAGAGAAATCGTAAGACATTACTGCGATAACCGCCGGCTTTACCCAGCCCCTGCAAAGGGTCTGAGCAAGGCCGATGAGCGAATACTGCGGCGCCTGCACACGAACACATTTATGTGCCCTGCAGTAGCAAAGCATTTCGACCCTAAAACAGATGGACGGTGTCTGCACTGTGGGGAGGTGTCCGACACCTTCCACATGGTGTGGGCATGCCAGCGCAACCCTGCGTTATCCCCCAACCCTTCCCCTACCAGAGAGGCATGGGAGGCAGCCCTGCTCAATTGCTCGGGGCTGGAGTCTCAAAGGGCTCTAGTTCGACGGGCGAGAGTGGCGGCCTTGACCAATGGGGTCCCGGAATAGGGACTGCACCTGTGCGGAGGGCCACAGGCTCTAACTCTCTTTTATTCTGATCAAAAATAAAGTTTCACTCCTCCTCCTCCTCCGGCGGCCGACCTGGCCGGCGATTGGGCGAATCAGGGGGCGCCTTCGCCGTTGCGTCAGCCGTGGTCGGCTCGCTCCGGCGTCGCGCTCATCGGCTGAGAAAGGCGATTTTCAAAAATTGTTTACAAATTATCCGTACAACGTATGGGGCTCACACTTGGCTCAAAAATCCCCCGTTATGTGCTCTACTACCTGAATGCATTTGAGTGCCACCTTCACAAAGCTTTTCGGTGTCCCTTTAAAGATCTCCAGGTGGTCAAAATTAATCCGAAGCCCTCCACTACGGCACGCCTCATCACCTGCGTTGCTTCGGCGGGTTTAGCCCTACAACCAATCGATCAATCAATACACGAAAGACGAAGCATGCGCTTGATCGGAACACCGGAAATCCACCACCAGTCTACGCAAGTGGCCTGGGTAGCGTCGGGAGGCGTACTTAGGGCGAACATTTGCGCTCACTTTTTTATTGTGACTAAGGCTGATGTGTGGAAGCCGGAACATCAATCTTTTAATTTGTGGCCGGCGTCCTTGCCTTTTATTCTTGCAGCTAGAATTTTCTAAGCAAAAGGCCAATGAGACAAAATACTCTTTAAAGAAGACAGCCTAGTGGCACGATGCACTCTAACACAATCCTAGGGACCATCTTCGTCGCAATGCACCGTATTTACTAATCCATGCAGTCAACAATAACATTCCGGCGATAGACGATGCTCCACTTGCGTTTTGACTCAGCAGCTGGGTCTTCGCTGTGGCAGCACGCAATGCAAGTTCTCAAGTTCTCTTTTCCCACTTCGACGTCCACCGTCGTCATATTTTTCTTCTTGAGGCGTGACTACACATTGATGTCCATGATAGTTCGCTTTGCCATCCACATTTTTCAATTTAATTTGTCAACTTAATTACTATCACTGCCGATATGTTCGCCCGTTCGGCCGAGTCATCTCGCTCATTTTATCTGGATTGGGACTACGTCTCGCTATTGCCAAGTTCCAGCTTACTTTACGGAATGGTCCGTGCTATATGGAACGCCTCGTGCTGTTTTTAATGCGTAGTGTAGTTATAGAATGTAATGACCATCAAAGAAAATGTTGCTCGCGTCGCTAATAGCCGCGAAGTAGAAGAAACTGGACACGCAACTGAGTACCCTCATGTAACGCTCTATGCTTACACAACAGTGCATAAATGTCGTAGTTTATACATTCAATCTCCATAGAAGCTCAAATGAAGATTTTCAAATAAAATTTAAGAAAAACGAGAAATATGACAATAAAAGATTATAAAGATTAACCAACGAATTTTAAGAATTTGGATCTTTTTCTTTGCCTCCACAAAATGAAGACAAAAATTTTAAGAAATCCCCGAAAAGAACTACGGAAACAGGAATCGTGAAAATGGGCGGCAGATAGCCCGGGCTCACCTCGGCTCCGATATTTTTGCCGTTCTCCATGCGATCTTTTACCAGTTATTCCTTCCCATGTGATGTACGAACTTCCTAACGTTCCGAGGACTCTGCTGACACCACAGTTGTGCCCATCGGACGTTCCCAGCGGATTTTATACGGTTTTTCAATTTGCGCCACGCCGGTTCCACTGCTAAGCCTCACCATCAGGCTTGGCGGGGCGGACGCCTCCCCGCCGCCTCGACGCGCCCCACCACGTATGCCTTCCGGCATCTACCCCTCCGACTGAAGCAACTCCTCGCGCTTCCTTCGTCGCCGAAATGGAGTACGCCGTCGAAGGTATCGACGTCGACCCAACCGAACTCCAACAACCGGGGTGGCTTACACTACGCCGCCGCCTTCAACGCAAGACCCCGACCGCAGACAATCGCACTCCTGCCGCCGGTTCACG
Source organism: Haemaphysalis longicornis (assembly GCF_048455015.1). Taxonomy (NCBI): domain Eukaryota; kingdom Metazoa; phylum Arthropoda; class Arachnida; order Ixodida; family Ixodidae; genus Haemaphysalis; species Haemaphysalis longicornis. The sequence continues at coordinate 109,232,780 of NW_027526385.1, forward strand.
AGCCTCAACGATACCCAGCGACTCCGGGCCACAACACCGCCGCCACAAACCCAAATACAGTAAGCCTCCCGTCACTCCCTTGCCGGAAAATGACATCAAAGTTATCCTCCGCCCGCGAGGCGGACTGGCCGTCGTCTCCATCGCCGTGGCTACGCTTGCTGATATCATCATGCAAGCTGCAGGACTCACCCACAATGACGAGGATCAAGTCCGCATCCAAGCTAGAGCCAACTTGATAATCATCAGCACCCCTCACGAGGAACGAGCCACACGATACACCGGCATCACGGCCATCAACCACAACGGGCAACAATACCCAGTCGCAGCCCACGTTTCTGCGCCGTCCAACACGGCACTGGGAGTAATCTTCAATATTCCAAGCACAGACACGGCAGAGCAAATCCAGCACAGCCTCATGCACTATAATCCCGATCTAGGTATTCTGGACGCGAAGAGACTGAACTCTTCAAACATCGTACAAATCCTCTTCGAAGGCACGACCGTTCCGTTTTGGGTGCGATATCGTGCTGTGACCTACCGCTGCAAGCCTTTCAAGCGAAAAACGGAAGCCTGCATCACGTGCTGGCACACCGGCCACCGCAAGGACGTCTGTCCTACTACCGTGGCCAGCCACCGTCTCGCTGCGTACAATGCGGACTCGTCAACCCACCGGACCCACACAAGTGTACTCCCAAGTGCATTGTGTGCGGGGGCGCTCACTTAACGGGCTCTACTGAATGCCCGAGGCGCTTTCAACCACGACGACAAGCCCCCACATACGCTCAAGTCACCGCTGCCGCCGGGATTTCAACGGATGGGGCCTCACCGAGTCAGCGACAGGCTTCACAATCCCCTGCCTTGGCGAAGCCCACGAAACAACAAGACTCGAAGAACAAGGTCAACCAGCCACCCCGCAACCCGAATGCTGAAGCCACCAAGGTGAGCACCCAGAATTCCTCTCTCTCTAGCTCGCTGCACAATCCCCCCAACATTCCTAACGTTTTTCTTCAAGAACTACGAACAATTCGACAAGAATTGGCACAACTTCGCAAGGAAAATGCCATGTTAAGGCAAGAAAACCTTTCCCTCAAACATGCCGCTCAGCCCTCCACAATGCCAATTAACCCCCCTCCTCCCCACTCTTCCACACAAAGCTCTACCGAGTTGCCTCCTTCTCCCCCATCAATGTCGGTAGACTCCAACACATCGCCTCCCTCCAAGAGACGGGCAACAGAATCGACTGCTCCCATTGACGACAGCCAACTTTCCCTCGTCGACCAGATTGCAGCCGTTGAACGTACTTGCTATAACGCTTTATCCGAGCAAAAAGCTGAGTACATCCACCTTCATCAAACCCTATTGACTAACCAAGCTACCACACAGGCAATGGTAGAAGCCTTAAAGACAGAGATACACGCCTGCCTCACACAATTCCATGAAATCAAAACAACTTTTGCCGCCCTTTTGGTCCCATCCGCAAGCTCGCAACCTCTCCCTGATCTTCCTGATGACCACTCGCAAGACTTCTAGCATGCTCCGTATCTGGCAATGGAATTGCCCGGGCTACAAGAAAAAGAGAAACTCCATATTGCTCCTCACCCAATCCCAAGACAAAGCCCCTGATATAATCGCTCTTCAGGAAACTGGGATAGCAGTCAAACTGCCGGGTTACCAAAGCCTTCAAGACACTGGTCACCATGTTACAGCCATTCTAGTCCAACGCAACCTAGTAGTCAATCAGATATCCCTCACCGAGACAACAATCCCGCATATTTTCATTGATGTGCTCCCTCGCCGCAAGGGTGACAATACCATCTTCATTCTAAACATCTACAGCAGCCCCAGAGAGCACCAACACAGGTTCAATTCTCTCCTCACTGCAGCATCCCGGAAAACATCCAAACAACCCCTCTTCTTTGTCGGCGATTTCAACACCCCTCACACGTCATGTGGCTATGCTTATACCACTAAAAAAGGTAGCCTATTGTGGGAACAAATTCAAAAAGGTAATTTCACTCCGGAATCAGATCCTTACAGGGCCACCCGTCTGGGTACGAGTGTGCAGAGGAACACTGTCCCCGATCTAACCCTATCCAAAGATGTCGAACAGCTGCAATGAACCTGCACCGAATACACCTTGGGTAGTGACCACTACATTCTACAATCGGATGTCTCCATCACCAAGCAGTACACTCCCCCATGCCGGCATACTCACATTACGGATTGGGCCAAGTTCCGCCAAATCAGATCCCACCCTCAACTTGCAACAACTCCAGCTGCGGACAACTACACAACTTGGGCCAAGCAACTCTTACAAGACACCCAAGCAGCCAGCACCCACCTTGACCCGGATATCCCCTCTGACAGAGTCGACTCCCGCCTTCAGCACCTGTGGCACGCTCACCGCAGCATACAGAAGCGTTGGCTGCGTAACAAGACGAACCGGTCCCTCCGCCGTAAACTTGCTGAACTCGATAACGCCATACAGGAATATACCAAACAGTTGGCCCAAGCACAGTGGCATCAAATTTGTGACCAGATGCGGGGAGCGCTCAGTATGCGCAAAACTTGGACCCTCCTACGGCACCTACTCAACCCTGGGAACACACGCACGGCCCAGTTTCAAAAACTACAGAAACTCATGCACAATACCCCTGGCTCCCTCTCCGAAATCATGACCCAGCCTCGCTCCCTATACATACGGGAAGGACCAAAAACACAACTCCCAGCCTGTCACGGAGAAGATAACGACCAACTAAACGCTGACATCACTGAAGCAGAAGCCAGGACGGCTCTTCAAACCATCAAACCTGGTTCAGCTCCCGGTCCCGACTCTGTCACCAACAAGATGCTCCGCAACCAAGATGGCGCCTCCATAACACAACTAACCGAATACTACAATCACTACTGGCGAAGTGGCACTCTCCCCCAGACTGGCGTACAGCAGCAATTTCTTTCATCCCGAAACCCGGCAAACCTGTAGGCCTCGATCAGCTCCGCCCCATCTCGCTTACCTCCTGCGTTGGCAAAGTGCTGGAACACGTCATCCTAGCCAGACTTACCCACCACGTAATTCAAACTGAAGCCCTTCCGCAAGAAATGCTTGGATTCAGACCTAAACTCTCTGCTCAAGATCTACTACTACAAGTATCTAACGAAATTATCCAGCCTCCCAGCAAAGTGGACAATGCAGCTGTGCTGGCGCTTGATCTTAAAAAAGCTTTTGACATGGTCACTAACGAGGCAATAATGACCGGCCTCTCAGCCATTTCCCCCAGTTTGAGGGTGTATAACTATGTCAGAGCTTTCCTGAGTGACCGAACAGCCACCATACGCCTGGGCCCACACACTACTGGCCCATACCATCTAGCCAGCCGAGGTACTCCCCCAAGGGGCCGTCCTCTCCCCTATGCTTTTCAATCTCGCCCTCCTGCCTGTTGCCAAATCTCTCAAACAAATCCCGCACCTTCGTTTTGGCATATACGTGGATGACATTACACTCTGGGTACCAGGAGGTAATGATGGACATATTGAAAGCACTCTCCAAGCAGGCGCCGATGCGGTCAGCTCTCAGGCAGCCTTGGCCGGACTCACCTGCTCCCCTTCCAAATCCGAGCTGTTAATCCTCCCTCCTCGTACACGTACTCCTACAAATCCCCAAATTGAAATAACGGTACAAGACCATACAGTCCCTAAAGTCTCCCGCCTCAGAATCCTCGGCCTACTTATCCAGCAGAATCGATCCAATGCTTTCTTCATACAACAACTCGGATCTCATGTCGACCAAATTATTGCACTTCTTCGGCGGGTAGCCAACCGACACCATGGACTAGATGAAAAGGACCGACTCCACCTAGTGCACTCCTTTTTTATCAGCCGCCTCCTCTATACTCTGCCATACATACAAGCGTCCAAGGTCGAGCTGAACAAGATCGATGGCCTCATCCGCAAGGTCTACCGCGCCGCCCTGCAGATACCCCCTAACGCATCCACGGATCGCCTGCTCCAGCTCGGAGTTTTTAACACCGCCACCGAATTAGTTGAAGCCCATTTATCATCCCAGAAAAATCGCCTAGAACTAACAGAAACGGGCAAGTCTATTCTCGCTACTCAAGGCATTCCGCTGTCCGAACAAGCTAAAAGTGCCATGCATATTCCACTTGGAATTCGGGAAAACATATTCACAAGGCCCCTCCCCCGACACATGCACCCCGTCTACAACTCAGCGCGCCGCCAAGCCCGCACACGCGCCTTGGACCGAGAACTGGCAAAATGGCCGGAAGCGGTGTACTGTGATGTGGCGGAATACCGCCATCACAACGCCTACGCTCTGGTGGTAACGCGCAACTCCGCTTGCGCCCCCCTCAGCACGCTTACCATCTTAACTACCTCCCCCACGTGTGCGGACGAAGCGGCCATTGCGCTGGCCCTCACCCATTGTCGAACCACGCCCAAGGTAGTCACTGACTCCAAGCTTGCTCTGCTGCATTTTGTACGGGGGACCATATCTTCTGAAGCCCTCCGCATCATCCAGAGTAACCCGCCTCAAAAGATGGTGGAGATGGTGTGGGCCCCGGCTCACACTGGCCTGCCGGGAAACGAACTTGCCCATGCCATTGCCCGAGATCTCACCAGTGTTGCGGAGTTACCAATCCGGAATTGGAATCATTCCGGATTCATTCCACCTTTTTGAGGTGCCGGAATGGAATGGGAATGGAATGAGGATAATGGCTGGAGGAATGGAATGGGACTGGAATTAAGCACATTTTTCCCGGAATGGAATGGGAATGGAATTGTAATTTTTAGACGACGACGTCAACATCCCTGGCGCGGTCCGGCTGCTTAATTAGTCTGTGGCAACGACTGCGTCGGTATACTTCAAATGGAGCACCGGCGACGAAAACGAGAACGCATACCCGGCATCTCAAGTAACCTAATCCGCCCAGCCTGCGGCAGCGCTGGTGCAACTGAACTTCGAGCACCGAAAGCCCGTTTGGCCGCCGGGCCGGTGACGATGTTAGGTCGGTTCTTCGTGCTCTGGCAGGCTTTTTGAGGCATGGACTGTCCGTGGCGCCGATGGCAGACCGGCGTGTCAGTTGCGGGCGCCATGTGTGCAGGCCAGCAGGCGGGGAATATCATCGAGAAGCAGGAGGGGGGAATACGAATGGCACGCATCCGAAGCCGCGGTGGTTTTCATATCAAGCTGATGCTGCGAAACCTTGGAACTAGCAACATAAAGCATTCATGAAACATGAAACAACGAGTCTGCTTGGCGTTCTCCTCCCACCCTCCGTGCCCGGCGCAGAATGAATAGCGTTGTAGTTTGTAATCCGACCTGGTAGGCATCTCCCGGGAATGCGGCGCCAACCTGTGGACCCACACGTCCGTCTGTTGCAGCGGGGCCCCAGGGCTCCAGCAAATCAAAACCAAGACAGTAAAAATAAAATTGTGGGTGTGGGATTTGCGCGCAAGGCACCCGCCATAGGCATAAGAAGCGAGCTTCGGATGCGTTAGTGGGATTTCTACCTCCACACTGGGGTACGGTAGTGGGAAGCTGTGATATACAATTGCATGAGATATTAAATACGACAATTCAGAAGACTTAGCTGCCAAAAGGCGTTTGTTTCTAACAGTTCCGGCTCCAGCAGCGCCCCTCTCTGCGAGTGCTTTGACCGCTCTCTGCAGTGTGACACCGTGCTTTGCTTCGATCCGAAAGGGTGGCCTTCCCCTCCAGTTGCTCCAAACTGGTTCGTAGTTTGGTTGCTGCGTTTCTGTACATGGGGCCTTTGCGCCCGGAGTACAAACGTACCTGATTACTGAAGCCTTAATCATCGGCGCGAAAGTTGCAGCATCGCCACTATTCAGGTAGGGAGGCCTCATTTCAAAATTTTCTTCAGGTACTCGTGCATATTAGAGGCGCGTTCACCAAAACAAACTGCCTGATCATACTTCTTTATTTTGCCAGGGCTCTCGTCACGATATGGTTCTGTCATTTTAAATTAGGGGGTCATAAATAATTCCCTGTATTGAACGGATAGGGCTGAGGTAGTGCCAGGGTAATAAATAAGTGAAATGGAGGCCAACGTGGAAGTGGTGGTGACTTTCCTACGTTGAATGCAAAACTGTTAACGGTGTTCCGTGACGCTGCCTTCCAGTCTGTCGCGTTGGTACAGTAGCATTAGTGCTCAGTGCTGTAAATTCACTGGAAATCATTCAAGTAAGCATTTAGAATGCGTGTACATGTGAGAAAGCTCCGCGCTACATTCGTGTGAGTTATGCACAGCGTACTAATTACGCTGGTATCACGGTAAGCAAAGCAGATAGCACGACAGAACGCGACAGACTGGGGAACGAAACGGACATCAACGTAACAGCTGCTTCCCCTCGCGTCGCGCAGGAAAAAACCGTTAAAACAACATGCACACACCAAAATCAGTAGCGGGATCCAGCTACTTATTATGTAAAAATTGACAGTGTGACAAGCTCCCTTTTAGAACGAAAGCTTTCTTAGTTGGACCAATGGCACTCTGTCAAAAAAAAATTACATTTACACATATACCGGTTGCTATACCGTAAAGCTCTGCTGACTGACATCTATGAACGCACGGTGCGTGCGTGAAACCGGGGACCACAAAAAAGCCTTCCTATCTCTCTCTCTCTCTGAACTGGGGCTTCCATTGTGTCAAAAAGGTTACTTGAAAATAGCGAAAAAAAGAACAGTTCTAAATAAGACTTCACACGCGTCGACACTGAAGACGAAGTGCAATAGTATATCTTTATCTCATAAACCACGTAACAGTGTACATTTAGATCGTTCGTAGATGCGTTACTTGTGTGCGAGAAATCGTCGCATGGGTTCGTTGTTCGCTTGCGATTTGGGAGTTTCAATGTTTGGAGATAGTTTGGATGCACTTTCAGCGAAATTTGGACGAACCTTTAGCTTTCGCACTTTTCTCTACTTTCGTTAGGAAGGGATGTAAATGTTTGCATTAGAAGGGTAGTTGTTCTGCACGAGATATGCAACCAAGCTGCTACCATCTCCAATATCGGTGACAAGAGGCACATTTTGCACACTTTTGCAGTCTTCAACGCGTATGAAGATTCATGTTGTGTTCCTCGATAGCTCGATGGAGCACCTGAGGCAGTTCTCACGTTGAGGAATTAAAGGAATGGAATTGACCTGCCCATCCATTCAAGGAATGGGAATTGGCTAAATTCTGTAATTCCGAGGAATTGAAAGGAATGGAATCACGACAAGTTCTAATTCCTCGGAATGGAATTGGAATGGAATGGTGATGCCCATTCCGCAACACTGGATCTCACACTCCGTGCTGGCGTGAGCATCGTCCCCCGACATGGCGCGCGCTCCTCCAAAGAACGCCTCATCACGTTCAACGATATCGTGGAGCACTACCGACGCTCTCGTCGTACCTTATCCCCCGCCCATTCCTTCCTCACATCTCACTAAACCCGCTATTGGCGACTCTTGCAGACAGACTCCTTCCCATGCAGAGCTCGTCTGCACCACATCCACCCCTCAGCATTCCCGTCTCCCAACTGTCCCCAATGCGGCCAACGTGCCACTCTGGAATATTCCATGTGGGCTTGCCCTTACGACCCCTTCCCTCAAATCTCCAGCAGCGAGCTATGGAGAGAGGCGTTGGGTAGCTCTAGCCAGGAGATTCAGGAGGCCCTGGTACGCAGAGCTACCGAAGTCGCGGCTGGCTTCCGCCCAGCCGCCACCAACCCTCAGTAACCATGGCTCAAATAAAAGTTTTCTCTCTCTCTCTCTTTCTCTCTCTCTCTCTCTCTCTCTCTCCTCTCTCTCTATCTCTCTATCTCTCTCTCGTGAAAATGGGCTAACTGTGAAACGCCATGCTTCCACAAAAAATGCTTGATTTGGGGAGTTAACGCATTTATTCGGTATAATACCACGAATTGGGGTGATTGGTCGAAGGGAATTCTACACAAAATCTTGCATTTGCAAAAAAATATATCATAGGCGAAGTTCAGGCACTTAATACTTATATTATTTTACAAATATATATCACTGGAGAAAACGAACGGAGAATATTTTTTGGATGGGGAATCTTCTTTTAAATGATGATTCGCTTAAGGACGTTAAGGGTCAACTGAACGATGGGACGTACATGTAAGGGTTCCGCATTAATATAGTCGGTTATGCTGCGCAGGAACGACTGAGGCGAGCCACCTTAGGTCAGGCGTGTTGCCTTCATGTTCTCTAATCGCAATCGAGGACAACCACTTGAACAAGTTGATCAACAGGGCAATGAATTTTGTATGGCCCGAAGCATCGTCGCAGGAGCTTCTCGCCGAGGCAGGATCGAAGTCAAAACACATGCTCGGTTTATTTAGTGGTACTCAGAAATTTGGCTCTCGACGTTTTCGCCGTTTCGGGTCCACTAGCTGATCTTCAGTGCTGCGGATTGTCGCACAATCGATCTCCTCCGCACGTCGTACGTATCCTTGGACGTCGACGTTGAAGTCATCGTCTTCCACGTGACTTAGCATGGGGTGGGTGATCAGCGTAGGTATTTTTTCTACACATATTCAAATGGTGGGATAAGAGCAGTTTTATGCATTACTGTACCATACGGAACACAGGTCGGGAACCAGGCGAACTGTGCGACGACAACATTACATCAACAACAGACGGCTCCATGTAGGACCATATACACCACCAAGAGGGTTAGCTCCGAAGAATTATTACACCATGAGAGGCTTACCTCCTGCAACGTCTGCAGGACCATGGGGTAGTCAGTTGAGGAGTCGTAATTACCTTGTAACTGTGCCCACACGCACATAGGAAGGGTATGTGACCAGTATAAAAATGAGGTTTGGTGCATGACCTCAAGAAGCACATCCTCATTCGTGTTGTGCAGACCTTTATTATTTGCAAAATTACGTACGTCTCCTCGTATCTCAAGGTCAGGAGAGCAGGCATAGAGGAAAATAGAATTATTCGAAAAGCCCCCAAGGCAGCAGTCGGCATCAGCACCGCCACAGGCCGGCTGCTAGAGATGGGCACCCGTAACACCATAACACCTGGATGACCCTCGAGTTAATGGGATATTATCATGCTCAGTAACATCAAGACGTGCAGTCTGATTTGGAAACCAGCGCACTCATTTTTCTGGGGAACGAAATAGCACACTAGACAGACCGAGGATTCTGCTTCCAGGCTGACATTGAGCCCGAAGACCTGCCGTCTGACACGGTGGGTGGACGGAGAGGCTCTGGACATATCAGAAATTTACACAACACTATAGGTTCAGCCGTCTGCAACTTTCAGTAGCTCACAGATCGCTCACAAGAGGACAATCAGTAGCATGGCGTACGGTAGGATGCAAACATACACTTTCCCTCACCAAACCCTATGCCATCGACAGTTACCGGAAAAATGCCAAAATACATGCACATGGTGCGGGCTATTAGCCGCTTCACCCACACACGTTTTGAGCCTGTACTCTCGAGCCCCAGGCCGCCAACAGACAATTTCACTTCCGTAATTACGAGTAGTTGACGGCGAATGTACAAGTTCCTGTCGTACACCCGGCGGAAGACGCCGCCAAAGACCACGGGCTGCTGGCCGTCGTCTGACGAAGCGCCCAACCAGCAGTTTCCTCTTGGGTGGTTACGTTCAACAACTATGACCAATAAGTTTGCATTATCTATCTACGTATGTATGTGTCTCTCTCTCGAGCACAAGGAAGGAGCGTACAAACATTTCTCCACCACCTGCACAAAATAAAAGAAATTGATATGAAGTTAAAATGTGGAGGTGCTGGGTATCGATCCCAGTACCTCTCGCATGCTAAGCGAGCGCTCTACCATCTGAGCTACACCCCCAGACGAGGAACGGTGCACGACGTACATAGTTTTACAGAATCTATCTCCTCCTTGCTGCGCCGCTCTTACTTATGACCCAGATTAAATCCAGTTTGGCGCCGAGCGGAGATTACGCAACGGAGCACGTAAAATATCACCCGTTTCCGTCGTACTGTCCGCATTCGAAATCGGCCTCCGTCGGGGGTGTAGCTCAGATGGTAGAGCGCTCGCTTAGCATGCGAGAGGTACTGGGATCGATACCCAGCACCTCCACGACTGTTTCGTTTTTGTATTTGCGGTACATAAAAGGGTTGTAGTCATAAAGGAGTAATTTAACAAACGCTATATTACTGAATTGCTAAGGTGACGTGATTTGTTTAATTGGTTATTTTTGTTAAAAGTGATTATGAAAACTGAAGTGGAAACGAAAGGACTCATTTACTGACCCTATTTACGTGGATGATAGCAGCGGAGAGCTGTGTTTATCGCCTTTCTTGGGGTGCAAAAGGCCTCCATGGCTGAAATTTCGGATACGCACTCCCGGTCATTGCCGCGACTTTATTTGCTTCCATAAAGGTTGTAAAAACCTTCCAAGTGCGGTAATGCAATATACGCTACGTTTAGTCGGGGCCGTCATTGGTAGTGTAGTTCACCATGTGAGGCACCAAAAGTGTTTTTTTTTTTTTGACAGTGCTTTTCATCTCCATATGATGTCGTGCTTTAATTTTAAGTTTCGTTTTTGAATGCTGTTATTTAGGGCGAAAGCATTAGATCTACATTCATTCATTCATTCATTCATTCATTCATTCATTCATTCATTCATTCATTCTTTCAGCTTTATTACCTTTTGTTTTACATAGTTTTTTTTCTCTGGTCTGCCTAAGCACCGAATGCTTGTTGGCTTTCCAGGCAGTTGGTGTAAACATACACAAAAGAGAATAAGTACACTCTCAAGTTTGAACATGACAAATACTTATTGCTCGAAAACCACATAGCAGAATTATGCATTGAAACACAATATAAACCGCAAAAACGTACTTGTGGACAGCACAAATGTATACCATTTTTCACCCATGTGAGTTACCTGAGACACAATATTCGCGAATTTTCTTAAACGTTTTCCTCCGTGTTTTTATATTATACAAATTGTTTCGGAGAGCATTAAAAAATTCTGGCACGTAATGTTTCCGCATTTTTTCCCGTAGTTTGTGAGCACTCACGGCTTCACGAACCTTTCTGCTTTTCTTAGCGCTCTACTTTTCCTAACAGGAAATTTGAACTGGTTGCAGAAGTAATATCGTGTTAGTACCTCGTACCAAAAAAGCTGGTGCACCTGAAGTATACCTAAATAAGAATACTTGTCCTCCATTTTTGCATCTTGAAATTTTGTTCCATAGGCAATACCATTTGCTATTCTGTTAATTACTCGGTTTATACATTGTTGTTTATGATCTGAGCATCCGCAAGAGGAGTCGGTGATTTTTAGAGCCAGAGCAGTGTCATCTACAAACTGGAACACGTTCGACTTCAGTGGGAGTAAGCTAAGATCAGTGACGTATATATTAAAAAGTATGGGCCCTAGCGTGCTGCCCTGAGGCACTCCACATTGTATTTCTTTAAGTCCGCTGTACTCCCCATGGAGTTTTACGCATTGATAGCGTTGTGAGAAATAACTCGTAAAGAACTTAAGAAATTGCCCACGAAACCCCAACGAGCTAAGTTTTTGTAACATCAATTTATGGTTTACTGTATCGAATGCTTTAGATAGGTCTAAAAATAACACTAATACGGCTTCGTTATTTTCAATACACGCGTTAACGAGGTCCGAAAATTCTTCTAAAAGGAAAATACTGTTTCTGTTTTTAGTGAAACCAAACAGTGCAGGATTATTTAAGTTCTACTTTTCGCAAAAGGATTGCATTACAGACGCTCTATGCTTCACCACTACATGAGACAACACTAATATTGCAATTGGTCTGTAGTTACCTAGATGGCTTTTTTTCCGTGTTTGTAAATCGGTTTCACAATGGAAAGTTTCATTTCTTTGAATATGTTTCCCGTTTCAAATATTCCATTAAGAATCTTTAAAAGCACATGTTTTAATCTGCTATAGTAACACAACAAGTCTCTTAGTCGAATGTTGTCAAATCAGGGCCAGGGCTGTTTAAATGGTTTCATTCCGCGGATGGGGCTTCAAAGCTCTGCTTTCGGTAATCAGCGGCAGATAAGCTGTGTTAGCGCACGCGCGTAGTGGCTTGTACTCTTGCGTGCGCGTTCCATCTTCGCCCCCCTTTTCCATCAATGCCTCAGCGGCTTGTATAAACGTGTCGTTAAATTTATTGCACAACTCATGCGTTTTTTTTTTCGGAAAGTTCTTTCTGATTGTGTCATCTACGCTCGCTTGTGTAATACTTCCCATTAATTTGTTCGCCATCTTCCGCGTTTTCTAACTGTCATTGGTCTGTTGGGAAAAGTGGGACAAGTGATATTTGCTTCCAGCCTGGCGTATTTTGGCTGTTACCAAATTCCGAAAAGTTCGAAACTCTTGCCTCTTCAGCGTATCCTGCGGTTCCTTCCGACATTTCTTGCCATCTTTATCTTTCGAATAACAAAGTTCCATTATTTCGGTTGTGATTCGGAAGTTCCATTATTCGGAAGTTCCATTATTTCGGTTCTTCAATTGTCTTTGCTTTAATTTTACACACCTACTGGAACGCTCGTAGATATCACGAAAAATTTCAGTTACCTTTAAAAACTACCAGTTTAAAAATGGGGTTTCGTGCATGGCCTCAAGAAGCACATCCTCATCCGTGTTAGTGGTGGTGCAGAAACTTTATTTCCAAAAAGGGTCCTGAAGGACACCTGACAGGTGTCAAGGTGTAGAGGGCATATCCAACGTCGAGACGGGAAGCCCGAGACTCTCCGTCGCTACGCGGACCTACTGGACAGCCCAGATTTGATATTTAAGTTCGCTGCTCCTGAGAGCACTGTCCCACTTGCTCTTATCCTCCAGATAGGAGGCTTGCGTAGCACAACCACACAACATGTGACCCAAGTTCACACGCCCATCACACTTTGTACACGTAGCAGTTCCGCCGTAGTCCAATCCGATGTGGTTCATCCTCCAAGGATTGGCACATGAGTCCGTTTGTAGCATGCGGAGAGTGACTGATTGCGGCCTGTCAAGTCCCGGGAGTGCAAATTCACGTCAATTTAAGCGGAAGTGCTTGGTGAGCTCGTTGTAGGCCCGAAGTTGATCCTTAAAAGCCCTGTGTGGAGACGGGGGTAGTTGGGAGGGAGCGCGGCTGATGAGTCCTCGCGCCGCCTCGTGTGCGGATTCATTGAAGTTCCGCTGTCCTCCACCGAGGTCGCCTATGTGGGATGGAAACCACACTATGAAATGATTACTAATGTTTCTACCTTCCAATAACTTGGAGACTTTGGCATCAACCCCTCCCCTGGCGAGGGCCCGAGTGGAAGCCCTGGAGTCGCTATAAATTACGCTATGTTGAGGATGAAGCAGAGCAAGTGCAATGGCCATTTGCTCAGCAACCTCAGGATTCTTGGTAAACACGGAAAGTGCGTTGCACATCCGTTCTTGAGCATCAATTACGGCTATCGAAAAGGCCTGTTTTCCATTTATCTGAGCAGCATCTACAAAAGCCGACTCCTGAGGGCTCTCGAGAGCCGCAGCTAGAAGTGCCTTGGCGCGAGACCGTCTCCCCCTTGCTTAAAGACAGGGTGGACTTTTCTGGGGAAAGGACGGACCCCGATTGAGTCTCTGATTTCTCTGCTAAGGTTCCTGACACTCTCCCTATTCTGTTCGGTAAAGATGCCCAGAGTGGTCAGAATGTCTCTGCCTGCCCTATGCCTGACAGTCGAACTACCTGTGCAGTGTGCTGGGCTTCTGTGATTTCTGATAACGTATTGTGAACACCTAGTTTCAGTAGGAGATCTGTGGATGCATTGATAGGAATCCCTAAAGCTACCTTAAAAACCCGACGAATCATGGTGTAGAGGCGTTTCTCTTCGGTTTTCTTCCAATTGAGAATAGCCGCAACGTAAGAAATATGGCATAGGACGAATGCATGGATACGCCTGATGGCGCACTTTTCGCTTATACCTCTACTCCTGTTGAGAATATGTCGAAAAATTCATAACGTAACGCGTTTTTCACTTCCCCGGTAATCTTCTGTAACACTGAGTTATTGGATCCGTTTCCTTCAATAATTAAGCCCAGAACTCTGATGGAAGTGACCTCCGGAATGCGATTGCCGTACATGCCAAAAAGCGCGATGTTGTCCTCCTGTCCTTCTCCCAACCCCTGGGCTTGCGCCCTGGTCTAGATGGGCTATAGAAAAGCAACTCCGACTTCTTTGAGGAGCATTTAAGACCCGCGGGGGTGAGGTTGAGCTCTGTGGCCCTGACAGCTTCTTGCAGTCGAGCCTCCAATTCGCCGTCACTGCCCCCCGCACTCCATACGGTAACATCATCAGGTAGATGGTGTGTTCAACCCCCTTAATATCAAGAAGTGTTCTAGCTAATTTGGACATGACCAGATTGAACAAAAAGGGAGACAGTATACCGATCCTTCAGGAGTTCCCCTGTCTCCAAGCGCGAGGAGTTCTGATATAATATCACCAATGCGTAGGGAGGCGGTTCTGCCGCTAAGAAAAAATCGAAAGTTAGAAAAGAAACGCTCGCCGAGACTAAGGTACGATATGGCCTGGAGTATAGCCGTGTGGCGTATATTGTCGAAGTCTTTTTCTACATCAAGGCCCAGAATGACCCCCGTGTCATGAGTTACGCGATCTAGTAGCTTATTTTTGATCAAGAGCATAGCTTCCTGGGTCGAAAGAACCGGGCTGAAGCCGATCATGGTATAAGGGAAGAGCTGGTTGTCCTCCGCATAACCGGAGAGCCTGTTCAGCACAACATGCTCCGCAATCTTGCCGAGGCAGGACGTCAGAGATATCGGTCTGAGGATTTTTAATCGAAGAGGCTTGCCCGACTTAGGAATGAGTATCGTATTAGCGTGTTTCCATGCATCTGGGACGAAGCCCTCCCTCCAGATATTATTGATTTGCCTGGTTACATAGCTGATGAAATTCTCCTCAAGATTACGAAGAACTCTGTTTGAAATACCGTCAAGGCCAGCAGCAGATGTACTGTTCCTGAATCGCAAAACGAATTTCCCCCTCCAAAAAAATCTCCGTCAAGCGCGTGGTTGGGAGAACCGTCTACATTACTGAAGGGGGGACGAAAGTCTGCGTTTTCAGAAGTGGCATGTACTGAATGGATAGATCTTCTAAGATCTCGTCATCCTTAGCATCCTTCTCCGCCTTGTGAATTATTTTACTCAGTAGCGACCACAGGGTTGGTTTGGATCTGGAGCCATTTTCATCTAGTAGATGTCTGAGGAGACTCCAGCGCCTCCCTTTGCGAAGTTGGCCGTCTAAAGAATTGCAAATCTCATCCCATTGTTGCCTACATAGAACTTTACAGTACTCCTCAATCTCTCTGTTTAGCAGCGTGATCTTTTCCCTAAGTCTCCTCTTCAGTCGTTGGCATTTCCACCACGCTAGTATTGATTGCTTAGCCTCAAGGAGATTAGCTAATCTGGGGTCCATCTTTTCAGTTTTAACATCCATGAGGATGGCTTTTTCCGACGCCCGAATGTCCAGCCCAAGCTGATCTATCCAACTCTCGAGCAGAGGATATCCTCTGCTCGAGATTTGGATAGCCAATACCTCTCCCGATTAGGCAGATATCTGCCTAATCGGGAGAGGTATTGGGATGGGCCCTCAATGTGCGGAATTCATCCCAATCAGTTTTAACTCTCAGCTTCTTAGAGACTACCTCGAATCTGATGATTAGAATATAGTGATCGCTGCCGAGGTGTATATCAGTATTTACCCAGCTAGGTTTCTCGATTCCCCGGACAAAAGTTAGGTCCGGCGTCGAGTCCCTGCACGTAGAAGTGCCGCATCTAGCTGGGTGACCCGAGTCGGTAATGAGAGTGAGACTAAGGCTCGAGGCGTGCGTCCATAACCTTTCGCCCTTGCCGGTGGAGTAAAGGTATTCCCGCGTTTGGTGAGGGGCATTGAAATCCCCACCAACGATCAGAGGAGCGTCACCGGCTAGCCGTGCCACTTTACTTAGGATGGCCTTGGAGCTCTGCCTCGATTCTTTTGGGCTACTATACAAATTGAGGAGAAATATGCTGCTGCTGTTGCCTACATAATTATTAAGAATGATCTCGACAGCGATGAATTCCACCTTACAATGCGACGTAAGGAGCTTATGTCGGATATAAGGGATCTTCTGAATTATCAAAATAGCCACACCCCGGCCTCTATCCTCCCGGAGACTCTCCACCTTGTATCCCGTGAAAGGGAGGTCAGGTGCAAGAGTCTCCTGAAGCATAATACGATGTGGTTTCTGGTCTAATGTGGTCTGTGGTGGTCTAATTAGCTGCAGGAGGGCCGCCTTTTTTGAGCTAAATCCTCACCAGTTCCATTGGCAGGCTCTAAACGCATTACTTATCGAGGCCATCTTGACCTTGCTGGATTGCGTTATTTAGTTTCGTATTAGTGTGGGATCTGGCCTGGTCTGCTAAAAGGTTGGGATATATCTTCACCATAGCTGGAACTACCGTACCATTCAAGTATGCCTCGATGTTTTGCAGCCTAGCCCTGACGCTCTCCTCATTGTGCTTGATAATGGTGAGTCGGTCGTTTATCTGCTTGATGCTATCATTAACGGCAGATAGAGCCTCCTTGATTTCCGACTTTGCCTTAAGCTGCAATTGAGTGGGCGTAGTAGGGCCCACTTCTTGGGAGCTGGACACTCTGCGGCCTTGCCCTCTGACGGAGCAACCTCCATGGACCTCGGAACGTCGGTATATAAGGGACACTCTCCCTTCGACGGAAGAACCTCCGTCGACCTCGAAACCTCGCTATTACAAAACCTCGCAGAATTACGTACGTCTCCTCGTATCTCAAGGTCAGGAGATAAGGAATACTGGAAAATAGAATTATTCGAAAAGCCACCAAGGCAGCAGGCGGCATCAGCACAGACACAGACATGCTGCTAGAGATGGGCACCCATTACACCATAACACCTGGATGACCCTCAAGTTAATGCGATATTCTCGTGCTCAGTAACAGCAAGACGTGCAGTCCGATTTGGAAACCAGCGCACTCATTTTTCTGGGGAACGAGATAGCACACCGAGGATTCTGCTGCCAGGCTGACATTGAGCCCGAAGACCTGCCGTCTGACACGGTGGGTGGAGGGAGAGGCTCTGGACATATCATAAATTTACACAACACTATAGGTTCAGCCATCTGAAACTTTCAGTAGCTCACAGATCGCGCACAAGAGGACAATCAGTAGCCTGGCGTGCGGTAGGATGCAAACATACACTTTTTCTCACCAAACCCTATGCCATCGACAGTGCCCGGAAAAATACCAGAATACATGCGCATAGTGCGGACTATTAGCCGTTTTACTCACACACGTTTTGGGCCCGTAATTTTGAACCACAGGCCGCCAACAGAAAATTTCACATCAGTAATTACGAGAAGTTGAAGGCCAAAGTACGAGTTCCGGTCGTACACCCGGCGGAAGACGCCGCCAAAGACCACGGGCTGCTGGCCGTCGTCTGACGAACCGCACACCCAGAAGTTTCCTGTCGGGTGGTTACGTTCAACAAATATGACCAATAAGTTCGCATTATCTATCTATACGTATGTGTGTGTCTCTCTCTCGAGCACAAGGAAGGAGCGTACAAAAGTCTCTCCACCACCTGCACAAAATTAAAGCAATCGATGTAAAGTTAAAAAGTGGAGGTGCTGGGTATCGATCCCAGTACCTCTCGCATGCTAAGCGAGCGCTCTACCATCTGAGCTACACCCCCGCACGAGGAACAGTGCACGACGTACAGAGTTTTAAAGAGTCTATCTCCTCCTGGCTGCGCCGCTCTTGCTTTTGACCCAGATTAAATCCAGTTCAGCGCCGAGTTGACTTTGCGCAACGGAGCACGTAAAACATCACCGGTTTCCTTCGTATTGTCCGTATGAGACTTCTAACTCCGTCGGGGGTGTAGCTCAGATGGTAGAGCGCTCGCTTAGCATGCGAGAGGTACTGGGATCGATACCCAGCACCTCCATGACTGTTTTGTTTTTGTATTTGCAGTAAATTAAAGAGTGCGGTAGTCATAAAAAGATAAATTTAACGAACGATATATTACTAAATTGCTAAGGTGACATGATTTGTTCTATTGGTTATTTCTGTTAAAAGTGATTATGAAAACTGAAGTGGAAACGAAAGGACTCATTTACTGACCCACTTTAGCGGATGATAGCAGCGAAGAGCTGTTTTTTATCGCCTTTCGTGGGGTGCAAAATCCCTCCATGGCTGAAATTTCGGATCCGCTCTCCCGGTCATTGCTGGGACTTTATTTGCGTCCATAACGGTTGTAAAAACCTTCCATGTGCGGTAGTGCAATATACGCTATGTTTAATACGGGCCGTCATTGGTAGTGTAGTTAACTATGTGAGGTACCAAAAGTGTTTCGTTGGGCAGTGCTTTTCATCTCCATATGATGTCTTGCTTTAATTTTATTTTAAGTTTCGTTTTTGAATGCTGTTTATTTAGGGCGAAAGCGTTAGATCTATGTTTCATGAAACGCGTGAGATGCAAAAAAAGTGCTGAGATGCATGGAATCCTGCAAAAAAATGTTGAAGTTACGCGAGTCGGGGATGGCGTGCCAGGAAAGGGAAACGAGTGCGCAAGTGGAGTAGTGCCGCACAAGCCGCTTTTAGTGTTGGCGCATGGCCGCTGGAGGAAAGGCGCGCTGGCTTGCGTGCGCTCTCATCCAGCGGCCGGGGTTGGCGTCACCGACCGGGGCTTACAGGTTGCTCCTGGCGATGGCTAGTGGGCGAACCGAGCTTCGCAGGGTGCTGTCCAGGGGCTGATCAGCTAGTGCTGGCTGAGGCGTCAAACTGCAAAAGAAACTTCTGAGGAGATCAACAGATGGCTAAACTAAGCTTTCACCTTCACATTATTAGAAGGTTCTAAAAATCTCTCGTGTGCTTTATGTTTAGCACGTTGAACTAAGCTATTATATATAATATTATACTAAAAAAGCTAGCTGCTCATATGGAGATGCATATGCGAGATGTGCGACTTTAACCGAACGGTTTACTGCAATAAAGATCGAAGTTGTGTATATACGTGTAAAAGGTATGCGTAAAACTTGCCTTGGAATTTTTATGAACTACTTGGTGCCGTGAACAAATAAAGTAAAGTAGGAAACCATGGAGGGTGAGTGAGGCACTAACATATTCTTTGAGCATTTGAAACCCACGGTTTAGTTCAAGTGTTCATTCAGGTTGTTCTGTATAAGCAGCATTTCAAAATATCATGCACCATTCCGTCTAACGAAGACGATGGTTGGCCTAATGCCAAGCTTTCTCGTAAGAGATTCCTTGGTTGCCGTCTGAGTATAGTGCCTAGAATATACTAGTATATTCTAGGCACTATAGTCTGAGTTTGCACTTTGACTCCACCCAGATAGGACTTTTTATCGCAGTGGCTTTGACTTTGAAATTTCACCATTTCATTTCACACGAAGACAGCTTCGCGTTCAACTATCATCGTCATGAAGGTGTGCATAATTTTTCTGTCTATTTTTTGTCTAATTCTGTCTAAAAAAAGACGGCGATGGTCGAGTGGTGAAACGCTCGTATCGTAAGCGGGAGGTACAAGGTTCGATCCTGGGCCGCCGGAAACCCACCGGTTTCTTTAAAGGGTACAAGCTTGTCTCGACGGTGGAACAAACGCTTGGAGCTTGACCTCAAGCAGCCGTGGGAGGCGACGCGGGAGGTCCCTCGAACCCCTTCGGGCGGGGTCTGGGACCTCTGGGCACCCACCAGTTCAAAGTGTACAAGCGCCCCCGGTCTCGGCGGGGGATGAAGGGCTTGGGCACGCACTACCACTGCGGCAGACGTGGTAGGTTCCTCTGGAGCCGCTGGTCACCCACAAGAATAAAATTGGGGACAGGCGCCCCCCGAACGGGGGATTCAGTGTACTGGAAACCGTTCCACCACGTCGGTTTGTGCCATGGGGTACGAGAATGTAGGAGGTACTCCGGTACCGCTGGGCACCAACCGGTGAAATATTGGTACAGGCACCCCCTGCACAGGGGATCTCGTGCTTGGGAAGCTACCCGACTTTGTCGGGAAATGCCCCGGTGGGAGGCTTCGCAACTTTTTAAAACCGCAGCGATGGTTCACAGGTACAGCACTCGCCTCGTATGCGGGAGGTACTGGGTTCGAATCCTGGTACCACTGGGCACCCACCGGTTTCTTTAACTGGTACAGGCGTCCCTGGTCGAGTGCGGACCCTTGAAAGGGGAACTCACGTCTGGAAAGCTGCCTTTACCCCAGAGAGGGGCCCCTGACCCTTGTCCATTTGGCGGGGACCCCGGCCACCATGCCGCGTTGCGCCATTGCCGGGGGTGAAAGAGTCTGGCGGCATGTCCTGCCACAGGCGGTTGCGAGTTGAGCGTCCACCGTGGCTGTGAAAGGCACCATGTGCATTCGTGTGCCCTGGTGGCACCGGGCACCTACCGGTAAAATAGGTACAAGTGACTTCCCGGCCTGGCGCTCGGCCCTTGTGTGGGACTACAACGCTTGGGAAGTTCACCCGGCTTGCACGGGAGGAGGAGGAGGAACAACTTTAATTACACAGCATGTCAGCGCAAAACGCGCTGGATGAGAGTGGATCCCTCTTCACAGGATTCCATATGCTGCCTTCGCCACCTGGCCCCTGGTAACCAGCCGTAGCTGATCCTCCAAGGCGGGGCTGGACAGCAAGATCTCCCATCGCTCGCTAGGGGTAAGGGTGGGGTTCTTAGTGGAGGAGTTGCTGATGAGGGGTGGGTGTTTTGGGCTGACGTCGCACTCTCCTATCATGTGGCGAAGAGTACCGAGCTGCTTGCATAACGGGCAAGTCTTGTCGTACTGATTTGGGAACATGCTGTTCAGTAAGCGAGGGTGAGGGAAAGATCCTGACTGAATCTGTCGATACAGTACTTGCTGCTCCCGCGTGAGTTCTGGGTGCGGGGCAGGAAGTTTCTGCCTATCCTCTCGATAGTGCCGCACTATCTCTCTGTAGGTCACCATAGGTTCACCTCTGGCCTCCTCCTCAGCCGTTGCCCGGAAGCTTATTTCTAAAATGCAGGGAGCCCAGCGCATAGCAACCATACCGACACAGGATTGGCTGGTGAGCAGGAGCGACGCCATGTCGTCACACGTAGCAACGATGAGGAGAACACTCTCGTTACCAGCTACCCTAGATGGGCGCAACCGGCGCAGCGCCTGTGCGAAGTTCGAACCACTGAGCGGGCCACAAGCGCTTTGGGCACGCTTGGGAAGGTAAAAGCACGGCCGCTGGTGCGCCTCTCATCCAGCTGCCGTGGTAAAAGAGTTCAAATCCAGAGGGGCGCTTGGGTAAGGTAAGCGCCAAGGAAACGAGTGTGTGCGGGCAATGCTAGGAGCAAATAATAATAATCTTTATATGCCAGCGGTGAGCGGGCCTGTGAATGCTAAGGAGCAAGTGCGCGATGCCTTACCGCCGAAAAGTGAGTTTTTACCGCACCACGGACGCGTTCGCGACCCTTCAGTGGCTTTCTTGTACTTTTGTTCATACGTTACTAATAATTACCATTTCAATGTCTGCACTCTCCTGGCCAAGGGTCGGCGTACTTCGTAAATAAAATCTCCACATTATGTATGTACATCAGGTGTGCCGCACATAATTTCCTTTATTTTGTTGGTGCCCCAATGGACGTGCGAATGCAGCAAGGAGCTGTAATTTGGAACTGATTTGATTTGGCTGTAGGGTTTAACGCCCCAACGCAACGCAGGCGATGAGGCGCGCCGTAGTGGAGGGCTCCGGATTAATTTTGACCACCTGGGGATCTTTTGCGCCGAAATCTCGTACATATGGGCGTTTTTTTTCCGCGGGTTCGATTTCCGCGGCCGGAAATCGAACCCGCGACCTCGTGCTCAGCAGCGCAATGCCTTAGCCACTGAGCCTCCGCGGCGGGTTGTAATTTGGAACTCCCAACGAGGTCAGGTCCCTTCCGTTGACCGCATCCTGTTGTTTTGTTGCTGCTGCGTACTCGTCTTTTTTTTTTTTTTTTTTCGTAAGGTCAGCAAGCAAATTTGTTAAATTATACGGCTTGACAGCTATTAATTTGGAATGGTATTTTTACAGCAGCTAACTTCGCTCTTATACTGGACGATCTACTTTTATATATGACTTGAAAAGACGAACTGTGGCAGATAGCTTCAATTTTCGGCGTGTAAAGATTCTCCAGGAGCTGTGTTGAAAAGTAATCGGCGGCCTCAGCCATTTTCTCCACCTCAAAATGGCCCGTTATTTTGCCGTATAGGGTGCTTTGAAGAAGTTCAACTTTGTTTATTATTAACGCCTTAGTTTACATACCTTTTGATTTGCTGGCAGCTGAGTACAACATGTTCAAAATGTGAGGGTACAGCAGCTGGTAGGCGACGATAGGAACAGAAACTGGTACGGCATCAATGTTGCACTTTCTTTATTCATGTGCCAGAGCCACATAAAATACAGTACACAGAGAACAAACCGCATCAGTTAAGTAAACAAATGTGTACCAAACACCATGCTACAGGGATTTATTTACAGTAATACAACCACACTACAGGGTGGTTGTATTACTGCAAACTGCAGTGTAATACAACCACCCGCAAGCAAAGATATGCTGCTAGAGGGGAAATAATTTTGAAGTGCACTGCTGCCAGAGACAACTTCATTTAGCACACGGAACAGAAATGTGCACATTTTCTCGAAGAGTTAGTGAGCAAGTTAGAATGATTTCATTTATGTGAAGATATTGTGATAAACCTCTTGTTCTCCCTCCAATCAGGACTAAAGCCCTTCCTCCTCTTCCATTATGACTAAAGCTGGAATATTTGCAACATGGGATAAACACCCTCGTTGTGGCATTAGCTGCTGTACACATACATATCAAGTGAAGGCGATCTCATTTTAATCAGCACCCTTGTATTCAATTTACACCAAGTGCCCCTGGCACTCCGTGTACTCGGTGACAATTAGATATTGTCATGGTTTTCTGCTAAGTGTTCTACGAAGCTACCAAGACATCTGCACAGATCGTAGGAATATTTCTGTGAGCAGGTGACATTTCGACAGTGGTGGCTTATGGTGGTAGAGCTGGTGGGAAATGAGAAGGCTTAATAACATCATGTCAGAAGCATAACATTAGCTGAATGAGTAAGTAACGAAGAATCTTTATTAAGGGATGGCCTGAAGCCACAATGAGAAATGAGAAGCCTATGCTATTATTAGCTTAATAACAGTGAGATATCTTTAATAGCTCACTCAAAAGACTCAGGAAACAAAGGCCTGATGGCCTTAGGACTCCAGCTAAATCTCAGAGAGTGCTGTTTTGCTGCCCAGAAGCTGACCACATTGTCCCCAAATATGGTGTTTTACCAGATCCTGCCAAATTGCCTGTTGTAATGGAATTCCAGAAGCAGAAAATGTTGATTACCTTTTGCAGCTTTACTGACATTTGCTCGTACTTAAGACACCCACCCTGTGATCAACTACGAATCTCATTGGGTCTCTGACCCAGCTCCTCAGCAAGTATAGCGGCCCCTCTAAGTAGTCAACAGCTAGTGAGGATGCATTTACTAAACTGTGCCATCTCCTCTCATCCCTGCCAATCCTGCACTATTTAAACCATAGTGCTCCAACCGGAATTCACTCCAGTGCAAGTGGTGTTGGTTTGGGGGCAGTTCTCGTTGTACGCAAGGCAGTATATAATGGGCATGTAGTCACATATGCAAGTTGTACTTGGTTAATATCAAAATGATGACAAGGGAACGCCCGGTCATGGTTGGTTGAGTGCGAATTGCTGCCCATACCGTTGCAGCTGCTCTGTCAAAGTAGTTATGGACCACCATGTGCTTTTCTGGCTGTCCCCGCTAAAAGATCCATTTGATTGCCTAGCAAGTTAGGCTTTGAGAACTACAGGACTATGACATACAAGCCATTTATTGCTCGGGCTGTAGGCACCATGATGCTGACGCTCTTTACCGTTCTCTGCTGCTGCATGACAATGAGGAAGTCTCAAGCACTGATTGCTACATGTTGTCACTCGAGATACAGTAATCACTCGTCAACTGAAAGTCATAAAATCCGCTGAAAATTTTGTTTCGAGTTACCGAAATGCAGAAAACTTCTGGCCAGGTCACTGATATAAGAGCTAGTGCTGCTAACAAAGGCAAAATAATTTGCAGGGAAACAAATTTTTATGATTTCATAAGAATGGCGTGATGCTCGCCCATTTCGCCTTCGCATCTGGTCTTAGAAAGGTGTTCTTCAACTGCTCGATGCAAGCGCATAAATCAAAGGTTGCCACCGCTACATTCTACTTTGATGCGAAGCGGGTGCAGCATGTTTTTTGTTTGTGCCATAATAGGCACTTCTCGAGGCTCCTTATCATCCATACGATAAGCTGCATTGGCCACAGCTACGTCAACGATGCAGGCATTTGTCAGCATTCCGGTCATGAGGACATCGGCCTCCTACAACTCGTCCTCCTTGTGAATTCGCCATTCCCGACTGTTTGGCACATAGTGGGGAACTAAGCGTTCGAACAGAGACCTTATCAGCTGCCTGTAGTGGGCTTTGCTGCATGTCCTCTCTGCCAACATTTTGAGATATCCATGGTCTTGCAAAAAAAAGTTTTGAGATAAAGGGGTGCAAATACATAGCGCCTATGACGAGAAAAAGTTTCGACTTAACCAATATTTCAAGATAGCTGAGATTGTGTTATTGAGGGATTACTGTATACTAAATGTTATCAGAGTAAAAGAAAGATTCATGGATTTCCTCCATCTTGAGCTTCCTGTGTGGCTTATTTGCATATGGTGCACCTTAGACACTATGCCAGAAATCATCACACTTTGCCATTCATGATGAAATGCTGCTCCAGTACAAGCATTGAACCAAAGGCAGCAAATGGCTTGTCTAATTCCGTGGCATCTAGACTCACAAATATGTGCCTATTTTCATAAAGAACTGCACTGTGCCCATGCTGGGGCATACAAAATATATCAACACTTGCAGTTCTACTGGTGAGGCACGTACATTTCAATTTGTCAATACGTTCATTCTGTGTTCCATGCCGATGCCAAAAAATCTCTACTCCTTGACGGAACTGGTCTTATGCAGCCTTTACTATTTTCAGTGTGCTGTCGACTACTTGATGTGGTATGCAGAGACTGCCTGCTGCTACTGTGCGCAAAGCTGCCTCCTTTGTTCCGTGGCAATTAACTGTGCAACAAAGAGCATCCCGTAAAAAGCCTAGTAACCTAAAATGGGTTTTTTCATTCAAAGTTATCAAGGCTCTCTTCAAAGCTTGCTGTACCATTTACAGCACCAGTGCATACCATCCTGACACTGCCACACATGCTACAACCAGCCTATCTCCATTTTTTTCTTCGTGTAAACGCAAGCCCCCGCACACCATTGCCCTGATCACTCAAAGTGAACGCTTATTGTTGATGTTGCTAAGCACTCAGGATAATTTCATCAACTGGCCTGATCATTAACAAAGATAGCAAGATCAAGAGTGTCAGAAGCCACACCACGATGGCAGCACGCCTCATTTTACCTATTTACCAAGCTCACTCATCAGGCTGTGGTTGCCACCAAGTTCTCCTGGCTAGAGCAGTAAACTGCTTTCGCATTATCATGGCCTCTACCGCGTCGTCAAATGTACATATCCCGCAAATATGTGGTTCGGCTTTTACTCCACCTCTCCAGCACCAAAACATCCATGACGTCTATTTCCATCACCTGAAGCCTTAAATAGACCCTTTTATCATCTCATCTGCCATGTTGCTAGAGGATGGCTTTTTTTTTCTTGTGGGCAACTGCAAGAAAGACTGTCACCAACACCATGTCCACTTAAACAATTGACAGACATAACCAGCGTCGGGCATTCGCCATGAATGGCCATGCACAACAGAAGAGCCACTATCCGCACTCCTACAACAAAAGGACACCAACTCTTGGCCATCGTAACGTTTTGGGACTAGTCCTCTCAGTCCAAGAATAAATCTTCCCTTCAACTATGAAAAAAGACAAGGAGGGGGTTGACTTTCAGGGATACATCCACGTGACTGTCTGCCCACTGCACTGAAACACTCCACAGCAAAACAAAAACACACAGCACCACACGCCCCAGAATGAACAACAGAAAAAAGTTGAGGGTGAGGAATTTGCACAGAGCTACATATACGTGACTGTCTGCCCGCTGCTCTGAAGCAGCACTTCACAGCAAAATGAAAAAAACACAGCACTGCACGGCCCAGAATGAACAATACAAAAAAGTTGGGGAGGAGAACTTTACACAGGGCTACGTCTACGCGACTGTCTGCCCGCTGCACTGAAGCACTTCACAGCAAAACGAAAAAACACGGCACCGCACGCCCCAGAATGAACAACAGAAAGAAGTTGGGGAGGAGAACTTCACACAGGGCTACGTCTACGTGACTGTCTGCCCGCTGCACTGAAGCACTTCACAGCAAAACGAAAAAACACGGCACCGCACGCCCCAGAATGAACAACAGAAAGAAGTTGGGGAGGAGAACTTCACACAAGGCTACGTCTACGTGACTGTCTGCCTGCTGCACTGAAGCAGCACTTCACAGCAAAATGAAAAAACACGGCACCGCACGCCCCAGAATGAACAACAGAAAAAATCTGGGAAGGGGACATCACACAGGGCTACGTCTACGTGACTGTCTGCCCGCTGCACTGAAGCACTTCACAGCAAAACGAAAAAACACGGCACCGCACGCCCCAGAATGAACAACAGAAAGAAGTTGGGGAGGAGAACTTCACACAAGGCTACGTCTACGTGACTGTCTGCCTGCTGCACTGAAGCAGCACTTCACAGCAAAATGAAAAAACACGGCACCGCACGCCCCAGAATGAACAACAGAAAAAATCTGGGAAGGGGACTTCACACAGGGCTACGTCTACGTGACTGTCTGCCCGCTGCACTGAAGCACTTCACAGCAAAACGAAAAAACACGGCACCGCACGCCCCAGAATGAACAACAGAAAGAAGTTGGGGAGGAGAATTTCACACAAGGCTACGTCTACGTGACTGTCTGCCTGCTGCACTGAAGCAGCACTTCACAGCAAAATGAAAAAACACGGCACCGCACGCCCCAGAATGAACAACAGAAAAAATCTGGGAAGGGGACTTCACACAGGGCTACGTCTACGTGACTGTCTGCCCGCTGCACTGAAGCACTTCACAGCAAAACGAAAAAACACGGCACCGCACGCCCCAGAATGAACAACAGAAAGAAGTTGGGGAGGAGAACTTCACACAAGGCTACGTCTACGTGACTGTCTGCCTGCTGCACTGAAGCAGCACTTCACAGCAAAATGAAAAAACACGGCACCGCACGCCCCAGAATGAACAACAGAAAAAAGTTGAGGGTGAGGAATTTGCACAGGGCTACGTCTACGTGACTGTCTGCCTGCTGCACTGAAGCAGCACTTCACAGCAAAACAAAAAAACACGGCACCGCACGCCCCAGAATGAACAACAGAAAGAAGTTGGGGAGGAGAACTTCACACAAGGCTACGTCTACGTGACTGTCTGCCTGCTGCACTGAAGCACTTCACAGCAAAACGAAAAAACACGGCACCGCACGCCCCAGAATGAACAACAGAAAAAATCTGGGAAAGGGGACTTCACACAGGGCTACGTCTACGTGACTGTCTGCCCGCTGCACTGAAGCACTGTCACAGCAAAACGAAAAAACACGGCACCACACACCCGCAAACAAACAACAAACAGGAAGTAGTACCTCAAAACAAACAACAGAAAATGCTGGGGGGTGAGAAGGCGTGGTCAAGGGGCTTGTGTTTTCAGAGAGGAGACGAAGTAAGGAAACAGTTAATGTCCCTGGCCGTGCATCTTCGCATGGGGAACATTTGCGCCAACACTGCGGCAAAGAACATGAGGGCGCTTTCGGGCTGCCTTCAATGCTGCATTGTTTGGTGGTCGCCCAGCCGGCACTCTCTTGGACCCCTTGGTAAGCCCTGGACGGCGCCTCGACAGGGCTGTGGGCTGCACTTTTATAGTACGGCCACGCCTCAATTCGAGGCCAAGTGCCGAATTCATCGCCATGATGGCCCCTACACCACGCTGCTGCTTACACAATCTTTGCAAGCGCATGCTTGCACTTGTCAGGTGCTTTCTGTACGAGTCTTTGTGCCATTCAGCCTCATGAATTTTTCTCATCTCGGCAATGAGGGCTTCCAGGTTGTCATCTGCATCCTGCACAAACAGTTTCATAAGAAACTTTCACAAAAGAGGCAAAAGGGAGAGGATTACCTGATCTTGAGTAAAATTAGATGGGTTTTAAAGCAATACTTGCTTCCAAAGACAGCAATTTATAACCAGGACACTAATTTTATCGGAGAAATAAATATTTTGCTACAGTACAAAAAATGCTATCACAGCACACGTCAATAGTGTTCGGATTTAATAGACACTTGCTATACGTATTCATTGTATTGAGGAATGGGGTATCGGTATGCGAGTAGTGGACCCTTCATTCCATAACACCGGAAGATTTGACGGGACCATAAAGACACAATACAACTTAGCAGGCTTCTTGACTTCTTTTTCGTTGTCCCATCTAGTTTTTGGGCTGGTATGCAATAAATGCATAGCGCCAGTGGCTTTTGACTGCAGAAAAATTTATTACATTGCATTATATTTTTATTGACTGTGCTCTGAAAGTATGACACTGCACAACAGCCTTTCACAAATGTACATTCTGCCCAGAGCTGCACGCACGTGCGTTCAAAGATTAACAAGTGGTTTGAAAGCTGCAGTTTGCCTAGCAATTCATTCATACTTGTTTCACATTTGCATGCAAATGAAAAGAACTTGGGGCAAATTCAGCAGAATGGTGTTCAATATAAATAAAAGCGCGAGGGTTCCGGCTAGTTGGTAATCCATTAGCAACACAGCGCGAAAAAAAGACCAAGGAGTGCGTGGGTGGTATCACAACCTAGCGCAACATTGGACATAGGTTTCCTGATAACTGATAGAAAATACTTGAGAGCATAACAGCACATATGGGATAGTGCTTGTCTTGTTTGTGTTCTTTTGTTGCGCTTCAGTGCGTTTTTCGAGCTAGGAAATATTGTGGCAGTTACCTTTTTGGTGTATTCATTTAGGCTATTTATTGCGTGGACAATTTAATATGCCTAGTGAAATGAGACTGGTTTGTGGAATGGCGCACATACCTTCCTGTCTTGCTGCTGCGAACCTGATGTGGATGGCAGCGCATCACACAAGGCATCCTGTTCCGGTTGCTCCTCCTGGCACGGACTGGCCGCCGGTTCTGGCAGAAAGTCCTGGCTGCTACAGGCCACGGGCTCACCATTCTGACACCTCGCCAAGGAAGCACGTTGGCTTGGTGTCACTTCGTCACCCGATGCCATGAAATAGTCAATGCTCGGGCACTCACTGCCAAGTGCAAGCCACCCCAGCTCATGTCTGTCCTCGGCCGTCAGTGCAGGGCAATTCGGGAAAAGCCCTCCATGGTGCTTGTGCACCAGGGCCTGGTGCTTGCAGAATGCCCCTGAGTTGCCAGCTGGGCACGTGCACAGGCCTGTGTGGCCGCACACCTCGTACCACTCGCCGTTGCCACTGGAGCTGGGTACGGAGAAGCAGCCGTCTCCGAGCACTCGAATGTCCGCTGCAGCCTCTTCAGGCATCCTCTTCAGCAGGCTGTGGTAGAGCAGGTGGTGCGTGGAGACCCGGTTGTTGGCGTGCTTCAGGATGCGGCTCTTGAAGTACTCCTCCATCACTTGGCCAACCGACTCCACAAGTGCCACAGCATTGAACGCCTTCGTCCGCGACAACACGATGTCTTTCAGAATCCTGATGGAGGCTTCTGCAAAGTTGTTGGTGTTGTGGCCTCGTGTAGTTAGGTCTGCACGGCACAGCAACAACCACTCCCCCTGCTGCTGCTGCAAGAAGGCCTCGACACGCGCCTTGTAGCCCTCGTGGCTGCTGCCCCGAAGGCCCTCGATGGCTTTGTTGAGGCCCTCCACGCTGGTGGCATACATGATCTGAGAGAAGTCAATGCATAAAAAATTAGAACACAAAGCATTCTAGCACATCACACAGACGTAACGGAATTTAGGTGAAAATTTTCTAGGGATTTCACGTTCCTTGAGCATTGACTGCACACACACACACACACCTTTATCTTGACCATACTGATTTTGAAGATGGTGCTTATTGATAACTAATCTATTCATAATACACAAATCTAAGCGACGGGATGTCTAAGCTTCTACTGTAAGTCATATTTTGAACGGCAGGCCTGCTAATAGCATGCACATCAGGGCGTTTGTTTTCCAACCCCACGTGCTTGTTTGCCTTATCAAGCGCACATTAAATCATGCACTACATCATACATTCACAGATACACATAGCTTTGACACAAGTGGCAATATGCACTTGCTTTGGTGATACATATTTGCGTTTGTTCTGACCTCTTTAACCCTAACTTTCCAGGCAGGAATTTGTGGTTTGGTGCAAGTGGTGATATATGTTTGATTTCGCAAAAAGCTTTGTCCTTATAAACTGGTTTTTTCCACATTGCATTTTTTCCTGCATGTGTGGACGCCATAAAATCTACGCCTGCATTGTGAGGTAATTTGATAAAAATGCTATGCTTTCTGAATCGAAATGTTAAAAACCATTGCCTGTAGTGTCATTAGGACATTGAGGGTTCATGTAGGCTCAAGTGGGCAAAAGATTACTAATCATAAAACTAAGTTTCGCACTCAACCTTTGAGGCAAGCCAAAGACCTGTATCTAAACCATTACGCTGATACTACTCTCATGAATTTGGCTAGGTTCAACGGCAATGGTTCCATGTTCATTTCCTGCCAGACTTCTTTCTTGTGTAACGTCTGCATACTCATTATAGCTTTTTTCAGGTCCTTTCAAATATAAACATTTATACATAAAAACATGCAAACATTAACATCTACAAAGTAAATTTAAAAACTTAAAATTTGTCATTTTAAATGCATAAAGTGTAATGAAATCAGTGTTCTTGCCCGGACTAAATTTTAGCAGCATGTTAACAGCCAGTCCGTAGTACAATGAAAATGTACACTGCTTTCATCATTTGTATAAATGTGCCTAGTTACCTGGAAGACCGTAACATGGCCATGTCATTGCCACTCATGCATTGGTACTGCCACGAAAATACATGGGAAACACGAACCTGCTGAAATTTCGTCATCAAAGCTCTCCTTTGGTCTTTCTCAACATTGTTTCGAGCAGCCGTCAACCACCGCCATTCTGCCTGTGCCACATGAAAATGGCACAGAAGCTGCCTTCCTTCGGGCCAGGTGGTCCTCAGAGCTGCTTTTTCAGCAGCAGAATTGTCTGTCATGAATGCTCCAGGGGCCTATAAATGGGGCAACAAAAATAGCAATGATAATATAAATGAAGTGATGTACTGTATGCACATGATTACGTGTGCAGCTGTCGAAGCGTAAAATTTTAAAATCAAGCGTAACATTTGTGGTGCGCGTATCATTTAAGGTGTGCCTGTGCTTATGAGAAGGCAAGCGCTGCAGGGGGCGGCAGAAAGTTAGATGGGCAGATGAGATCAAGAAGTTTGCGGGGATAAATTGGTCACAGTTGGCACAGGACCGAGGTAATTGGAGAATAATGGGAGAGGCCTTTATCCCTGCAGTGGACGCGTAGATAGGCTGGTGATGATGGTGATGATGATGTGCTTATGAAAATGCAATTCAAGCTCTCTTCATAGGTCAATTTCATTTGCTCTAAATAGGTTTTTGTTATGTTCCTTAAAATTTTTATGGTAATTTGTCCAAAAGGCAGTTGTGTGCCAAACAGCAGGAGAGTGTGCTGCTCCCATTAGCTTTTCGAAAACCACCATTCATTTACAGAACTCATGGAGAGTTACAAACATTTACGTTTTAGTACAGATTAAAGGAGTACTGACACCAAATTTAGAGGCCTAAATAACGATATAATTGGCTTCAGTAGTTTGTACAGATTACCCACAGAAATTTTTGGAGCGATCCGAGGCTGGAAACGCATCAAAAATCGATTTTAATTGCCCTGGCCGCGAACTATTACAAATCGGCAGCACTAGCGAAATCGCTTAGGGTGTGACGTCAGGCTATCCGCGATTTTGCGGCCGATTCAGCATGACGTCATACAGTTGTTTCCGGAACCGGAAGCGATAGCCTGCGCTGTTGTTGTGGGCGGTCTCGCTTCGATAGGAGGTTTGGCTTGGCTGCGGTACCGCTGTGAGCAAGGCTTGCGAAGTGCGCACTTCACGTTTCCGCGCAGGTATTGCCATCTCTCGACCGGTCGGCGCACCGCCCGCCGCGCGCCGCGGGGGGCCGGTCAGCGTATACGCTTGCATCGCGGCAGATATCTGATCGCCGCTTTTAAAATAAGCCCTGATAACAATCCCAAGCACAATTTTTCACCACACTAACACCTACTTTCTCGCATGTGGAACTTCATTTTAACGATCAGATTGATTCAGAAGAGCAGCGACAAGCGGTTGCTACCGTCTTGCTACCGTGGTCTGCGCCGGATCGAGCCGCTGAGTGTCCGAGCTGGCAGGCGCGGCCGGCGTGTGCGCGAACTGTTTCCGAAGGCAGGAAACGCTTCACGATTGCCTGCTTTATCCATTTTTTGCGATTAAACGCGCGGGATCTACAAATTCAGCTCAGCGATAGTCGTAGTTGACCATGGAGCAAAAACGGTGGGCGGAGCGACGCCGACGACGCATCGCATGCACGCATCGGGTCATGTGTCTCAAATTCACGCGTACGACTAGTCGTGGTGACAGTCGTAACGATCAGTCGCATGCGAATCGAGTGTACGCTGGACACATGTACGATTTGTACACGCGATTCGCATGCGACTGATCGTTACGACTGTCACCACGACTAGTCGTAAGCGTGAATTTGAGACACATGACCCGATGAGTGCATGCGACGCGCCGTCGGCGTCGCTCCGCCCACCGTTTTTGCTCCATGGTCAACCACGACTATCGCTGAGCTGAATTTGTAGATTCCGCGCGTTTAATCGCAAAAAATGGATAAAGCAGGCAATCGTGAAGCGTTTCCTGCCTTCGGAAACAGTTCGCGCACACGCCGGCCGCGCCTGCCAGCTCGGACACTCAGCGGCTCGAACCGGCGCAGACCACGGTAGCAACCGCTTGTCGCTGCTCTTCTGAATCAATCTGGTCGTTAAAATGAAGTTCCACATGCGAGAAAGTAGGTGTTAGTGTGGTGAAAAATTGTGCTTGGGATTGTTATCAGGGCTTATTTTAAAAGCGGCGATCAGATATCTGCCGCGATGCAAGCGTATACGCTGACCGGCCCCCGCGGCGCGCGGCGGGCGGTGCGCCGACCGGTCGAGAGATGGCAATACCTGCGCGGAAGCATCGAAACAGGCTACGCAGATGTTCAACTACGACGATCGCTGAGCTGAATTTGTAGATTCCGCGCGTTTGTTCGCAAGAAATTGATAAAGCAGGCAATCGCGAAGTGTTTTCTGCCTTCGGAAACAGTCCGCGCACACGCCGGTCGCGCCTGCCAGCTCGGCACACTCAGCGGCTCGAACCGGCGCAGACCACGGTAGCAACCGCGCTTGTCGCTGCTCTTCTGAATCAATCTGATCGCTAAAAAGAAGTAGCTTATGCGAGAAAAGGGATGATAGTGTGGTGAAAAGTTGTGTTACGGATTGTCATTCGCAGTTAGACAGATAGCGGCAATCAAATATCCGCCAGGATGCTAAGCCTAGAGTTTCCAACACCCGAGCCGACCAGAGCAACGCACGCCGGTTGCGGGGTGTTGGGGCTCAGCGGGCTCTCATTGGCTGTGGCCTCACGACGATTGCAACGATGGCACGACTGCATCTGGCTTGCCAGACGCACGTCGTGAGCCTCCTCCGACCAGCGATCGACGCCAAAACGGGTCCTAACGATCAATCGTAACGATCAGTCGCATGCGAATCGCGTGCACTAGTCGTACATGTGTCCAGCGCTTTAGTGTGAACCGCGTGCAATCCGTAGCAGACGATGCAGCGAACGTCCCTGACGTCACGGAGACCATTACGTCACGGTCCGACGTCACGGAGACCGTGACGTCAGGCAGTCCGCTTGCAGGCTCTCCTTCGAACGGCCATTTTCCCGCGCGGCGACCGAATTTGAAAGTGGTTGCAATAAACGTGCTATAATTAATTATATGTTGGTGGCTGACGCCTTTCGGTTCGATTTTCGTAATTACTGGGACCATAGGTATTCTTTACAGCATAAAAACTGAAAGCGAGAAATTTCGTGTCAGTACTCCTTTAATGAGGTGCCAGTCAGGCTGCAGTACACGAACGTATTTCCCAAAATTGCAAGCTCAAAAGCATTTCAGTCTTGCCTGTCGAACAAATAAGCCCCCCCCCCCCTTCCCTCCTATTCCCACTTCATCCTGCTCCTCCCACTTCCCTTCCTCATCTCCACTCCCTATCCTACTCTTCACTTCCCCTTTCCAATCTCCTGCCCTTCACCTCTACCCTTCCCACCATAGCTTCCCACAACGCCCTGTGACCAAAGGATAAATCACAGGAATTTGTAGAATGGAGGTTAGTTTTCCATTAGTTTCTTTGTTTTTCCAGAAATCAGACCGACGTTCAACCTCCTTCCCCCCACCTCGGGGGTTGTCGGCTCGTTCAAATATGAAAGCATTTTTCAGACAAAACGGCAACGTTTGAGCTGATATCTTCTGCAAGACAACACAGTAATAAAAAAAAAAAAAAGCTAAGCATATAAATCGGCTGTCCCTATCCGCACGCCTCGCGCGGATTATTTTTAAAACTGTCCGCACGCCTCGCGCGGATAACTTTTAAAACTGTCCGCACGCCTCGCGCGGATAACTTTTAAAATTGTCCGCACGCCTCGAGCCCGAATGCAGCCAATGCAGTGCCGTGTGCCGAGTTTCTTTTTCCGGGTGTTATTATTGTTATTATCATGGAGGAAGAAAAATGTTATGGACTCCCCAGTTTTTTCCGCACTCAACTTGGATGCTATCCGCGTGTTACGTTGTCGTGGCTGGTTACTTTAGTGTTCGCTAGTACGATGATTTCCTTACTTAAACCAAGTGCAGCGTCGGTCTGCTAACGCTCGGCTTCGCGTTGTGTGCTGTCCTGAGCCAGCCAGCTCACGGGTGAAGCCGGCGTGCTAAGCCTTCGTCGGAGAAACGGCGACCACGACATCTAGTAACGTTGACCACGACGACACCGACCCATCTCCTGAAGAATCGAGGACGAAGTTTGCCATCGCTAGTTCTGCACTTCCTATCCTACAAGCCACGTTGCAACAATGTGCCAGAGATCACCACACGAACAAATGCTGTGCTGTGATATGGCGAATACTGTGAGGTGAAGATGATTGTGTGCATCGGGGTGTAGTGCTCGATGTACTGCCACATTCGTCTTGTGATTGCGGTGAAGGCGTAAACTTTGTAAATGAGAGCAAAAAAAAAGAGCGAAGTTCCTCCAGTTGCTAGTGGCCTTGGTGCTCTATCCTCATTTTCACAGCGAGCCTTCTCTGACCGTAACACCTTCCCTCGTGGTGGTGTACAGTCATTGCTACTATTTCTCAGGCCCACTTTGTGTTGCACACAGAAGTATCCATTCCACTGAGAGGAGGGGGAATCACCCCCGCAACCTCACCCACCCAGACGTCGTCACCTGTACTCGTACTCTTAGACGTATGTTGTGCTGTCAATGCTGTAAGCATTGTACGACCCAAGATAACGTGTATGCTAGTTCAATCAACACAGTGAAGCACCTGAAGTAGCTTGGTGATGCTTTGAGTTTGTCAGCGTATCCATGGTCGCTGTTCAAGATCTCTATCCAGGTATTTGCAAGAGCACAGCCTGAATGTTTGTAACCGCTTTGCCGACCACATTTTCCCTTCGCCTTATGTGAATCCTTGCCAAGTTACCACCGTCAGGTTCTGTTGTTTTCTTTAGCTCAAAAATCTCTGCCCTCTAATGTCGTACTCCCTGCCTTGCGCTGTTTCCAGGAGGAGGAAGCTCCTCTCACACAAATGCAGTCTTGACCGGCCGACCTATTGCTGAGGAGGGTGCTGATCATCCACTGTGGGACCAAGGCCATTCTTGGCAGTGTGTGCAGTGAAGGTAGTCTATTGGATGTTGACCTGTGTGAGAGACTGCTGATAGCACTGCACCATTCCCGCTATGATTACTCTTCACTGTCCTCTCCTTTACTGCCTTTCCCAGCCTTTCGCTCACTTTCTTCTCAATCCCATTTAGGTCTCCCTTTTTTACTCTAAAAGGAAACCTGTAAAGGAAGAAAAAAAATGCGTAGGGGGAGTAGAAAAAACTTGCAAGCCAAAAAGTGCTCAACAGAAGTCGTTATGCAACAACGGTAGAGGTTTTCAATTATCAGTCGTGGACTCTCTACGAACTCCCCGAGAGGGAATCTGGCATTTCTTGCTCGCATGTATTCCTGTGGTGTGGAGAATCTTGTGACTACCCGTGGACAAAGGGTGAAATGTCACTGTAAAGACCCAGTATATGGTTCAGGAATTAAGTCAACTTAATGCATATAGATGACACTAAATCTTTGTCACTTGAAAAATCTTGCATGTTTTTCACATTTCGCCTCATGTTAGCTCCTTCTGCGCAGGCAGGCTTAGTGAAACTATGTATGAACTCGCTGCACATTGGCTCCAGGGTATCATTTTCGGTCGAATAGCCTGCTGAAAAATACCAAACACTTTCAAATATCAACTTCAGGTTAGTTGTAGTGCAGTGGGAAAGTTTGTCGTGCACTCAGAAGCCATAATGTTTTTCATGACTAAAGCTATGGCTACGTGATAAATCCAACATGTGTAACATGACTTGTTAGACCAGCGACCGTCCTTATGTTTCTTCCCCTCTCTTTGTTTCTGTTGCACCGATTCCATCCAAAAAACACCCTCTAATGTCTGCACAGTTTCACCTAAAAACTAGACCATAAGCTACAGTTGAGGCTAACATCAACCACCCGGAGCTATCGTCTGTGGGTGAAAAGGTGAGGAGCATGATCCAGAACAAAAATGAAAACAATATTATGCTGTTTGGGCAAAAGGTTTATTGTGCTCAATTTCTTTCGGAAAAAAGTTACTAGCGAGTGAAAGTGGATTTCAGATTAGTTTATCTTCAGCATTTCTTTCAGTAAAGTTTTACTAAGGCTGCTCTCATTTATTTCACAAGCTGACATCACAAGCACGGTGAGCTAGGCAACAGCACTGCCTCGACATTAAAATTGTATCATGTAAGGTGTTTCAACTGTGATATTTCCGGCACTCAATAAAATGCAACAATAATGTGTTTAACAATCACGCATATGACTCCACATTACTACCCCTCCCCTTGCATAATACCACCAGAAGCTACTGCATTCTACCTGCCCTTGACATGAATGAAAACAATTTCCGGGCACCTTTCTTTGGCACTGATGTCACCTATTTCCCTTTTAATTACAAAATTATGAACAAGGTAATGGTCCTTTTATAGCAACCTGAAACGAAATTTTGTGTTTACTTTTTCCTTTGTGCTGATTGAAGAGTGGTGTTACTAAGGCACCTATGTCGAAAGCAGCCCTGTTCTCATATTCCTTGCCCCTGTGAAGAATAAAGGTGATTTAAAGGACTACTGACATGAAATTTCCAATTTGAGCAACTATGCAAATAGCTTCTTGTGTATGTAATCTTTTAGAAGTTGGAACTTTACTGTTTCATAAAACAATTTCAAGCTTCGCACGAATTCAAAAGGCAAAACGGTGCAAAAAAAAGGCAGAACACCAACCCAAGAAAAGGAAATTGATAAACACCACAACACGAGCGAGTACATATCTTGAAGCACTTGCACTGCCTATGGTCTAACAAGATTGGCCCAGTTCAGTCTCGTAGGAAGAACTGAACATTATGAGTAACTACTCTTTTAATATGTGTGCCGTCTCATGCACTCATAATACAAAAGAGTAACGAATACATCCTCTCTGGAAAGAACTTTCAAAGGCACACACTGTGATGACTGTGATATAATTCCCCTTCTCAAGAGTGAATGTGGCACAGGTTGGAATTATCAGCTTTTGAAGTGTTTGCTTTTGGCTCTAGCTCCTCTATTACCATATAGAGTATACTGAACAGAAAAATGTGGACCGACACATGATGCA
Source organism: Haemaphysalis longicornis (assembly GCF_048455015.1). Lineage (NCBI taxonomy): Eukaryota > Metazoa > Arthropoda > Arachnida > Ixodida > Ixodidae > Haemaphysalis > Haemaphysalis longicornis. The sequence goes on from NW_027526385.1 coordinate 109,271,063, forward strand.
CGCACACAGAATTTTTGGCTAGGGGTCAATGCATGTCGCATCATGTGATAAAATACACAACAGTGGCAGTGTGTTGGTTCTGCACAACAGGAAAAAACAGCATGGCTGGAACAATGACAAAGGAAAGACGTAACACACCAAGAACTCGTGTGATGAAATGCTTGCCAGTGCCCCCTTTGGCATGATAGCAGATCCTGAGTTGTGTACAGTTTTGCTGAGAAGCTTTGTATATCCAAGCCCACATATTGCACATGTGCTAAAATAGGCAGTCTTTCCGGGTCCCCCACCTCACCCTGTCTCGTGAAGCTGCATCTATGGTCTGAAATGCACAAACCCCTTCCCTTCTTGCCCAGCCTCGTGTCCACTATATAAATGTAATCCTCCTGCCCCACTTGACCGACAACCAACTGCCCTTCACACCCCACCGGTACTACCCCTCTTCTGGGGGTGCCATCCACTATACCTGCCGCCACACGCTTCCTGGGAAGACTGGCTGAGCGCGGATCATGGTGTGGTTGTGAAGTCGATGCAAGAACTTCTGGTGGTCATGGCATTCGGGTTAGTGAGGAACTCTGTGAGATTTGCAGACTGGCCGTCTTCTAATGAAGATTAGGAGACGGCCAGGCAACCTGGACTATGGCTGCCGATATAGTACAGATTTCTCTCTCTCTCTCGCTCTCTCGGCATGAATACTGCATTTATAATGCTTTAACGCGCTCATAATAGCAGTGCATACAATGTGCCGCTACCTAGCAAGAATGTGGCAATGATGTCTGTTATTTAAATGCATCAGACTCGCTTCTCACGACAGCAGTTTCCACAAAAGCGAGTGCTTTAAAATGGAGCGCTTGTAATTTCGAACTAAATTTTTATAGGCAAGAAGTCGACTGATTTTTCATACGCAGTGTTTTCGAAGGGTCTTTAACGCCTCATCACATCTAGCACAGCTAGGACATGAGGGGGCCAGCTAGTGGGTAAACCATAATGCTCACAATAAAAAAAAAACGGGCACATTAAAGGACAGCAAACAGCGCTAGTTTTTTTTTTTCCACTAGTTGTTTCTATTTTGTGCTGTGAGCGTTATTCTACGTACCTCGTGTTGTTTTCAAAACCAATGCATGAACACTTGATTCAGTATCGCTTTGGCACTGTGCCTGTTCCTCTAGCCTGAAAACTAATACGCGCAGTAGCAAGCAAGCAAGCAGAACAATACTAAGAACTCAAGGTCTGCACAGAATATACCACACACGCATGCTCAGGTTATCAGTTCCGTGCGATAATCACGTTTTTTTCCCCCTTCAATGTTACGCAGGTAGCAGCTACGTTTAAAGAAAGAACCTCGGGTATAGTGCGGGCGATAAACAAACGCCAAGGCGACCGTAGCTGACTAGTGCAACCGCGCATTGCTTGCAACGGCTGCCTGCAGCAATCGCTGCCCATGAAAGCATCGAACTCAGCCGCCGAATGCGCCGACATGAAGGGCGATAGCGCAGAGAACGCACCCTGCACTCGGCCCCACCTCATTCGCGCATTTACCATGTGCTACGCCGTCACCGCAATCACAAGCCGAATGTGGTAGTACGTCGAGCTCTACGCCCCGATGCACACAATCATCTTCACCTCACAGTATTCGCCATATCACAGCACGGCATTTGTTCGTGTGGTGATCTCTGGCACATTGTTGCAACGTGGCTTGTAGGATAGGAAGTGCAGAACTAGCGATGGCAAACTTCGTCCTCGATTCTTCAGGAGATGGGTCGGTGTCGTCGTGGTCGTTGTTTCTCCGACGAGGGCCGGCTTCACCCGTGAGCTGGCTGGCTCAGGACAGCACACAACGCGAAGCCGAGCGTTAGCAGATCGACGCTGCACTTTGTTTAAGTAAGGAAATCATCGTACTAGCGAACACTACAGTAACCAGCCACGACAACGTAACACGCGGGGATAGCATCCAAGTTGAGTGCGGAAGAAACTTGGGCGTGCATAATAACACCGGGAAAAAGAAACTCGGCACACGGCGCTGCATTGGCTGCATTCGGGCTCGAGGCGTGCGGACAATTTTAAAAGTTATCCGCGCGAGGCGTGCGGGTTTTAAAAATTATCCGCGCGAGGCGTGCGGACAGTTTTAAAAGTTATCCGCGCGAGGCGTGCGGACAGTTTTAAAAATAATCCGCGCGAGGCGTGCGGATAGGGACAGCCTATAAATCTGTGCGCGCATCTGGAAGCGGCGCCACCTATCCACACGAAAACAAAACACGTAACCAGCACTGTTTGGTCTAGCACTGGATAGATGGCGCCGCCATTGCGAATAGAACTCCTGCGACGGCAGTTTTTTTCATTAATTCAAAAATAACCACGTAAGTTTATTTTAGGGGAAACAACCGGCGTCACGTGCAAAGACATGTAAAGAAATTTTCTGTGAACGTGTTGTGGGAACGCAGTGCGCTAGACGAGCTTCAGCCAAGCCAGGTCAAGCGTTCCAAGATGGCGGCGCCCTTACGGACGGTCACACAGGCAATTATATCACGGCGAACGCCGGCGACAGACGGTCGGTAAGGACTAATTATGAACTTGTGAACTATATTTTGTCAAGATTATCTCCACGGTATACTGTGGCACGCTTGTAATAACCCTGCCGCAGTATCGCTGTAGTGCACGCAGAGCAGTGGCGAGGTGTGATTGCGTAGTGCTTGATTTCTTTCCCTAAGGTGACGTTATCATCTCAGTTATGGTCGTGCCTGGCATCAGTTTAGCAGCCCTCAAGTGCTCCATCGCTAGACTTTATTACGACAAATGCAAAAACGTTATTCAGAACAAGTGGTCGAAAAGGGTAATTGTGTTGTTCAGAACAAGTAGTTCAAAAGCAATTTCCTCATCACCTAGCAGACAAACATGCCGCTAATGAGACACATTGTTACTACGAATAACCCAAGCATTCATGCGTGGGTTATTTGTAGAGTTATTAGTGCATTCATGAATAACCCAAGCTTCCAGGCTTTCTTTTAGTGAAGTCAAAGGTAGGGTGCCACGCAATATCTGCCCATAGACGTGTTTGAGACGTGTAAATACTGCCCAAAGGAGGACGCTGAGCTTATGTTGGGTGTTCTTGATAAGAAATAATGCTGGTGGACTGGGTTTGGTATTTAGAAGATAAAGCGCTGTTATTTCTAGCTTGTGAGTTCAAAAAAGATTAAGTACTCATGGCGACATCATTTACACAGGAGCAAAGCACGGATAGTGCTCAAGAGACTAAGGAACTGCTGCCTTCGTTCGATAACGGTTGCTTCCATGCTGCCATGTGTTTGTTTCTTCACACTAATGCTGCTTTGATTGCTCTAGCATGTACAGCCAACTAAAGAGGGAAGCCTTCTGCTAGGATAGTGGATCCCACACTTTGTGACTTAAGGATGAAAATCTCTGTCTTTGCTTTGTGATCTTCAACACTGCCTTCTGAATGCGCATACATTGTTCCCCTACAGCCTATGATGCCTGTGGGGTTATTACAACAGCCAGGTAAGCCAGTGTGAACACTGTGCCTTGTATTTAATGTTTGGTTCAATGCAAGTGCAATCCCGGTTACGCAGCAGCCTTGTGCCTTAGCCATGTGCCTTCATTAAGCCTTGCTGCACTCTGTGCAGCAAAGTGTTTAGTCCGTCCATTGGGACACCTTGTGGGCAACAACAGTTGGTGCAGTCAATGAGTTGGAATTGTAAAATACTGGATATTGGCAGCATGACCCGGTATAATGTCTACTTGGGAAGGTCTGAATAGTGCAGGTGTCCTCATTCAGTTGCAGGAGCTTTTTGTTGCCTTTGAACCTATAGAAGCTTGACTGTTGTGCCGACGGCACATTGGGATGCCTGTCCGGTATTAGGTGGTGGCTGAACCATTTGCCAAGGGCCTTTCAGCTGATGCCAAATAGCTTTCGTCAGCGTAGTTGTACGTTGTTTTATCATACCATACTGTGCTAGCATTCGTTGTCGGTGCTCGTTGGCGCACCAATTAGTTTAGGCACTTTTTTTGCTGCAGCTGTCACCTTCCAAATGATATTAAGGGCATTTTCACCTCATTCACCCTTTTTGTTAAAGCTAGCGATCAAGCAAACTCCTTTCTTTCCACTTCTTCCTCACAATTTTTGCGTGATGCTTTCCACCTCAAAGAATGCCAAAAGCTCTCTTTTCAGTGTTAGGCCCTAGTTCATAATGTTCATGCGTATTGAAACAACAGCAGTTGGTGACCTTAGGTTGTCCACAGAGCCCTCAGCCTGACCATAATACAGTGGAACCCCATTACTACGTTTTCCACCGGACCGGGAAAAGAAAACGTAACAGCTGGGAAAACGAAAGAGTGAGGAAAGCCACGAAAATGGGTCGGCGTCTTACTGGCGTCATTAAAGGAGTACTGAGACGAAATTTTGTTGTGTTGTTTTTTTCGCTGCTATGCATGCCTACCAGCCCACTAATCATAGAATGACAGATTAGACGGTCGAGCGCAGTGTAAACATTCATTTACGGCATCGTTTATTCGTGTCAGTTTCGGTTTCGACAAAACGAACGCCGAGCGGCCGCCATGACAGGAGGTATCGCGTAACGTCACCATTCTTGCCGTATCACTGCCGCTCTGGTAGTGTGCGCGCACTCAGACCGGCCGAGGTCTTCACCGTCCCCACAGGCCCGGGCAGCATGACGTCAGTCCCAAAATCATGACGTGTACACACGCCCGAGCAGCGTGCGCCAACCACAGCCAGTGCGTCGGCTTCGTCACGGGAGCCCCAACGTCGGCAGTTTGGGGCAAGTAGCAGATGATGTCATGTCGGTCCGCTCTGGGCTTTCTCGTGCGGGCGAAGATTAAAATGGATTTTAAATACGCTTCACTGAACGGTTGCTGTTGAAACTTGCTGGGAGATATCTCCTGATAAAAAGGAAGCATTCTACATAGTTATCTCAGCTTTGAAATTTCGTGCCAGTACTCCTTTAAATGACCCCCTATCTGGAACTCCATTGTTGCCCACTTCATTTCTGCCCGTTCCGCCAAATGTAGGGGTGTTTTTTTGCATTTTTCATGTGCACATTCAGTGTTGCCAAGAGCAATTAAGACGGGCGTCAAGTCATGATAGTCGTCGCAAAATCACTGTACTACTCGCTCGTCGTCACCTTACTCATGAAGGTCGACAACAAAATCGAGCGTCGTGAAATCCCCGTACCACGTGCTAGCCGTTCCGACCGCCTGTATGGGTGGTGTAGAAAGTGCAGTTTGCAGAAAGGCGGTGTAGAAGGACTGGCACAAGTGACGGTATGGGTGGTGTAGAAAGTGCCGAGAGTGGCAAGGAAGGAGCAGCAGACGATGCATCGAGACCGATCTCAACGGTACCGCACCGGCAGCAGCATCGGCCCGTGCCGCGGTACTGGAAGGCCATGCTCTTTGCCAACTGACCCAATCTAAAAACGCTGCACGGCACCATTACAACAGTGCGGCGGCGTTAACATCACGCACTTCCGGCGTTCCGAAGTAAAACTTCTGTTGTAAGCTCAGTGATGATCATAATAGCACTTTCGACAGATGGCCATCTAGTGACGGCCTCTCCAACTCGCTTGCAGCTTCTTGTAGGTTGTTTAGTAACAAATCCTGGCCAAGACTCATCAAAAGCCAAAATGGCGGTGCCCAAGCCGCTTTGGAGTGTCAGGTTGCGACGCATTATACGGTAACAGGCCCACAGTTGCGACGTTACAGCGGGGTTCGCAATATGTTATATCCTATGGGAGCTATGCCGGGACCGATGGCACACAACGTAACAGCCAGGAAAATGCAACAGTGAGGAATGTAACAGCGGGGTTCTACTGTACTCCCTCACAACCGGCCTTTTGCCCAGTATTTGCCCAGTGCATCAGACCTACCCACCCCTCCCTATTGACACACCATGGCCTCTAGGCCCATGTGAAGGCAATGGTATCATCCACACGAGCCTAGTTTGCCGTGCTATGCCATCTGTAAACCAGACATGCACTTATGTTACGGAGGCACCTCTTCCATTTGTTTTAGGAGAGCTCAGCCCTAGGCCCTTGTCTTTGTGTTGCCCCACCGTCTTGCCTGATCATCTACACAGACTCAAAACAGGCTACTCGAGAGATGCGGCGTGTACACAGCACATTGAGCATTACATTCGACGTGCACCGGATGCTGAAATCGTTCCCGTGCCCTGTTTGCATCCTCTGGACATGTTGCAGCACACCTGCCCACTTGGAGGCCAACTTGGCTGCTCATAATCCGTAAGCTACGGACCCGCTCCCGCTTCTGCAGCTGTCACTGCAGGATGCTCTTCTACTTAAAGGGCGGACAACCGATTTTTGTCGTGCATATGCTCTCTAGCTCATATAAAAGTCAGCATTTGATATAGCCCGGTAACCACAAGAAATTTCTAAACAAATTGGCGGAAATAATTTTAATTTGGCAGCAAACTTCCTGAAATCGGAAGGGTGGCGGTTCTCGAAACTTGACACTACAATATGTGTCCCCGTCACGTGACCTGAAAACCTAGCTGCTACTGTAACTGCTGAAACGTTTATTCACTTATTGAAAACCTTTTCACACAAGTATTTGTAATAGTTAAAATTGTATATGTATTTTTAAACACTATTTTGTAAATTTTTGAGACACGCTACCCGCTGCCGCTGGGTTCCTCTCAGTGTGGATAACTGAGCATCCATGCTCAGAATCAATGGCAGCGTTCAGTAAACAGACCCAGTGAAGAAGCTTTGATGATTCTGCCTGAGTCAGGGACTTTCTTCTGCCAAAGTATTCAATTTCAGTTTTCAAATAATCCAACGGAAGAAAAAAAGAAAAGACAAGCCTGGCGAGAAGCGAACTTCTGACCCCCACAACGTGAAGCCAGATTCTACCTATTGTCCATCCCAGCAGATGGCACCTTCGTGCAAAATAGACTGGTGAATTAAAAAAAGCACATAAAGGAATAAGGAAGCCTGCGATTCACACTTTTCTTTAACTGGGGACGAATTTTTAAATATCGCTTTTCATCTGGCATACAGACAAAAGTATGTTGCCACGCTACTGTGTGTCATGGTTGCCAGCATTATTTTTGGGAGGACACATACGGTTCGTAGATCTAAAAAATTCCGATTTGAAAAGTTCTAGGGCGTTATCGGCAAAACCGTTTATCGTTAAGGTGCTTTAAGTGATGCACTTTCATTTGGGATAGAGAATATATACTCTACAAAAATTGGTTGTCTGTCCCTTTAAAACAGCCTCTCTTCGGCACTCCACGCGTGGCCGTCTTCCTCTGCATGGGGCTGACTTTCCTGGCGGTTGAACCCACCGTGAGGTGGTCACGCTCTGGAGAATTTGCTTGGGTGTTCATGCAACGTGGACTTCTAGCCTTGTGGTGACTAATTCAACTTGCCCCTACCGCCCTACTTCTGCTGCGGAATCGACATTGGACCACCCCCTGGGGACATGCCCAGGACTCCAATCAGCCCGAACCCAGCACTTGGTAGCCCTAGGAAATCGCCCAGGCCGTCCACCCGATATTCATTAGTGGACGCATGGTCAGCTTTACAAGCTGCTGTAGGACTATCTTGCTGTGACTGGCCTATACAGCATTCTGTGGTGCATAAAACCACTTGCCTCCAGTTTCTTTCCAATTTTTTTTAACCTTCCGTTACTTTCATGCCCTGTGGCAAAACGGCGCAATAAAAAACAAGTCTCTTTCTAGACTACTGTGAGGAACATCTTTGCAAATTGGGGCGCATCAAGCAGTCATCGCTGCTTCATGCATGCAGGCATGTCAGAATATGCACTCGATTTCAGCACCACCTCTGCTACAGAAAGTGGCACCATTGGTAACCATGGCACTGCTCTTGACGGCAAAAATATGAATGCTCTCAGGCCAACATTCCCTGTCGTGTGTAAGCCGAAAATGGCGAAAGAGCCACATCCCTGTTGCTCTCTCCTGTTCCTAGATTTTGCATGTGCTCCCGGCTTGGGCAGTCACCCGATTGGCAGCGCCACTTCGTGGAAACTATAAGAAACAATTCGCAGGGTTTGTCTAGCCGTTGTGAGGTGGTGCTCCTACATGTCCATGTTTTCTTAGTGTTTGCCTGTCAAGCTGCATGTCGTGCCCGAGTGGAGACATAAGGGCAGACGCCCATTTATTACAGATGTTGGCACTGGCTTTTCTTTGCGAGTCACTGCTATATTGTGCAGAAAATTGGACCTACCAGCACGTGCCACCTGGTCAAGGTAGAATTATGCACCCTCCAGTGTCAAGATATCAAAGTCAAGACACATACTTAAATTACATGTACTTCTGTCCCTCCAGGTGGTTCTTTCCCTTAATAACAATTTCAATTTATCGTCTTTTGCACTTGAAGAAAATGGCTGACCAATAATGTTGCCCTTTGACCAAACTTGGCAGTAAATGTCTGCTTTGGTTGAAAGCTCAAACAATAAGAAAAGAATTTTGCACCATGCCCTCATGATTGTACTGGTCCTTTTCCCTGTGCATTGTTTTTATAATCTTTCCATTAGGTTCAGCAACACATGCTTATTGACTTGTGACATAGATTTGACAAGCCTTTCAAAAAGAAAATGACAAGACATTGTCAGTGAAAGCACCACACGTGCATGTCACTTACGCTGAGTCCGCCGAAGCACAGTGGGTAGGCCTCCTTGAGGAGTGCGAATGCTGTGGCGTAGGCCTCGGCTGTCTGGGCGTTGTGGAGCAAGACAGCTATGGGGACTGCCCCAGCACTCGTTGCAGCCAGCAGAACTGTGACTGTGGCATGTGTCGCATCACAGGATGACGTCGAGTCAACAAAAATCAGTTCGCGTGCTGCGTGGAGTTGCTGGGCCCGCCTCATAATTGGCGTGGCAACAAGGACTGCCCAGGAGGCGCCATCCTTGGTGCGGTTCAGCCGGACATCAATCCCTGCATAAAGATAAGAGTAGATGACGAGCAGGTAATAACACCGTGCAGTTTTAAATAATAAGATTTATTCAGTTATAGGAGTCACCAAAAGCATGAATCCCTTGCCAAGGAGTCCTGCTACAGATACAGTAGACTAGGGGTTCTCAGGCATGTTGGTCCCAGGGAACCCTGCAAAGCTCCACTAAGTGCCAAGGAACACCCCCCCCCCCCCCTCGCCAATTTATTGCTCTTGAATGTTGACTTTACACGACCACATAAGCTTGCTGCACCTATCTCCAAACAGGAGAAATCCGCATCGGGGTAATATAAGGCCAAGATTCAAGTGCAATAGTTTAACCACGCGGCCCGCTTTCGGAGTCTGGCTGCCTACAAGCTGCTGGCGGTATTTATTGCGCAGCTCGCACATTTGTGTTATGCACCGAGATGCGCTTACTGACAATTGGGCATGAGTAATGGAGGTTGCTTAGATCAACTGCACCTCGGGTTCGCCATATAAGTTACTTGGCGAGCGTGGAACAAGGAAAAATTTATCGGTGGCTCACAGAACCCTGAGGAGGAGCCTGCGGAACCCACTTTGAGAAACCATGCTAGACCATGCAGCAATTGGAATCGGCCTAGAGGGACCTGGTGTACCCTTTGCCAATGCTATGGAGCAGACAGGGTTGCATAGGGACAGTTAGTACTCTCCCGCATCATTTTTGTCGATGTGATTAGTATGTAGAGCTATTTCTTAGTATGTACAGCTATTTCATAGAAAGAAAGTGCATGTTTGTATCTCTCCCCCTCAGTCATTTGTTATGCTGGAGGCAGTAATGCAATGGCGGTTCAAATTATGCGCACATTAGCGAACAGGTTATAATTCAACACATTGACAAACAATATAGTGGTAACATACCATGTTGCATTTGCAACGAAGTTCTCTAATCTCCTTGGCTGCGTTCTCACAGCCTGCCTATGGCTGCCGTTAACACGAGCAGGAACTACATGTGCTATGCTGAGCAGAGTTGAACAAAACTTCTTTTTTTTTTCCTCCAGTGCCACATTCCGTAGCTGTGGCACAAGTTAACACAGCATGCTCACCTTGCTCTTCGTATGTTGGCATCTTCTCTGCCAGCTTGTCCAGGGGGTCCACCTGCTTGCCAAAATTCTCCTGCCGCCAGAGTCTGTGCCAGTAGTAGACTGCGGCTGGCAGGGGGTTGAGAGCAGCATTGGCCAGCAGGGTGAAGCCTCCCTCTTGCACAAGGAGCTTGCTCTCGTGGAGCCGGATGGCTTCCGCAGGGGACATGGCGTCTTCGAAGTAGCCCACGAATGCCTCCTTGGTGGTGGTGGCGGGACCCAGACGCCGCAGGGCATCGGCAGATGTGGTGCTATGGCTGTGGCCCTCTTGGTGCCACAGCCTAATCACTGCAGGCAGGGGGCTCGGCCTTCGCAAGAAGGGATCATTCTTTTTTGTGTGTCTGTTCGTTTTTTTTATTTTTATATCTATCTTAGCCGGGCAAGAGGCACCGCTGCTGCCAGATGGCTTCTTTCGTGCGTTCTGCTTGCACCGCCATGTTTTATGGAGCACCATCCTGAAAAGAAAAAAAATGAAGAAAAGATTACAGCAGCATGTGTAACTGAGGAGGCATGTGGGGCAAATCATGCCTCCACTGCACCAGTGAAAAGCTTTTGGTAGCGTGTGTTCCTTGAGTGTCTGGGTCATTTCTGAGCTGCGTGCCCCTGTGCTTGAAACGGTGTTGTAGGAAAGGGAGCCATGGACTCGGTTACGCTGTGTGGCTCTCCTACATTTATTCAGGTGCGTAAGGCCCGGCCGGAACTTAGATAGCGGCGTAGACATGCGACCGGCCCTGGAGCACAGTCCTGTTCATGATGAGGATAGTGGCGCTGCAAGCAGATGATGATGCACCACTACAAATTAAAGCAGTACAGTACTGACACTGCAGTATGACTTCTAAAAATTAATGCGGTGCACTTTATGAAGATGTCAAGATGCCTTCCTGCGGTGATGGGCATAGAAGTTGCTTGGAACAATTTAAAGCAGTATCATTGCCTCAGCTTTGAGCAGCCAGAAAACAGCTTGGGCCAGCTGTTCTGTGACATAAAACTAGCTTAGAGAGGCATTTTGCAAAAAATTTCCAGCTTGTCAGACTCAAAGCGGTCTGCCCCTTTCCCTCTCAGCAGCATGTATATTAGTCAAGAAGGAAACCAACAAGCACATTCACTGCAAAAATAGCCACACAGTCAACATTTCAGGGGGGCTTGTGGCATCTTTTGGTCCCTTCAGCCTTACCACCCCCACCTTTGGGCAGTTTCAGAGTGCCTCAATTCAGAGACTAGTTTTTAATTGAAATAAAGGGGAAACAGGTATAGCTGGTCTCAAAAGGTGGCCCCTTCATTCCTTTGAAGCACACGACAAGGCATCAAAATAGTGACAAAGACGCAAAGAAGTTAGGTGTGCCCGACAGCACCCAGCATCCTGCTCCTGGGCTTTTAGCGGCCAAAGCAGAAACTGATACCATGAATGAAGCTGTAGATCATCAGTGGCAACATGTCTTAACTAATTAAATATAGTTTTATGGGTTAAGACGGACTCGTAAAATAGTGTCTACTCCTTTAAAATATCGAACAATTTTTACAAAATCTCTTGGCTTACTGACAATTTAATAAAGTTCGCCTTTTGCAGAATAAAAAAAAATGCTCATCACGTTGTGTCTGGTGTAACCCCATTTAAAATCTTTTTTTTGCTTGCAGTGTCAGACATAAAATGTATTAATAAGGTATAGGTTTGGGCGAAGTGGGTGTATCATGTCGATTACTTTCTTCCTTGTCATCTTTTTGTGCAGTGAATGTTTATTATGAAATATGTGCTGTTAACAAGGGCTTTCCTGGTAGTTTACAAAAGGTATTATACATGGGCCATGAAGACAAAAAGCAAGTTCTGTTCATTAAAACTACTGCTTTGTCTGAAAGTAATGCTAGTGCCACCTTTGCAGTTGAGATGTAAACGCTGAGGAAACAGTGGAGCTGGCAGTCTTCACTAGCTCTAACTTGGCTTTTCACAGGTATGCTTATCGTAACGGTCACTGATGCCGTTGAGTGCATGCCGCATCCCTCAGCTTGGAGAGCACCTGCATGTCGGATCTTATGTCGTCACTAGGCACAGCCAATCCTGATGCACGCCTCCCCCACCCGAACATCTGTGCCGTGACACGCATTCCCCGCACCTGCTTGCCAGCTCCTTTCTTCCACGTCACTTCCCCTCACACTTGTTGGCTTAGTATTTTCCTCCTCTCCACTTTGCTGCACTAATTATTGTGAAATGCCAGGCAACGCCCGTGCTTGAACCCAAAGAAAATGCTAAGCGCCCGAAACGAACGTGATGATAGCGCGCAATCGGATAGAGAGAGAAAGACAAGACTTCTTTATTGAGCTAGGTTTGAGGGGGGGTGGTTCCTTATTTCAGGTAACTGTGTGCCGTCACAGCCATCAGAAGTTGATCACAAGGTAGGGAGCTAGACAGCAGTATCTCCCACTGCTCCAATTTCATTGCACGAGGGACCCAGGTTTGATTCAGAAGACGAAAAGCATTGAGGCATGCACTCCCAACCCCTGCTCGCGGGCTCCTTGCCTCCTGGCCACTTTCCCTCACACATCTGGCTGTAGCACTTTCCTTCTCTCCATTTTGCTGCGGCAAGTTTCGAACCCCACCAGGCACAGAGGTAACTCGAGCTTAAGCAGCTCCGCTGTTAAAAAAGACGAGGAAGTGGCGACTTCCGAGCAACTTTCTGACATGTCTCTACGACATTGTGGAATCTTGTTTGTGCGATCGGTGGGTAGCGACCACAGCCACTGGCAAGAAATGTGACTGGCCGCTTGTAGTGGGTCGTGTTGTTCTGTTTGGTTGTACCATGTGAATGCTAATGTGCAGGCAACATGACTCATATTATGTCACTTTAGTGCAAAATTTGAAAGTTTTCCAATATTTCTCGCCTTTTTTATGTTAAAAAGCGTCTTTTATGGCTGGAATAGAGCTGTGTTACTAAAGGTCCCTTTTTCAAACTCAATAAAGTTGAATTTTGTCGTCATGGCCCCTTTAAATGCCTTAAGAAATTTTGTCTTGTGTCCCTGGTCTACCACTTTCAGCCGACAATGTTGGGTAAGAGGGCACAGATTGGTTTTTATAGTTCAGTAAACGACTGGAAACAAACAAAAAAATAAATCCAGGGAAGCTTGCACTCATGCACAAGACTGGGAGGGCGAGGCTGTTTTAGGTGAGCATTGCCGGGCACATGGTTAAGTTTCAGTATTGTTGCTTATTTGCATAGGCGTGGTGCTAGCAATTGTCGCCATGTGCATTGAACAGGTTTTTGTTGTCTTTGCGGCGAGTGGTGGATGAAAAGTCATTCTCAGCATCGTAGACTTTCATCAGCTCTTTGTCATCGACTCGAGTCAGCGGTTGGATCTGTAAGTCGTCTCGGGAAGGACTGGGCACACTTGTAGCAATGTCTCTCATGATCCATAATGGCTTCTACAAAATGCGGTGGCCACAGTGGTCTCTCCCAAGCCGCATGTCTTTTAAACACTGCTACGTGCAAGGGCTCTTTTTACTGAGCTTGTGTGCACAACAACACGAGGACAAATGAACGAGGGGTGTACGCTATGACGTGTCTGTCATTTCGAGCAAGTGTTGCCACAAATAGAATGAACACTGGAGATTTTTTTTTTTTTTGGCCCTCTCTTTCAGCCAATCTCTCTCAGTGGGTATGCACTCTGGGAGTTTTTTGCAACATGGGAATTAAGGCCAGTAACTACAGCTTTGCAGTTAAAAAGTTGATTTGAACAGACTGGACTAGGAAAATGTTTATTTATATTTTGTTAGTCGTTGGGTGGCACCCCACTTGGGTTCCTGTGCCACGTGCTGCAGCTCACGATGGGGTCAGCACGGGCATTTACAACTGGTTCAGGGCTCCAACGGCCTCTACTGCTTTATGTGCCCGCTGGGTCAGACCGATCTGGTCATCACAGCAGTTGCTGGCCAGCAGTGCCACCCATTGCTCCGCATTAGCGTTTCCGATTTTGGGGACAGCCATTGTGCTTTGGCATTCCCATGCGGTGTGGATTTTTCCTGATGGCCCAGTGGGCATATAGTGTAGGGTAAATTGTACTCAGCGTGTTTAAAGGAGCCATGAAGACAAAATACAAGCTGGGTTTATTAGAAAGACTGCTTAGTTCCAATAACAATGATACCAATATCATCGCAATCTTTGAACGAATAACGGAGATATGAAAGAAAACGTGTGAAGCAGTCGCGGCCCCCTAGCCAATTTCCCAAGCCAATTTTCTATGACGTCACGGAACCTTGTTTGTGCGATTGGCGGCCGCCTAACTGAGCCGTCGTGATGGCACATGACTGGACGTCTGTAATGGGGCCTCTAGTTCCATTTGACCGCATCACTTGAATGCTAAAGTGCAGTTAACGCACTGAAAATTGTGTTTTATTGTTGGCCCGCATGACATGATTCTTGCTCATAACACGTCAATGTGGCGCCAAATTTGAAAGTTTTTAAATACTTCTTGCTTTTTTTTTGGTTAAAAAACATCTTTCAGGGCTGTAATGGAGCTGAGTGAGATACTGAATCCTAGTTCTTTCAAATTAAACGAAATTGTATTTTCTCTTCATGGCTCCTTTAAGTTTGAGAACGTACTTGTCTGCGGCTGTCTCCAGTTGGTGGATTCTGCCCTCGTGAGGGATTCGTGTGGCACAGGGTATCTTTTCCTGATACCACGGTAATATGCTGCCCTGGGGAGTGGCATGGGTTCTTCAAGGTCCTAATCATCAGGTGCTTGGTTTGCAGTATATTCCCGAGTGTGCTGGGCCCCACAGGCTCCTGTGTTGTATCTTAGGTGGATGCTGAGGTTGTTGGGGTACACCGCCTTTAGTCTGGAAGAGTACAGCCTCACAAATTTTTAATAATATAGCAGGAGCGACAACTGATCGGCATGTCAGCACCTTATCACGGTGTTCCCTGGCCAAACAGGCGAGAGTACGCGCATGCGCCTAAAACTATCTGTTGTGGGAGTGTCATCTGCTATGCTGTTCTCCTCAAGACAACACACCCCCTGATTTTTCTTATCTTGCAAGGTCGTTTCGGTACCGCAAAAAGTAGCTAAGCACCGTGTTTTATTGTTATCAGATTTCTTATTCATCACATTATATTGCGAAGCAGCCTATGGCTATTCCAGCCATAACACTGGTCCTGTTCTACTTTTATTTATCTTTTCCATGACATTCCTCACGCTAGGAGGGGGCAAATGACCCGGAAAAAAAAAAAATCACACGCACATTTGATATGCCCATGTGCATCCAATAACCACGGTTTCTCATGAACAGTTATTCACATGCAGTGGCAGGGAGTGTACCACTCTCAAGGAGACAGCATAGCAGACGGTACTCGTACAGCCAGTAGCCCTATGCGCATGTGCGTACTCTTGCCTATTTCGCTGCTGATAAGGCGCTAACATGCCGATCAATCGTCGCTCCCGCTATATTGTTAAAAATTTGGGAGGCTGTACACAAAGTGTGCGGTGGCTTACTTGTCTGGTCAGAAAGTGTCTACAAGTTTTTTTGCAAATGGGAAATTGGTGTGAATGGCCCGTCCAGAAGTGTTCTGCTGCTTCTAAAGCGACAGCTAGCTCCTTGGCATCTGTCACGGTACGATGACATAGCGAGCCACAGGAGCTAATATGGAGGTTTGGGTGTATGACTACAGCTACCCTCCGTCCTTTCCTTGGATCTTGTCCATGAGCATCAAATGCAGAAGCTTGTGTGAAAATTTGCTTCGTGTAAATATTTGCTGTAAGACTAACAATATCAAATTAAAGGAACTAACAAACTTGCAGGTTATGGTGCTCTTACAAGTTTGGCAGTTCTCTTTCTTAAGGGGCTCTCATGTCATGAGAAGATGCCACTAGGGCAGTGAGGCATAGCACTGAGCTAGCCTCCTCCTGCGAATGTATGTGCAACCCTCCTCCGCCACATACACAAAGCTGTGTGTGGCACGTAGCTTTGCTTCAGTTCTTTGATGGCTGACAGGTGAATACATCTTTTCACCTTTAACCTTGGTTTGGGGAACTTGTCCTACCGCAATGTAACAACGTGTAGCTTGGTTTTGAAGTGTGCACTAACGTGACAACACTGTTATTCTGACCCAATCACCCGCACATATACTTTGTTTGTCATGGTGTTTTCGAGAGGAATGGGGTGGAACACAAAATGTAGAGCTGCGGTGTTTTCAAGTTGGACGATTACCACAACACTCCTCAAGAAATGTGGGGCACCCATCTGCATGTGCACTATGGTCTTTCAAAGAAGCAGAATTGTGATCCCGCTAGTTATTACAATTCTCACTTTTGACACCTTGCTGTTGACTGCACAGACTCCACAATCCATGATGTGTTTGTCCGGAGGCCATACTCCTCCACCCAGTGGCAAGCTGAGCCTTCATCTTGCAGGTTGGCGCGCAAAACTTCGAGCTCACTGGATGAAGATGCGTCATCTCTGATGCACTCTGGTGGCTCCGCTGTAGACATTATGCCAGCAAATGGTGGCAAGCCTGCAAAAGAATGCAAGCATAACAGCTTTGAGGCACAGATATTTATTACAAAGCGCCCAACTATCAGTGATACCGGCAGGTAGAACTTTGTTTAAAATGTCTGCTCAAATGTGTATAGATAGGACAACACAAGGAACCACAGATAGCTTGCCCTGACGTCGGCATAGCTGCCATGTTTGTGATTCACAAGCACAGCGAGAGGTTGCACTTTTATCCAATGCTCTTATGTCTGCAAAGGCACTATATTTTGTGTTGCTTGATGGCATTGACAAGTACTGCCAAAACAGGGACGCTCCATAAAAGGAGCGCAAGAACCAGTCGCACACACCTCGTGCCAGCTGGGCCCCGAGGAACCACGTGCACTAGGTGCTCATCATCCGTAGGGCACCACCTGAAGGAGAGGAGTTCAAAAAAATGCATCCATCATGAAAAATGCAAGCATCACCTCGCCAAAATACAAGTTACATGTAGATTCACGCCTATACAGTGCATGTTTGTCGAGCAGAAACATTGCACTGCTTGGATCGTTCAAAAGTGTAACAAATATCAAAACAAGAACTTCCCTGCAGGTTTGCCATTATTTAGGCCAAGCTTGAAGCTTCAATTGAACCACAGCGGCTCAAATTCAATTAAGAAAGGGGCCGGGAGGGTGCATTAAATGAGATGAAGTGGTTTCATGTATTGAAAAATTTAAGTCTCCTTGGCAGGATGCCTGACTTGCAACGTCGGAAGCTGTGCTGAAAGGCATCATAGCTAACAAAATTAGAGGATCCTCTTAATGAGTTTTCTTAGTGCCTAAAATTAGCCGGCTTTCTTAGTGCCAAAAATTAGCCGGCTTGTAAAACTCGATGCACGTTTTTTTTTTTTTTTTTAATTAAGACACCGGCACTGCACAGCTCCAGTTCACGAGTGCGTGTACAGAAAACAGCAGAACAAGCTGAGATCGCATTTCAGCTTAATAGTCCGTTCGCGCTGACTCGAGATCATCTTCGTAACCACGCGCAAAGAAACCAGTGTTTTACGCCGTGCAATATCTGATCTACATTACAGACATCCACACTACGCTGCCCCCTTCCGTGCGCGCAAGGACGAGAGAAATTTCACACAAAAACAATTCATCAGCACACTGTGATTATAACAGTTCAGCAGCAAGCCAAAATGGCAGTGTGAGTCTCGCGCACTCACCCTTCGTTGCAGCACTGGGCGCTACTCCGACGGTGGCTCTACGGCTCTGCTCCGATGACTTCCCCAGACGTAACTAGCGGCGATATCGCTCCTCGATACTCGAACGCTCACGTGCTGCGGTCTAAATCGCGCGCTCAAGCTCAAAGGATGCCGTCGCTCGGCGCTCCACCGCTTCCGCGAAGTAGTAGAAATATCGCAGCGGCAGGTTCGCTCCCCGAATAGTCACTTTCGCTTAGTTCCGGAATCGGGCAGCCGCGGCCGCTCCAACGTCCCTGACGCCGAGAGTACGGTACCTGCCGGCGTTGCTATGTGTGACGTTTCGGCGTCGCTCCTCTGAAACCAGCCAATCCTGTGTCGGTATGGTTGCTATGCGCTGGGCTCCCTGCATTTTAGAAATAAGCTGCCCGGAACGTTAACGCGCGGGCCTGTCGGTGGGCAAACTCATTGCCCTCCACCAAGGAGTGGGCTGGAACCCATACTAATTCAACATGGCTCTCTGGAGGTGTTTTGTCCCTCAGGATGCGAAGTACCCGCCGGGACACCCAGCCTGACTGGAAGTTCCTGTACGCCTGCTGTGAGTCGGTGACAACCTTGGAAATTCCCGGAAGGGTCAGGGCTAGGGCAATTGCCAACTCTTCCGTTTCTTCCACATCTCTGACTTGAAACGATGCGCTTGTAAGCAGCTCGCCCCTAGTTGTCACCACCGCCACTGCTCTAGTCGTCCCCTTGTTTTTCGAGGCGTCCGTGAAGACGACACCGTCTTCGCTCTCCAGTAGCCTGTTGAGGGCACGAGCCCTAGCCTCACGCCTGCCGCCATGGAATCGCCCATATATAGGCCGCAAAAATTCAGGAATTTTTTTTGCGTCACTTGATGTGTTCATTTCTTTTTTGCTTTTTATTTGCGCATTACGGCGTGCTTGACGGCTGAGCGAACACATTTCGTATGTCCAAATGCATCGCCGCTTATCTTTTGTTTTTTGTACCGACCAAGGCGGAGTGGCACTGTGTTCGCGTATCCGCTCTGCAAGCACAATTCCGCCGTCGTTGTTTGAATCGTAACCTTTCTTGAAAGAGGAAGATGTGGGAGAATCTGCTCTTCGAGAATCTGCTCTTCACGCACGTTTACCGTAGCAAATAGTGAAGAGAATAAAGCACTTTTGCCACGCGCCTCGCGCCATGCACCTGACGTCATGCGTGTGTCGCTGGGCAGGCATTCAATCAAACAGTGAACCGCTAGGCTGAGTAAAATGTCGCGACGCAAGAGTATCACGCATCAGGAAAAGAAGGAGGCGTTTATTTGCGACGACGGGAAAACCAGCAGCTCCAGCGGTATGAGCGATAGGGAAGCCGGTGCCGGTGGGGGCGACGGATTCCGAGGTGCTTCTCCGAGCGATTCTGGCACAGAAGACCCGCTTAACCCTGCGCCCCTGAGTCGAAGCTTTTTGCAAAGGTGCTCTTTGGTGCTCTTATCAGCATCTTGCTGGGAGCCTGCGTGACCGTTGCCTATCACCTCTTCTAAGAACTGAACCCAAGGGCCCTCCCGCGGAGACGAAGCAAGCTGGCGTCCAGAGACCTCAACGTAAGATCGGCCGCCTCTCGTCTTTTTCTTCGCGTGAATACTGCATTAGAGACTCTTGTTGGCGTCGGGCTTCTTCGCTGGTGACACAGCGGCCGCTCATCCTGACTCGTCTGTGCCTGCTCAGGTTAGGACAAGGACCACCGGTGTTGCTAGGTGTCCTTTTCCTCCTGGCCACTCTCCTCGTTATCCTCTGGTTTTCTTTTTCACTGCGTGGGTGTACTTGTGCAGAGTCCAGGTCTCGTCTCCCCCGTGACAAGGTGTTGTCTTGGCGTTATGGTAGAGACCTTTGATACTTCCAGCATGCTGAAACAAGTACTCTTAGCTCTGCCGTTGAGGTCCTTTCCGTGACAAGAGCCCGTGACAATATTGCCGACTTTATTGTGCTTGCAAGCCCTTAAGATGATTATATACAGAATCTGATATGTACTTATTGCATAACATGTATAACAATTTCCCCACTGTGATGCTTCGATACACTGTTTTTGATACAACGGTATGTCTCCTCACGAGATTATACATTTAAGGGTCTAAATAAAACCAAGTGCTTAAGAAAACATATATAGCTAAAGCGGATGCACATTGTAAACATAGGTGTTGGTGTTTTCACTGGACTTTTTTCTTTTTTTTCTTGAGCTGGACCAAACTCTACCAATGACCGTTCTGTTTTCTACGGCCAAGGAACGGACACGTATCGCGCGTTCCGACAGTCGTGTTAGTGGCTGCGTTTGTGTTGTGTGCTGCAAAAACAGATCTGACGTATTAGTATCGCATGAATCCAATTATTCGTACTTTGTTGTTCTTTTATTTAAATATTTTTTAAAAATAAAAATCTCTTTTAACTAAAATAAAACAAAATGGCATATTGTAGTAGTGGAGGGCGTAGAGGGTGCGGAGGGAGGGGGGGGAGTCCAGGCCAATACTATCGAAGTAGCCCACGGCCCCCACTTTCCTTAATCCGGCCCTGCCTGCAATGGAACTGTAGAGGTCTTTGGAACAAATTAGGAGAGCTAAAAAATCAAAATTCACTCTGCTAATCTTCAAGTGCGGGCACCCCTTTTACCGCTTCATCGGTTAACATACTCCATCCATCCCTGGTAACCGCAGTGGTGATGTACCAGGAAAAGAGACAGTATACATTGATAGAAGTGTTCCTCAAATACAAATTAACCTTCAGAAATGGTGTAAGCAACAGCAAGAGGCGGTCGCGGACTCGCGATTCTAACACGACCAGCCAGAACACCTCTTCTTGTGCCCTCTTACGGGAATCCATGCGGAGCAGGTTTTATACCCCGGCTGCACAGGGTCCTAATGTCATTTAAACTAAATGTCATTTGACTCAAATGGGCTGCTTTGAATGCCATTCAGAATCCACCGTGCTCCACTACAATTTCGATGGTATTTGAAAGCTTTAACAATCGCTCGCCGTGCTGCATGGGCCGCTGTCGAGTTCTGTTTAGCGTAAGCTACACTGGCCGAGGTTGAGCAGTCTCGCGTGGACCTTGAAGGGCCGTGATGCGCAAGCGCGAGGAGCATATGATTGGATTCGATTGGACTGGGTTGGATTGGCTTGGCTTGGCTTGGCTTGGCTTGGCTAGGCTTGGATTGGATTGAATTTGCATTGGATTGGACTGGAAATCCAATCCAATTGGAGTACGGGTGCGTATAGACTTGGGTCTCCACATTCGCCGTTCTGCTCATTACAGAGGAGTGACGTCAAGCCGCGGCGGACGCAATGGTGCTGGCGCGTGCTCAGCTGTGCGCCTCCACTGCGCAGTAGCCAAGTCTTACGGCGCGACGGAGCCGCTTGATAGCCGCTTCGCGTGGCTCCTGGAGAGCCGTGCTGCACATGTGCGAGGGGCAGTGACTGGGCTGGACTGGACCGGACTGGACTGAATTGGACTGAACTGGATTGGATTGGATTGGATTGGAAATCGTTTTAGCAGCAGTAAGCATGATAATCAGCTAACCCTAAACCAGGAAACCTAAGAATAACCAGCTCAACCTTAGCTCACGCTACGTACATAGCCGACATAGCCGAGCTAAGCCACGGCTAATTATTTACACAATAATGCGAAAATCAAACTTAGTGGCAGTCTTTGGCACTAATATGATATCAAATTATCAATAACGTAAGCTTTCACGCGGTTATTGCTTAAAGGGGTCCTGAGATACCTTCCCCCGATTCATGGATGTACATGTAACCAAATATTACAATGTACTAGCAATCTCCTCCCGCAAGAATTTTGTTAAAGCGATGAGTATTAGCTGAGAAATCGTAAATCAAAAACCGCGCATTATCGTCGCGCCGCGTTTCCTCCTCCTTTCGCTGTTGACGGCGCGTGAGCCTTCCCTCCCATGATGCTGCGCGTTTCAGCGGTGACGTACTTCCGCTATGGTCCTCCGCATACTGCCGTCTACTACGGGCAAGCTTTGTTGACACCATGAATCCCTCACTCCGCTCAAGGCAGGAAAAGCGAACGAAAAATCTGGCCGAATCTGTGCGGCGGCCTGGCCTGGCCTTGCCCTTTCGCGGTGTGCTTTGCTGCAGGGCAGCACGTGACTTTTAATCGGCGGCGAACTCGCAGCCGCTCGGGGTGGATCGTGCGCTCGGTCCCTTTCATGCACCGCGCACTGTTTATCCAAAAAGCGCCGTATCAGATGTGGCCCCGCTGGTGCCGGGTCTTATTTTGCGGTGGTGGTAATTCCTGCCGGCGGCATGTGAAAAAGACATTTTAAACCAATATAGAACCCGTGCACAAAACGCTTTAATCATGTGACCAGTTAAGCTTGGGGCGACGCGTGGTGGAGAGCGCCAACGTTGGCAAAACATGCTCCACCGCGGCTCTGAGCTTTCTAGTGCTGGAGCGAGCGCCATTTCTTTGACAATCTCAAACATCGGTTGCCTTGGCAACAAGGCACAAACCTCCCCAGAAGTCAGTTACGGTTGCGTGATCCCGGTTCAACTCGGGGCCCCACCTCGCGACATGTGGGCACTGCAGGCGTACCACTCACTGCCATTGGGAAGTGTGAGATGCGTTTGGCATTACAGGAGGCGATGGTGTGTGTGTTGTGGACGCCTTTGTTTCGCGATGAAATGCGACGTTGTGTTTCTGTGGGTGGATAGTGCTTCCCATGGTCTGGATTATCTTTCTCGAGCGACGTACGACTCAACCTCGCATGGGGTATGTGCAGTGTGCGTGGCTAAAAGCCATCTCGGCTTGCGCGCCAGAGTTAAGTGACTTGCTGTTCGTCCCCGCAAACCGCGCGCGAGGTGAGTGCCGAATTTACGACGGGCAGGAGGAGGCAACCTATCGTCTGTCAATCGCGGTTCAGACTTGCAACGCATGTTGTGACGTTGTGTTCGTTCGAAACGCATCTCTGGATTGTTTTGAAGTGGAATAAAATGTATCCGTCAAACCCGGGCATTCGGCTCAGGGCGTTCTCTGCGATTGCACGAAAGAAGTGCCACGGGGCTTCAACGCTTTCTTTACGGAACATACTCAGGTAAGAGAATATCCATGTCGTGTTATGGCCATGTTGCATTCAATACAAACGGTTAAGCGTTTGTTTACACTTGTTTCGTTTGTCGTAAAATGTCCAAGCACTCCGACACTCCGCTGGCAGATCAGCCTGCGAGCCGACGCTGAGCAGACGACTCATCTCTTTGCCGGAAGTGCGTGAAAAAGCCGCCCAATAGCAGGATGTCTAGCTCATGACGAACATCTGGGAATCGATGATGTAGACATGTGAAGATGGCGGCGTCCAAAAACACGAAGGAAAGGGTGAGAAAAAAGCGACAAACTTTGCAACAAAAGTGTGAGCTTTCCGCTGCGCGTAAAAGAGTAATACTTGGCCCAGATGACCTTGACGACCCAATCTGACGATTGCGCTACTCCATTTAGTGTGCTCAAAACGCCTTTCAGGGCCCCTTTAATACTGAATCGAAATCAAGGTTTTTTGTGCTGTCTGGCCACACTGATTCGTCGCTTTCTCGCACTGCATGGTGCTGAGAGTACGGATTGTTACATCTTGATACCACAATGTAAGTAAACAATGAGTAAACAAAGTCCCACAATTCGGAATATTTTGTTTGTTTTAAGTACGCCAGTAATGTATTTGTTTATGCTGACTTGGAACGCTGTGCGCGAGAGTGCTAGAAATGGCATTTGAGATCCCAAATGTCTCTCTGGGTGCTCATTTGGCTCGAATGTCATTTAAGCCGAATGGCAATTCAAAACCCAGTGGAGCAGCAGAACTTCGCATTTGAGTCAAATGACATTCGGACGCTAGTGTAGCAGGGGTATTAACCTAGGCTGGCTCCACCACCTTAGGGCAACGTACTCAGCACTACCATACTCGTAAGAGGGGAATTTAACGTCACACACACACTTTGTCGGGACACGAGCATGACTCCGAAAGAGGCGTACAGGTTCATGACACCTTCACGGACGTGAACTTTTCTTTGCTTAACTCTACCGCTTAACTCTATCCCTTCAACTCGGTCTCATGCACCGGACCTTCCGTGGTGACTTGGCCCCGGGAACCCTTCCTGAAATCCGGAGCCAGATGCTTGGGCAAGCGACCATTCGCCAATTTTGATTGGCCTGCAGGCGAAAAAGTTGCAAAAACTTTGTCGCCAAGTAAGAATTGTTTACTAGGACAAAGTCCGGCCTGATGTACGAGCTTTTTCGCTAACTGCGGAGAACCTTATTTCTACGCTGCAGTCCATCCTCACGAACTGCACTGTACATACAACAGTGAATGAGGACCAGGAGACACTTGATATGCACCTCCTTAAACTCTGGGCAGAACGCCGCCGAGCAGAGCTCCATGCTAATCGCCACCTGACGCAACTCTACACAAGTTCCACGGCAAACCGTATCGCGGCACAAGCTCGACGCAACGAGAAGCAGTTGTCACGTTGCCGGTGGCACCACTGGTGCGCTGGTCTCGACTCTGGTACTGCAAACAAGGCCTCATGGCTAACTTTCCACGCCATGGAGCAGAGTGTCAGCCAGATTGACCCATCAGCTAGCATTCGCCTGACTCTCAACATCAGGCCAGTTTGCGGACAGAGCGGCTGTGAGTTTCTTTCCAAACTACCGACAACCTCCGGCCACTCCTCCCTGTGTTGACGTATCGGACGTCTCAGGAACAACCGACCCATTTACGATGGCCGAGCTCACAGCGTCCATCGAAGAATGAAAGGCGCCCTCTTCTCCAATGTATGATGAAATCCCATATGAGCCATTCAATAACCTAGAGGGGGAGGCATTGGAAGCACTACTCTACTCGTTGAATGATGTCTGGTCTATAGGTGTCATTTCACCAAATGGAAACATTTAGTGCTGGTGCCTGTCCCTAAACCGTGAAAACCTCCCACGCATATTGCTGCACTTCGATCCATTTCGTTTGCACCTACAGTATGCAATAAATTTGAACGATGATGGGTCACTCGATTATCCTGGGGGCTGGAGCACAATAGAATGTACCATCCTGCTCAAATCAGATCCAGATAGCACCTGGGTACCGAAGAGAGCCCGTCTGTTCTGGCTGACGACATTTTGTATGTTTCACCCACATTGTGCGAACTGTCGGGGCTACCGATATTGCCAAGGCTTATGGCGGCGTGGACCACAGGACAATACTTAGAAGCATTTAGTCTTTGAGGGTTCCATTTGATGTAACCAAAGTGGTACACTCCTTCATGTTCTCAAGGACGTTTTCAGTACGAGTGGACTGAAAGCATGTTGGCCTGTTTGAATCGAACCGTAAGGTAGGGCAAGGTTCCGTGCTAGCGCCTCTACTGTTCAACATCACATTCGCACCATTGGCAAGGAAGATACAAGACTTGAGATTTCTCATCTATGTGCGTGAGATTTTTCATCTACGCGGAAGATGTCACGCTGTGGTCTACAAACCGAGATCTCGGCTTGCAGTGCCGTCCTCTGCAGCAAGCCCAAGACGTTTTCCATGCCTTTGCGTAATCAGCCGGTCTGGAAATTTCAGCTGAGAAGTCTTTCTATGGTAAAGTGGCTAATAAGGCGTAAAAGAAGTTAGCCTCCAAGGCTAACTTGCAACCTAAAATTGTTACAGCCGCAATACCAGCCAAAGAAGAGCTGCGGGTGCTCGGACTTGAGATCCACCTGTCGGGCTTGGGTATCCATTGGCTATTTGGGTATCCATTTCGTGCTATTTGAATAGAGCGGGGAGCATTCGTTACGAGGTCATGGAAAAAAAAAAGGCGTCCTTTCAGATAAGGCGTAGAACTTCCCCTGAAAGCGAGATAGAACACCGCGGTGCAAACAAAAAACGGGAGGATATTTGACTGATCCAAATCCGCTGTCTTTAACTGTTACGTCAATGTTATCTTATCTTAAAAACAAAACAAAAATACACAGAATATAGATTTCTTACATACTTTTTTGCAGAGTACGTACCATTCGTTTTTCGGACTTCGCGTCGAGTGCTGTATTTCAACAACCCTGCGCAAAGCTAGACTCAATCACAACCAGCTGCGAAGGTGCGCTCATTCCATCCCAGCTCTAACTCTGGCGGTGACCTGTTTTTAACAAAAAAAACTATACCGAGACCATTGTGGAACTTTCAGAAATTCGCGGTTGCCTCGAACACTAAATAATATTGCAAGCGCACATATTTTCCCTCAGCAAATTAAATGCGAATCAAACTTAAGGCACGTGTGAAATGATGAGCGCTAAAATTCATTTTTGGCTCAGATTCTCGCAGGGCGCCTTTATCCCACTTAGGTTCATTAGAGGGATGAGTAAATGCTCGCTGACAGGTTAAGCCGATGAAGCCGTGTGGCATACGCTGCAGCTTTCTATACTTATATTACTTGAAACTTTATATTATATTATATTACATTTTATTATATTATATTATATTATATTTATTATATTATATTATATTATATTATATTATATTATATTATATTATATTATATTATATTATTGCACAGTTCACTTCCTTCACTCAACGGAATACCCTGGGTGAAATATTAGCGGCCTGCGACGCGAAGAACATAGTTTAATTGGGTCTCATTTATCGCGCCGACGGAGCAGCGCGCGGAGCGGCACTCAGCAAATGGACATCAGCGTGACATCATCCAGTGAAAGCCAAAAGAAGTGACGCGACAGCGCTCGTCAAAAACTCGTGACGTCACTTCGTGTGCGCGGCCCCACGAGCGGCGAGCGGGCGCAACACCCTCTCAGCGGGCGCCGGTGACGTCCGCACAAAGCGGTGAGGTCAGGCAGGGAGTCCGTCATATGCGCCGTTCGGGATGAAAGCGCAAGAATTTGAAACAAACGATTTTCAGGCCGTTCAATGTAGTTAACTATCGCGCGCTGAAGTATTTGAAGTGCTGTTTCAGGTTCGCCAGGTCATTAAGCATCGATAAAAGCAATAAAAGTGTAACAAAATTTTCGTGTCAGTTCTCCTTAAACTTGCTTAGCCCAGTGCTATAGTAAAGATAGCTTTGCTTGTACATGCGGAATTCTTCCCCAAATGACGCTGTTTTGTAGCGTAAGTTACACTGCCCGAGCTTAAGCATTTTCGCGTGTGCCTTAAAGGGCCGTTCTGCGCAAGCGCGAGGAGCATTGGATTGGTTTGGATCGGATTGGACTTGGATTGGATTGAATTGGATTGTATTGTAAATTCAATTCAATTGTAATACGGGCGGGTAGAGAATTGGCCGGGTCTCCACATTCGCCACTCTGCGCATTCCAGAGGAGTGACGTCATAGCCGCGGCAGACGCACTGGCGCCGGCGCGAGCCCAGCTGTCGGCTCCGTTGCGCAGTAGCCAAGTCCAAGGAGCAAGATTGCTCCGTGGCCAAGTCTGTCACTGCGCCGGAGCCGCTTGAAAGACGTGTCGCGTGGTTCCTGGAGAGCCATGCTGCTCATGCGCGAGGAGCAGTGACTGGACCGGACTGCATTAGATTGGATTGGAAATCGTTTTAGCAGCAGTAAGCACGATAATCAGCTAATCCTAGACAACCAGGAAAAGTAAGAATAACCAGCTGAACTTTAGCTCACGCCACGTATATCCTGGCACAGCCGAGCTGAGCCACTGCAAAATTTTTAATTGCTTCTTCACAAGTTTCCTCGCCATCACGCACAACCACGATGATGTTTTGTCTGATATTGCATTGAGAACTCCGTTTTATCATTTGCGAAGAACGTATTCCCGTTCCGCCCGCCTTTGCAGCCCCCAAACACTCTGAGCGGCTCACGAGTGTGTGCATGCGTGCGAGTAAGCTAGAGAGGGGTCGCCACGAGGAGGCAGACACGCGGTAATCCTGGCGAACTAAAAAGCAAAGATGTGGGAAACTAAGTATTGGAAATATTTGATTTTATAGAGCGAGTACAGCGCCTTTAGAATTGCGGTGTGCAAGGGATCCAGTGTGTTCGCGATATGGATTAGCTCGGTAAGGCAAAATAGCATATCAAAATGGGGAGCGCCAGAGATTTAAAGCGGGTAAGGCCCCTCTCTATCTCTGTACGCTCTACAGGAACAAAATGATGCAACATTTTTTTGTCGATTATGCTAGTAAATGTAGCCTACATCTGCGGAGAATCTTACAAAACTCGAAAATGTGTTTTTTTATTTGCTCCTGAAATTTGTTTTTCAGTTTTTTCTTCTAACTTGCGTCCCCGAATTATAATATTTCGTATGTTATAATATCGTGTGTTAAGGATATAATTTTAGTACTTTTTATAACATTTAGTCTCACAAAATTGCGCTGTGAGCCGAATTTGACATTTTTTAGAAATATTCATATTCGTGACAGCAGCAAAACTTTGTAAAGCAAAGCCTTCTACCTCTGCCAGCCAACAGTTTCGTCGTGGCGTGCGCCACAAGAAACTCCCAACCAGGCCAAATAAAACTACTGACACCGCCAGGGATTGACCCGAAAGCCCCTATATAGGGGCTTTAGGGTCCGAAGAGTAGCAGAGAGAGAGCGCCGTCGTCTTAGCCACTAAGCTACGCCCTCACGTGGAGGCAGAGAGATGGCGGTGGCTTTGATTCAGCGGCTGGGGATGGGTAGGGCTCTTTGGATGCGACACATGAAACAATTAAGAGTGAGTGGGAGGCAGTGAGAGGCATGCATGACACAGTAGCCGCACGTGCCGCCCCCCTCCTCAACCTTCGAAAGACGCTCCTCTCCGTTTTTTTCCGCCGACGCACGGCAGGGCTAGAGCGGCGGCGTCCGCCGCTCTAGCCCGGCCGTGACCGACGCTGCTGCGTTCGGGACGCCGCCCCGGCGATGAATTCAAGTGGCGTCGCATGCGC
Source organism: Haemaphysalis longicornis (assembly GCF_048455015.1). Classification (NCBI taxonomy): domain Eukaryota; kingdom Metazoa; phylum Arthropoda; class Arachnida; order Ixodida; family Ixodidae; genus Haemaphysalis; species Haemaphysalis longicornis. The sequence goes on from NW_027526385.1 coordinate 109,299,689, forward strand.
AATTGTTGTGGGTTTCATTATACAGCTTTGCTTTCGAAACACCTTCGTCCTATAGGGGGTATTCATTCAAAAGTTGTGGGAATCGTGGAGAACCGCGACCTGCGATCCCGAGCCAGCGCGCGCTTCGGGAGAGACGCTTGTGCGCTGAAACCGGTCCGGCGCTTTGCTGGTTCGTCGGCGTCCCCCGAGAGATGGCACCACCTATGTGTGCGGGGATAGGCGCGCGGGCGGCGCGGGAGACGGGAGAGTCTCGGCGGAGACCCGGTTGGGGCGAGATCGGCGGAACATCGCGGCGATTGCGGATACCATGCATCTTAGGTGGGAGCTTTGTTTGTCGCGCGCCGTGAGTGCCTACCTCCCTTCGCGGTCACGACCCGGACGGCGTGATTCGTGAACGCCGTCGAGCCTTGTGCTCGCATGCTTTGGGATCCCCCAAATAAACGGCTGTGCTTCGGCACTACTGTCTACTGTGTTCTCGTATCGGCGAACCTCGCCGGGCTGCCGTAGCCATGGGAGCCCGCGTGGTTGACACGCCGGGAGCTAGCGTGGTGGCTTACGCCAGGACTGGCTGGGCCTCCGAGGAACCCCTCACATATATCCCACAAAGTTTAGCCGTTAATTGCTTCGCTTGGCAGCACTGAAATGTCCATGGACATGGCCGCAGCGCCACGGACATGCCGCGGCTTATGCCACTGCGGGCCCACGCCGAAGAAAAAAAAGTAACACCGGCGTGCGTAGTCTGCTCCATTTCAACCCGATTTTCAACGGTGGTGTCAACAGAGTTGTTCTTAATCGCACTCACATTGGAGTCGAGGCATTACTTTGCGTTCGGCGGGCTAGAGCATGGAATGACCAAGCCATATCATGCGCTTAGCACGGACAAGTAGCGCCAACCCACGGAGCCCGACGTAACCAGTGACGGCGCATTCACATGGTTGCCTGCATGCGTGCCTCGCTATCGAACTCATATACAGTAGCGAGGGTCAACCTTGTTGGGTTCCAAAAATTTTCAGTTCGATAAATTTTTTTCCCAGAGAATATATTGCTGAATCTCGACATTGGAATAACAAGGGTAATGATATAAAAAATCAATCAAATTGAAGAGGTCCGCCAGCCACACTATGTATGTCGTGGACAGCCGGGCAGGTAGGGCTCCCCTCTCGCTTATCCAAAATCACCCAGTATTATTGTCCTCCTTGTCACAATCTAGTTCCCTCTGCTGTGTGTGCAGATTCCAGAGAGCCCTCGTATCGATTTGCCTCACAATTGTCCTGCTAAGACCGATAACGTACTTCCGTAAACGCTTGATGACCATGACTGGTAGCGAGCGGATAGTAGCCACGGAAAAGTCGAAAAAATGAGGCTGATGACGCTATGGCATTCGTGCAAGCACCATGACAGAGCCCGCGCAGGCTGAGCGAACACACAGAGCATTTTGTCGTCGAAGAATGGGACGACAGGGCTACGCTTAACTGTCTTCATCGTCGTATTCTGATTTCCTACTATACATACTATTGTAAAATTCAGCAAGCGCAACCAGTATAGGCGTAGTGGCCCTCTTTCCGTTGCAGCCGGTAGCATGTTATCCCGACCGCCGTGGAACAATGAGCGTTATGACGACAGATATCCTGAAGGGCGTTATAACGAGGACCACAAATGTTCACTACAAGACATTGGCACCACATTCCGTGTCATTGCAGCGCTGTGGCATAGAGTTCACAAGTTAAAAGGGCAAATGAATTCAACCAGAAGTGACATCACTTCTTCAAGTCGTAGAACCCGTGTCGCCACTTGTACATCTCCCCTCCCTGCCTGGCGACACATCGCAAAGCAGGATACCGAGGACACCAATCGGGATATCCCTGCACGCGTTGTAGGATGTGTGGTATGCCGCTAGAGCGGTTTGTTCCTGTCTCTCCTCCGCACTTGTTTTGTTACTCTCATAAAGCCCCTAGAACAATAATGTACTGGGGACGTCCCTGTGACAGGCGGGCTGGCTGCCTGCAGTGTCACAGCAAGGAGGGGTGTGCATTTCAGTCTATCACCTGGCAGCGGCAAGAACCCTGCTCATGGTGCGCCGCCTCGAATTGCCAGCTGGAGAACAGGGGGATTTGCATCGGTTGTGGGAGTCGCGCCCGAAACGGCTGCCCGCCACAGATGCCAGCCCCCTCTCCCAGGGGACGCCACCCCCCGAACCGCAGCGGCTCAGTGGCTGCATGGCGCGCGCAGCTGCTGGGGCCGAAATCGGGGACCGGCCACCCGGCTGCGGCAAGGGCGAAATTCACCCATTTGGGTCAATTTTTTGGGTCAAAAAGTTTGGGTCAATGCATGCGCGCTCGTGTGCTCGTGCTTGTAGTGCACGTTAAAGACCCCACCACGCATGTTGGTGGTGAAATTGCGGAGGCACCGGCCGCCCAGTGCGGCAATTGTAACCAATTAGGCAAAATTCCAGTTTGGGAACGCTGGGTACTTCTATTCGGCAAAATTTTTCTGCGCTTCTGTGCTGGAGTTTTCGAATGAGAATGTTAACATGCATTAACATTTTACACTTTGGGAAACGTTTCTGATTCCAGGGAGCAGCACGCGCCTCGGCGGCTGGTATTATAAATTGATCGGAAAAGTGTTTTTTTTTTTTTTTTTTTTTCACGTGGCTGCCCTGCCTACGTATCAGCCGCGTGGTGTAACGCCACTCCTCCTACTCATTAATGTTTTCATCGGGATCGCCATGTGTACGCAGAAGCATTCCATTCGATTCCTATAGGAGCGCAAATGAGTACTTCTGGAGGTGACACCACCTTTTTGTCTACACGGCACTCGCAAAGTCCCCCCCGTTCTAAAAACTGAAGTTGCACATCCCTTGACCTCTTTCTTTTTCAGTGCACCAACCGCGACTGAAGAAGCCGCATGCACAGACGCCATATCATTACTCTCTGCTTGTGAAATGAAGCTGTAAAGATGAATGTTAACAGATAAAGCACCTGCGCCTTTCTGCTCGTGAAGCCCAATCCATGTGGTGCAGGGATAACGCCTTCAAATAAGGCACAAATGACACCCCTGAAGAGTCACTAATGAGTGACTCTACCGTTCCATCTTGCTTTCCACTCACAAGAGAATGGCTGCAGCTTAGCTAGGCTGGGCCAGTTATCTAAGCGAAATCCGCCAAAGAAATTTGTCAACCGGACGATATATATGACTATAGTCGAATGTTCCACACTGTGAGCACTCACTACCGTCGTCTCGTGAGCTTCTGAAGACGTCGAAGTAGAAGAGGAGGCCCCTTGGAGCTTCTGAAGCTTGTCGCTGTCGGTTTAGTGCGCAGGACTTTGGCAGTCGCTACTGTGGTTTGACATCGGAGTTGGGGTTCTACACAGCGAGGACAGAAAGAAAACGGCAGAGGAAAGTGTGGCGAAATTGTGAGATATGCTGGGCCCGCACGAGCGCGCATGGCGAAAGCGTGAGGGGGGGGGGGGGGGTAGTGAGACATGCTGGGTGGTGGCAACGCGCTGCGAGATGGCACCATAGCACTGCGTGCCGTCGTGCCCTCGACGGTGATATGTGTTCACTTCCTGAGGCTTAGTTTGCGCCGCCGACGGAGAGGCTTCCATCTCTGCCGCCGAGGAACCCACGAGTCCTGTCTCAGCGCATTGCACCACACAGGTTTGGGTGCCGAACATCGAGTGAGGCAACCGGTGGATGTGCTTCGCATCCTCCTCGTTGCGTGGCTCATCCGAACCACGTGACATTTGCACGGGAGGTTCAAAAAATTTACAAATACATGCTCCGCGGCACCGAGAGATACAGGTGGCGCACGCCGCCGTGCGTTCACTGATCACGCGATCACTTAATTCCCGAGACGCAGCAGCCGTGACTGAGAAGGCTGCAGTTCGCGCTGCGCACGAATTTCGTATCAGGGAGTAGAGCAATAGTGAGCCCTTTCCAAAGTGCACCAAGATCTCACTGACGTCATATCCGTCACGGAAGTGACGTCGCCACAAAAAGTGCCATTGATGCGGTGGCACGCGGCTTCGAGCCCACGAACTCTCTCGCTGCAACAAGAGGTACGAGGCTCTCTGCCAACTGGCTATGAGCTCAGACCTAAACAGCTCTACAAACGCAGTTTATATTATCCCCTATGACTCATTCAGATGGTGCTCCCGTCTAGGAGAGGCTTAGCGAAGTAGTGCATCATGGCGCTAATGAGCGCCGACAGTTGGCACCTCGATGCCAGCACCTTGGTGTACGGGGGACGCACGTGATTTGAGGCACCCTACTGCTTACTGCTTTGGATGTGATAGCTCCTTGTAAGAAAACTTGCATTAAGCACCGCTGAAAGGCAACGACTCTAACCGATGAATGTCGCGTTCGTGACAGCTTTGGTGTGACAAGACACTCTAGCGGGAAGCAGGACGCGTTCATGCGTTCACGGTCCAAGCCATGGACTTTACCTCTTGCGTTCCACAAGCTGAGCTCGTCGCAACACAACCATCTGCCATACACGCCACGGAGCAGGACCGAAGTGGTCGCAGGACGTCGCTCGCCAAGCACACCCACAAGACAGACGCCAACCCACAAATTATGCTCTTTTCGCTGCAGATTTCGTTGCGCATTTCACTTTCGTGTTTTACCGATTCCAATGACAGAGGAATGCACCAGTTTTTTATTGTAGAGAAACTGACCGGGCAGACTTTGGCAAGGAAACTTCCATGGTTCAGTTCAACAAACATAAAAAGGCATACTTGCGTGGACACACACCTTTGTGGCGACCAAGCTCCTGGGTACACCGTGCAATTGAACTGCTGTCTGTTCACCGTTAACAAAGTGTGGTGTCCGAAACCACTCATCACATCTGTATCGTACATCATTATGTAGATGCCCTACTACATCCAATTGTAAAATTCAACAAGCACACACCATATAGGCGTGGTGGCCCTCTTTCCGCAGTTCCAGGTAGCATGTTATCCCAATCCCCACAAGGTTACGAGCAATACGAGGACCGATGTCCTGAAGGTTGTTATAACGACTACCACCTCAGGTCTGTCTCTATCCGTCGAATTTGGCACCACGATCCTTATTGCAGTGCAGCAGAGCTCACAACTCAAAAGTGCCAAAAAATTCAGCCATAAGTTACATCTTTTCTTTATGTTGCAGAACTTGTCATCACTTCAGCATCTGCCATTACTGAATAGCACTCCACCTCATTTGAGGGTACACAGGACCCTATAGCCGGTATTCAATGGCGTGGAATGCATGCAGGCCACCAAGTGTGCGCCGCCATATCTGTGGCCAAGCGTCTGTTGCTAGGTGACGTTGTCCGCACTGCCCGCAGATAAGGCACCCCTCTTCTCCTCCATGCAACCGTGCGAGTGCGCAGTCATTCGTTACGTCGGGATCCGCGGGATGGCGGTACTTGTCCATTCTAACCACGACTCTGAAACACGTGACTGTGTTTCAGTCATGTGTTTGCGTCCAGGAATGTGTTTGCAGCCACACCGAACGCAAAGTATTGCCTCGAGTTCATTGTGAGTGGGATTAATAACATCTCAGTTGACGTCACCTTTTAGAATCGAATTGGAAGGGAGCAGATGACGCACGCCGGTGTTTTTTTGTCTTCGGCGTGCGGCCGCAGCGGCCCAAGCTGCGCCGTGTCCGTGGCGAATCGGCCATGTCTGTGGCCGTTTCCAGTGTTGCCCAGCGAAGAAATTGACCGCTAAACTTTTCAACGAATACCGCCTATAGGGATACCACTGCACACGTTGTAGACCACGAGCTCTTCTAGAAGTTTGTTCCTGCACCTTCTCCACATTCAATTGTGACACTGATGAGGCACCTACAGCCGTAATACTATAGTAGGAGCCATTGTTATTTCGCAGATTTACGCAACAATTGACAGGAACTGTATTAAGTTCAGAGCACTTTAGGGGCTTGCCTTGTCATTGTAGCTCGCTTGCTGGACCCAAGTAGAAACACGCGGTGTTCCGTCGTCGCGGCATAACCCAGAGGCTTCGAAAGCCAAGCGGTTTATATACCTAGTCAAAAGCGTTTGAAACTCGTGAACCGCTGGCGCTTGTCATGCATCTCCCCATTGTTTAGCGCAAAGAAAACTGCAGGTACATTTGAGGCAAAATATACATAACTAACCGGCAGCGCCCATGATCATTTAGTTAGGAACGCTCCTTGGACTGGTTTTTACGATATCAAGCGAAAAAAGGTGGCAGTGCGACACCAGCACATGCGGAAGGAAAAGCAAGCACAAGACGAACGGAACTCCCTCTGGCGCAGTTTTAGGCAGGGGGTGCGTGAGCACTCCGAAGACGGGAAATTTGAATTGCCTTGGGTGGTAGCAGTGAGCAGATAATGGCACTACAGTCCATTATGGCTGAATCACAGCTCTGCACTTCCAACCATAGAGTTTCATGCTAATGTATACTAGAGGGAAATCTGTCGCTGCAGTCGCGGGCCGCCGTGGGCGGCAGCATTGCTGCTAGCGACATCCTCGTCTGCTTGGCTTAGCTAGCCATACAGCTTCTTTTTTGTCTCGAAGCCAAAATCAACAAAAAAAGTAACATTTTTTTTTGTTCATCGTAATTAAGCTTCTAAAAAACTACTGACATTTTGGAGGTTCAATTTTATAACAAAACAAATTTCATGAACTATCTACGGTAATATTGTTGCTTTTTTGCAGCCATAGGCAACGTTTCAGCCTGTTGATGAGTCATGCCAAGGACAAGTGGAACGTACCTGCCGGGTACATGACAGCACGCTCGTTGAAGCGCGGCTCCCCTAGACAGTGGCGCCAGATTTACCTCTAGTATAGATTAGTATCAAACTATGCTTCTGACAGCTTCCACATTGAGTGGGACGGCTTTAATTTTTTTCTTCGGACAAGCCTGCATTATCGCGATACTAACAAATGCTTTGGAAGCGGATGGTACACCACACAATAAGTCAGATATTGACGCAACCACAACATCGGCAAAACAACTTTAATTTTTTTTCAACGGCAACAGATGCGACTCTGCGATTGCACTCGTTAAGTTAAAATAAACGCAACACAAAGCAAACAACACCGCACAAAGACCGCGTAACAGTAGAAGCATTGTGGATAAACATGTGCGTACTTTCAACCAAACCTTTGAATAAATAAAGATGCAGTTACCGGGATGCAATGCATGTGTGCTACCACACTAGCCACTATATACACACACAACGGGTGACAGTGATCGTCATGTGGCATTTTCGTACACCTTGAACAGTGCAGCATGTGCAACGTAAAGGCAGTGTGAATATTGAAGAGAATGGTGTTACACAACAGCACAAACATATATGCCACCAGTGAAAACGAATGCAGTGCCCCACCGTGCGACTATGCAAACTATATTCTTTGATTGTAAGGCCTTCACATCAAAGCTCTGTTCCATCTTGTTTTTTATTCTGCATGGCTTTGGATTGTTTTGCAACATTATATAAAATTCTGGCAAAAAGCAAATATTTTGACTACAAAAGTGATTGGAATGAAGTGTGTTTCGAATAACATTTTAGTAAAACTTGAATAAAATTTATGCTTCAAACAAGGCAGTAAAACCACACCAGACCACGATGACAGTTCTGATATGCTTTTAGTTGAATGCTATGAATTCCTATGCTTTATGAACTTGAAATGCAATTGACAACCTCCTAACAGCTATCAAGTTCTTTTCAATTATGCCTATTTAATGCCCTATTTTAAGGCGGGTAAATTTTAAAGTTACCATGGGCACACATCTTTGAGAGCCATACAAAGAACATGACACAGTGCAAAACAATTACAAATCTCAATTCCAAACATTTACAACTTATGTGCAGCTTGAAAGCAATTCAACAGCTAGTCAGGTTCCCACATTGCAGCACAGAACTACCTTTCAAAGTCAGTTCCTTTAATTTCTCAATTTCAGATTTCATTCAAACAGCTCACAGGCAACCATAACATACGCAATGCCTCTTCAACGAGTTTCCCCTCACTTTTTGAATAAAAATTCACTTGGGTCATTTGAGAATTACTACATGTGTGTGTCCATATAATATATATACATACACACACACTCAGTGAAAAGTGAAACAATAACAAGGACGTTCACTAATGTATCGGCAAGGGACTTTGCCTGCATCAGAATACGCGTAGATTGAAAATCCCATTCCATGTGTTCTAAATGTAATCTGATGTATATCTGTACCCGTACTCTGATGAAGGCAAGTCCCTTGCCGATACATATGTAAACGTACTTGTTATTGTTCCTCACGTGTGTCTAACATTTCACTCATACTATTTTTATGCGCTCGTTTTTACTCTAGATATTCATATATACACATATATCTGTGCGTGCCCAGAAGTGTGCGTGCATAGCATATATACAAATGCATGCTACTTTTGGCAAATGCAGTCAAGGCAGTGCACTGCGCTAAAATGGGCTGCTGATGAGAGCAAAGCTATACATGACTATGCAAGGCTATGAAAGACTGCTTGTACTTGTGGGCAGGTTCATGGCAGTGTGACAATTGTGCGACCACTTTCATTATGCAAGGCGCGAGGCTTTTACGGCTAAGCAGCATGGGTGAATGCTTGTGGCCACTTGCCTCTTGTAACAAGGCAACTGGTACATAGAGACTGTGTTTGGAGCTAGAGTGATGAGGAAACATCACCCAAGCATCCCAAGGCACAGCTATCCGATCAAACCAGGCAGTGTGGCCTCGCTGAGTAAAAGCCGAGGCAACGAATAACACCTTGTTATAAACAAACTAGAACACCAGCACTACGCATTTTCCGAAAAAAATTCAGTTGAATTTTTTACTTAGCAATGCTATTCTGCATAAAATGTGCGTTTCAAGCCTATGACTAGAGCTGTATGTACAAGTTTCTCCTGAAACTATAGTAAGAGCACCCACCCTTCTCTGCAGCGCAACACGACTGATTCGCATCGAAGCAATCAAAATGTTATGAGAGGTGCCTTCATCATATCTCTGTAAGGGCATGTGGCACCTACACAAGTCTTTGAAACTTCTCGCAATAACAAGGGTTGTGCCAAATAAAAAACAACTGCGTTCCCTATCGTTGCCTAGGGGTTCCCCGAGCCCCCCCCCAATTTTGACTTTAGAAATAAACTTATTCCAACGTAGCAAGTGCAGTCATAAGATTTATGAAGTGATGAACATGAGCCAAAGCTGTTCCACACAAGCAAACAATCTCCAACAATGGCCCCTGCTGAAAAGGGGGAGATTGGGTCACCTTAACTGGCAACTAGCAGTCTGCACAGTTGTGTACTATGAACACAGCTACAGGTAACCAGCTGCTCATCCCCTCATCTCCAACAGCAGCCATCGTCGGACATCAATAGATTGTTGTGGAATGGCAGCAGCCCAAATATTTTCATGAAACTTCACAGCTGAATACTACCCAGCAAGCTCTCTTCCACACTGTGCTACGCGCATTCCCGTACATAGTCATCGGAAAATATAAATACTGGACAAGCTATATACTCCGAAACGCAGCCGGTTATTGAAAACAACCAAATATTTTGTGGATGCGACAATTTACTTAGCTTGCAGAAACTCTTCATTCCTTGTTCGAAACAAAATACCTCTCATATTGCCCCGAACGATACCCTCAGGTTGGGAGGGAGATCTTAAGTTGTCCCCCAAATGAGAATTCACCTATCAAGTGTGCTCACCACATTACCCCAATCGCTGTCCAAGGCAACAAGTCGATGCCCTTCTGCTTTCAGTTATGCTTAGCTTTGATCGCTGTTTCACAAAGCCTGTGTAATGATAAAATATGGCTTTAATGGCTATTACACGAAACCTATCTGATGATGAAACACGTTTTATGGCCAGTTTGCAAAAACCCTCTAAGCTGATAAAACGCACCAGTCATGTACGCTCCCAACTGCTTCGACTTGGTATTCCTAATAAAGTCCCCACAAAACATACCGAGAATTGACGCACAGAAAAGCTTTTGTACAGGTCTCATACAGCTTCCAGCACTGTGCGAACATGTAGGCATACGCAACAAATATATATTAAAAGTGCAAACATCATGGCATACAACAGTACACTCAAACCGCTACACCACACATATTCACAGCTTTCCCAGCTCGAAAAAACAAAATGGACGCAACTTGCAACCCACAAACGCACACAAAAAAAGAGAAATACTAGCTAAATGAACCAGACATGAAGTTGATCATTTATAAACATTGCAGGTGTGACCATTCTGCAAACTTGCATTTATAAGGTGCCCTACGAGTGGCAAGTGAGAGCCATGAGTGCCCTGGTCAATGTTGTTGCAGAGTACAGCAAAAACTGAAGTCCTAGATGCTCATCAAATGGACTCTGCGAGTGGAAAAGAACTCAAACAATTTTTTTCAATACCGAGTAGGTTTCACTTTTTGTAGACCTTACAACGTTAATGTGGGTAGCCGCACACCAAACGGGAGAGCACTGCCAGCTTCCTGATGCCAGACTATCAAAACTGGAACTTCAAAACTTCAGTGCTGTTATTGTGCACTACATGGGAAGCAGTTGATACAAAACAGAGGCACTTTCCGGTTCTCATTCATAAGGCCATAACACACCTCCAGCTTGAAGGCAGTACTGTACAAACTGTCAGCAAGCACCCTTCACAGGCAACAGCAAACAGGAACACACTTTCCGAGAATCCCAGGCTGCAAAGGGGGCACCCAAGACAATCGCCCACCCCACCCTTCCAAACGGTAAACCACTGTTCCAAAGCAATCGCACAGAAATAACCGAAAGCCGTGCAACTTCTGCACCACGGATAAGAAATCGATTTAAAACTTTCAAGAACATTAGGATTGCTGGTTTACACCACGTGTCAAAAACACAACACTGACAAAAAGAGAGAATCAAGTTTTTCGTCTCTCTAGTTCATGGCACTTGAAACAGGGCCCAGAAGCCCTGGTGAGGTTCTTGAGAAACGAAAATGACAGTATAAAAACGCAGGAAAAGAAATGCCCAATGTTGCCCGGAGGTAGATGCGAAATATGACATAACTAGTCCACAAAGGCACAATGGCTCCACTAGGGCGATGCAACATCAGGGGAAAAAAAATCCATCACTTAAGATCAAATCACACTGAACACAGAACAACTGTGCGCTTACTACTGTAAAGGCCTAGGAACCTCACGGGAACAAACATCGCTACAGCAAAAGTGTCAAGGAAGAGTGAAATGATTACAATGTTTGATTTTCAGTGTTTTTTGATTGAAGCAGTACATTAAGCAACGTCTAACACAGGAACAATAAAACAAATCGCTTTAAGGTCACTTTAGTCAAGGTGCTAGAACAGGTTGGGCCGCAGCAAAGCAGTCATCCAAACAACCACGCACCGAGTCACTGAGATATTTGGAAAACTAAAAACAAAGCATAAACATCCTGCAACCCAAAGAAGCATGCCTGAGAACAAAAAAGGACAGCAAGCACTCGCAACAACTCTAGAACATTCCTTCCCGTGCACTGCGACAGGCATGCACCGCACAACACTGCAGGGGCCTCAGTCATGCCCACAGGTCACGGCGTCTCGAAGATAATGCACCAACTTTTCACTCGGGCGTCCCATTCGGTGCACGACGAGATTCGAAAAGGCAAGCTTGCCATTTTTATCACTGCTGAAGTAGCAAGCTGAGGCCATGCGCAGGTATTGTTCGAGGTATCCGAGGGAAGAACACAACCCAGGTTTGCACTGGCTCCAGGCTCCACCGCCCCAGGTTGCACTGGTTGCAGGTTCCAGGTAACGTGGGGATGGCTTGGCAGCAGACTCAGACGGAAGACCACCGTTGGGGTGGCACAAGATGGGGCCGACGGATCGGCTTGAGACGGATTGATGTGCGCCGCAGGGATTCTTCACGGTGGCACCCCGTGGACACGCAGCCGGTACAGGCACGTGTAGTCCAGGTTCCCGTGGTTGCTGAGGATCTTCATTTCGATGAACTCGTAAATGGCCGGTTCCGGATCCTGAAGGGGGGGGAGTGAAAGCAAGAAGCAGCAATGTTAGCGAACATTTCTGCACAGAGTGGAAAGTCGGGCTAGCTGAGAATGGTTCATGACTGGCACTGCGCACAAAAAAAAAACGGTCTCGTTTTTTTGTGCGCAGTTGCAGTCATTTCTGCAGAGCGCCAAAAAGTAGGAAAACACAGCTGCTGCAAGTGAACACACGACATTTTAATCCCACTATTTTTTCTTTCTCACATAACGGCCATTACACAAACCAGCTCACTTTCTGGCTGGAAAGTGCTGCTTGCCAACTAAAAATAAAGCAGGCACTTTTGCCTGATCCCAGGACTGCTCCCAAACCCATGGACCCTGTTCCACCCCTACATATGCGTTTATGACACAGCTAGGGCAAGGCGATAAAGAAATAAAATGGTAGCCTTACTCTGGTGGGAGAAACAAGCTGAGAAACCTCCCAATTATTTTAATGCTTACCGCAACTAACAAGTTGAACAATGGGTAAATATGAATACTATGATCACTTTTCTTTATATCAGTCGCTTTATTTTTCTAGACTGTAAAAATCAGCCATAATTATTTGTCTTTTCTCACTGCAAACTGCTACTCAACCGTCGATCGGACATTAAACAAGTGTGTTGAATGTGACCTCATTTTTCCGAGTTAGAACAAAAATAATGCAACAAATGTTTAGCTTTCTAAAATACTCAGGAATTGAGTGCCATTTTGTGTAAATATCCCAAAAATTGAGAAACATGATTTTTTTTAATGACTTTGAAAGGTGGACCTTTCTTTCAAATTTTCATTTTTTGTCGCATTTCACGAAGCGGTATTTTGATTAATTTTCTTTGTAGAGCATTGAGAAGGGTATGAGGTGTTCAACAGCCCCTCGTAAACACATCTAAAAAAATAGAAGCTTGCCTTTAGGGCGATGTGTAACAAAAATTTTTTTAGAAGTGCCACTCTTGCACGACATTGCTCTCGCTACTAAGTTTGAGAAAACTTTCTCAAAAATATAAATATTGCAAATATTTGATTAAAAAATTAGGAAAATTTCGAAAAAATTTCACTTCGTTTTACAGGTCCCCAAAGTTGCCACACAAAGCAATGTGGAAAGTAGCCCGGCCCGATCGCGTTCTAAATATTTTTTAAGTGCGAATGCACTTCTTAAGCGAGCCTGAAGCGTCCGCCACCGTCCGCATAGCAACAGCTGCGGGTGCGCGCGCTCCTCGTCTCTCTTGGCAACGGGGGGAGATGGGCGCGCGCTGCCTGGCCGCTGACATGGCACGTACCCACGTGGGGGATTGGCCAGGAATCGGGCGTGAGAAGGGCTAATGCACCCGCTTAAAGGAGTACTGACACGAAATTTCAAAGCTGAGATCCGCTCTATCAATCAAGTGCAACGACAACACAAATAGGTGTCTGTGAATAAATGCATCTTTCTTTCTTTGTAGTTGTGTGTGTGTGTGTGTTTCTTAAAACTGTCAGTAAACTTATATTTTCTTTGTTTTGTTCAAATAAAGAAAGACAAACAAGTACTAACAAAAAAGAAGCTCTCGTCCACAGTGCGTGCGCCACCCTGATACGGATTTTTTGCGGACTTGTCTCGGCTTGGGATGTCTACTGATGTCACCAAAGCTGGTGGTTTTATTTTTATTAAAAATATTCCTTTGTTACGTTTTTTTATGAAATATTATGTGTGAAAACATTCTACATGCACTTGAAATATAATTGAGGTTTTGCGAGTCCGCTAATTATCACCGCTATCACAATCAAATGACATTTGTTTCGCCCTGTAGACCAATGTCGTTCACAGCTAATGTCATTCAGTTTGAATGACATTAGATTTGCCGTGTGACAGGGGTATTAGGTCAGCAACTGCCAATTGCTCAAACAAGATTCCATGACGCCATACAGATGTCACCGGAGGGTGGCTGGAGAGTCGCCACTGCTTCCTCTGTTTTTTTGTAATATCTCCATTGTTTGTTTCAAGTTTGCGATACGACTGGCATCACTGTGACTGGGACAAAGCAGTCGTTTTAATGAACTAAACTAAACTCATGGTCCCCCTTAACTATTACAGCCCTCCTGAAGAAAACTCACCTGGACTATGAACTGCTGGAGAGGGTCGGCATCCAGCTTGTACGTGTAGCTGCCCAGCAGCTTTCCGGGCGAGTCATTCTCGGACTCCAGGCCCTGGCAACGGAATGCCCGGTTGTCAATCTCATTCACACTTCCCATTTACTTGATTGCACTTTGACCTTCTGCCATCCTTTTTTTTTTCCCCATACACGGATGTGCTGGCTTTGAGCACCTTTTGCCATTGTTTACCGGCCCAGAACAAATCCTGTCACCATAGCTAACAACTTCCAAGCGGGCGAACCTTGTCCCTGTAAGCGTCCAGTGGCAAATTCTGGGTGCTGCTATACCCATTTGCAGTAAACTTTCATTAACTCTTTCGCTACCGCGCCTATCAAAATCGATCAATTTGATCGATACTTTTGGGAGCGCCTTTTCATAGCGTTCCAGGCGTTTCTCGAACAAGTAAAGCTGTTCGGAGTTAGATCAGAAAATGGCCTTTCAAAGTCAGTTTTGTTTTCATTTTTGCAACGGAAACGTGATTTTCGACACGCTTTTGAATCACCTGGTTGTGGAAAAGGGGCGTGGTCATCGCGCCTCAAGGCTACCAACGAAGAATGCGTGCAACTCGTAATTACTCTGCACCAGCGCTTGTTTTTTGCTATCAGGGCGTGAATGGGGAACTAGCAAACGATTTTCAATCGTCAGGTTCACGCTCTGACAGTAATAATCCCAGAAATCGGCTGAAAATGTCAAGCAGTGCCTGGTTGCAAAGCTACTTTATGATTTTAGGCAGTTTTATTGCCTTTGCGCAAGTTGTCCTATGTACTCTGGTAGTTCTACTTACCCCAGGACCATTCCCAAACAGTTTACAACAGTTTCGGTTTCGTTTCTGCATCGGGAAATTCATATTTAGCGCAACTACGCAGTTACCCAACTTCAAGGCTAAATGCCATGGCGCCTGAAGCGTCCGCGACTGATCCTCGAACAAAGCACGCCGCTCCTCATTTCCCCCCACCCTAACCCGATTTCTGCAATAAGAACTTCAGATGCAAGTCAAAAGGTCACACCCAGTCGCCAGATATCTGTTCCGCCGAGGACAGCGCTTCAAACCGGCCTTACACTGCCAGCTGTTCGCCTTCCAGTTTCGTTTTCATGCGAGGGTATATCCGGGTGTCTAATGTTGCTGCTTAGTTGAACTGTCTATTCGGACGAAGTCTCTGATAAGTTTTTGTACTGTTTCATTTGAAAAATGTTAGGTGGCGCTGCAATAGAGGAGGCTCGTTGTGCTGATCTTTTTTAGCGCGCGAGTGCTACTCGGCCAAAGATCGCAGGGGACGATTCTAGCTCATCGTACCTCATTTTTGCGAGCAAGGCTACAATTGTGAGTAAGAAGATGATAATAAAGCTCAGCTTTATGTTTTGAGAGATAACTGACCGTGAACGACAACAAACATCAGCCACGGCATTCCGTTTTCAACTTCATGCATGTTTTTTTCTGCATCGCGTGCTTGTCCCAAATATTGTGCTCGCTGTAAATGCAAAGTCAGCCATTGACAAGATGTTTTTACGTTATGTGGGGGCCAATTGGTTCCTCTGACAACGTCAAACCGCCAGATTTATTCCAAGGAACCACCCAAAATTGCACAGTTTGAATTAGAGGTTGGGCTTCACCGCATGACACGAGCACCGTGCGTGCTAACTTTTTTTTTTATATCTGAAAAACTGTTCCGCGCAAGTCGACATTTTTTTAGGGTGTGTTTTTGAAATGTTTCCCTGCAAAATGTATATTCTAATTTTTTTCTACTACCGGTGGTTTGATATACACAACTCCTTTTTTATCATTTTTTTTCACAACTATGATATATGAAAACCTTTAAAAAACTGGTGTTATTGGAAAGGCCGTTAAATAATCTGCATTTTGTGCTCCTGGAATTAGTGCCTAAATAATTTTTTAGCAGAAAAAAAATGTTTTCTTGGACCCCCCAAAATTGGTCAATTTTCTGCGGTAGCGAAAGAGTTAAAACGCACAAAAACCAATGGCTACCAACAGGGAGGTTTTTTTTAATCACTAATCTGGGAAAATACACGTGTCTCTCAACAACAAAAAGTTCACTGATGAATAGCAATGATGCGACTGTTCCAAACCATTGTGCAGAACTTTTCAACACAGCAAAACAGGCTTTTCAGAGCAGCAAGAAACATTGCAAGAAAAACGCATTTCTCCTATAAATCATGGTTTCTGAACGCCAAACTACTGAACTAATCATCCAACCGACTTGGTACTCAGCCTTCGGTAGTGGTTCAAGGGCATGCATAATGCGTCTCCAAGCATCGCAGCTTGCTGCCAGCTAAATGGGTGGGGACTTATTGCAGGAACACATATTCGGGTACAAGTTCAGTACAGCAATAATCCAGGTAGAGACGACGACTCCAGATGTCAACGTGCGCACATTTTGAGAGGAGGTTGCACTTTATGCGCGACATCGTCTGCAATTTTTTTTTTCTCGCCAACTTCGTTTGCTGTCGCTGCAGTAGTTTCGAAGCAGATAGAGCCTGAAAAAAAATCGAAGAAACGACTCGTGTCACGTTCGAAACGCTCGCAGTAATGCACTCTTTGTGCCATGCAGAGGAAGAACCGGCTGCAGTGACGAGGAACGGGAGCAACTTCCGTTGTCGTTCTTACGTTGTACCCGTGTATTGGAGTGCTTGAATGCAATGATGTAAAGAGCTTGATCCAAGCTCTTCGTAACTGATGCTGATACTACGTAGGCCGATCAACCAACACACCAATAGATGGTATTCACTGAAAGGTTTAACAGTCAATT
The DNA here is from genome assembly GCF_048455015.1 of Haemaphysalis longicornis. Classification (NCBI taxonomy): domain Eukaryota; kingdom Metazoa; phylum Arthropoda; class Arachnida; order Ixodida; family Ixodidae; genus Haemaphysalis; species Haemaphysalis longicornis. The sequence goes on from NW_027526385.1 coordinate 109,316,593, forward strand.
TACTTGCTTGGCAACACTGGAAACAGCCACGGACATGGCCTAATTGCCACGGACATCGCACGGCTTGCGCCACTGCGCCTGTATGCCGCAGAAAATAACACCGGCGCGAGTCGTCTGCTGAACCTTTTCAACCCGATTCTCAACGGTGGTGTCAACAGAGATGTTTATTAATCACACACGCTGGAGTCGAGGCATTACTTTGAGTTCGGTGGGGGATAGTTTGGAACGTACAACACACGCCATGTGCTTAGCACGGGCAAATACCGGCTTCCCACGAAGCCCGCCGTAACCAGTGACAGCGCACTCACATGGTTGCCTGCACGCGTGCCTCGCCAGTGAATACAACCTATAGCTCAAACGGAAGCAGCCCGTTTCCAATCCTCTTCCCACCTTGAACTTCAATAGTCAATTTTCTGTGAAAAGCAACTTGCAGAATGGAAGCCATGAATTATCCAAAATAAGCCTCTTGACGGCAGACAACAAGTTCAGAAAAATAACTGGTGAGTCTCTATATTTTTCTTTGTATTCATCCTTATCCAGCATTTTACTCAGAAGCAGTCTGGTGCTAGGTGACCAAAATCATGCAGACCTATTGGGTTGCGTTGACAAAGAACCTCTCTGTAGCTCCTGGAAAAAATTACTGAAATTTGTCGCTGACACTTATTGCGCTGAGTTTCATCTGCTTGTCATCATTAGTTAGTTCACAGTGAAAGTGCAAACGTAGAGAATTCTTGTCTTCTGTCGATACATGGCTGTCCATGAAATAAGCATGATTACAGAAAATGGCTGCAACTCTTTTATTAAAACTATCCCAAAGCAAATTACACGAGAAAAAAATTAGAATTAATGGTGAACAATTATTAGCGTCTTTATTTGATTGACATAGCAGGTCACCCAACGTAACTCAATATAGTTATCTACTAATACAGCCTTACTGGTCTCCCATCTTGACAGTAGCACAAGGGCTTTAAACTTTTTTTATTATAGCATACAGTAAGACTCTGATGAACAGTCTCCTGATTTTATGACGACCTGCTTCTTACGATGGATCTCCGCGACACCGGCAAACTCCCTTTAGAAACAATGTATTAAAAACCAAATTATATACAATACTCGCCTGCACGCGATCTGCTTCACACGACGGACCCTGGCGGGAATAAACCGGCATTTTTACCACCTTTTAACGCCACTTTGCTGCACTGTCCCGACCTTTCTTTATTCTTAACCGCTCGCTTGCATAACAGACGCAAGCATGCGGGCAATGGCAGGCGAGAGTTCACATTCGATGGCCCCAAGCGGCAGCAGAATGCCAATGCACCAACCGCGAGCAGTCAAAGGAAGCTTTTACTGAGCCAACCAACATGAAAACAACGCTGCAACCCCACGACAATGACTGAACACCCGCTTTCCTTGGCGCCCGATCCAAGTTTCTCCCCGTCACGACGCTCTCCCCCCCCACCCCATGTGCATTGTTTCAACCTCTGCATTGCCCCATGGTCCTTTACTCTTGCCACCTCATCTCTGCTCATCAGTGTACACTGATAAGCTAAGCAGTGTACACTGTCACTCTGTTCCTTTCTTTCCCACCTTTTTTTCAATCGTCGCCTGGTACTATGGTTTGTTTTGCTTGGCCTTGGCGGTTTCACACCCTCGCCTCTGCCCCTCTCAATTTGCTTGGCCGCTTTGGCCTTCCCAGCTTATCTTGCATGCGAGGCGCAAGGCTGGCAATCTGTAGTGCCATGGGGGTCGTTGGCGCACGGCACATGGCTGGCGGCCTAACACAGACGCCGGGGAGAGGAGGGGGGCAGAAAATAAGGTTCTTTTTTCAAATGAACACCAGTGCGCATCCATCTTGCCCCACCAACCGTAATGTGCCATCAAGAACTATTCCGGACACCCCCTCCCCTCTGGGCAAGGCCAGTGTGTGTGCTCTGCTCCAACCGGACCTTGAGCGACAGCTAAAGTGATACCTGCAGTGAAGCTTGAACATTACTTAGATGTACTACAACAACTTAGTGTTGCCTTTCTCAATCATCTTTTCCATTCTCTACCCACAGGGCTTTATAGCTTCCTGTCTGCAATCAAGTCATTCATTCACATTCATTTTTTTTTTCTTTTTTTTACAGACTTTGGATTTTAGCTAGGGGGTTTGCAAATTACATGAGAACGTGCTAGATATAGTAGTTTAAGGGGGGACACTGGTCTTGAGGACCGAAAATTTGCCAAAAAATGAATTTTCTGTATTAATTTTATTTGCCGTCTACAGGTCCCAAAGAATGTACCTGCAAAATATCATAGCTGTATCATAAGTATTCACAAAGCTGTTGCCCTTTGAAGTCGCCTAAATGACCATTTTTGCCTATGTTAGCAAACTTCGTGCCCTGTTTTCTCAGAACCAATTTTTTTCCCACATGGTCAGCTGTCGGGTACAATATCTTGGGATGTACTGGTTCGATTTACATCATTTTTGCTGCATTCGAAAGCTTATGAACTGAACAGTGCAATAAAACCACAAAAGTACAGAATTTCTTTTTGCTGGCACAAGATTTTATGCAGTTAGTTTCACAAAAACATTGTAAATTGATGACCCGACATTTACGAATTTTACAGCGTTTGCAGAAACCATGCTAAAATTACTGCAGTGGTATAGTTGCACTCCCTGGTCCTTCTAGAGCACAAAGGGATAAAAGCTATTTGAGTATTTCATAGGTACGTAATGAAAAAATTGCCCGAAACGGAGTGACATAACATGTTGCACAACTCTAAACTTACACCCCATAGACGAAAACTGACTGCATATTTGTGCTCAGGATGTTGAAATACACTCAATGTGTAAATCTCAAGCACATAGGTTAAAAAATAACAAAAAAGTCCTCAAGACCAGTGTCCCCCCTTAAATATGTTCCCAGCCCACCGGTTGCATCAGACCGTCTACTAGGCTGGCATTTACCCATACCCCGACCATACGACAACCCGGTCATACAACGCCTTCACGCGGCTCCTTGAAAGTCGTATTACCGGAGTGCCACTGTACGTTGAAATCAGCACTAATGATTCAGACAGACAACCTTCATGGTCTCTTGCACTCACCCGTACCCCCTCCTGCGGTGGCTCAGAGGCTACCACATAGTGCTGCTGACCCCAAGGATGCGGGTTCGATCCCAGCCACAGTGGCCGCTTTTCCGATGGAGGCAAAAAAAGGAAACGCCCACTGAAGGTCCCCAGGTGGTCAAAATTATCCTACAGCCCCTATTGTGAAATACCTCACAATGCCTCACCTTCATCATCATAAGCGTGTTCAATTAAGGACATCATCAGGAGGGGTTGCCCCTTTCTCCACGTCCCCTACAGTGTGCCTCGTAGCCGAGGTGTAACTTCGGTTCGCTAAACCCCACAACCAACCAACCAGCCACGCACCCATATCTGGAACTCCCTGGGGGCGCTGCTGATGCTCTCGCCGATGGCCACCGAGCGCGAGATGTGCTCCACCGTGAAGGCGGTCACCCGAACACGCTGGGAGAGCTTGACCACCAGCTGGCCCTGGGACCCCCGGAAGGGCCAGCACTGGCCAGGCTGCATTTCGGGCTGCACAGGGGAGGGGGGGAAAGCCCCGTTCACTTGCACACTTAATAAGCATGCACATTCTAGGGCACGTCAACACTAAGAAGGGCCAACGTGTGGCAGGGAGGGGCACGACCTGGTATGGGTTAGTTCAAGATGGATATCTCCAATTGCCCTGCTTTCGCGCAGCATTCCACTTTTTGCTGACACATTATTCACGCGGGTATGCTTGCTCAAGTGTCAAACAAACGTCCACCCTGATTAGCCGGACAATTTTTAGTGAACACAGCACGCTTCATCCTCTGGTGTCCCTGAGTGCAAAGGAGCCATACTTACACGACCTAGGATGACACAAGTTGAGGCACAACTGCAAGCACTGCCAAGCAATCATTGGCTGCTATTCAAGTGCTACTAACAACTGCAGTGGCACTAACTAGGTGAGCGTGAGAAAGCTCCAAGATTCCTGACAATGACAACAATCTGGGGTTGAAGCAGGGTCTAGGTTTTTGGAGCAGGCACGGGAGCAGCAAAAGTCTTATTTTGGAGCAGCAAAAATCCCATTTTGGAGCAAGTTTGGAGCAATTTAGGGGCTATTTCGGAGCACTTTTGGAGCACACTGACGGCCTTAAATAATGCAGCTTAGTGCACTTTTAATAGCAACTAATCCAAAAACTGCATTAAAAATTGAATTGGCCAGAATTATTTAGAAGGAGCGCAATAAATCAAATAGGAGCTGGCACGTTAGAATCGGGTAAGTACAGTATGCTGCTATCTTAATCAGTTCAAAAGTTATGATCATTTTTTAAACCTTTTAATTAAGACTTATCCGAAATCAAAACTGAAGGTTTCCGATTCCATAGCATCTGCCGTATCGTTATAAATGTCTCTTGTACATACTGTATGTAAATGATGCTTCAACTTTTTGTCAGCTCGAAAACTTCACCGATCTGCTCTGCGCCGCATCGATAGCGGACGGAACAAGGCAACGTCGCTGCACCGGGGACTGCGCTTGGATGGCCAGTCGCAACAGTGGTGGCTGTGGCGAGAAGACCCAGTCCTAACAGTGGTGACAGCGCTTGGATGCCTGAGTCGCAACAGTGGGGACAGCACTGGGATGTCCGATTCCCAACACCGTGCCTACTGTATGTTATCAATGAATACAAATTCAAATTTTGGTGCACCGAGCACTTCTGGGCCGCTATTGCCATCCAAAGGATAAAGAAAGAAGTACTTCATCAGTTTCACATTAGAGTTTCTTTTCACCAAATGGGGGGGGGGGGGATTTTTTAATGTCCTTCGCCTGCGGGATAACGAGCTCACGTGTGGTTTCAGTTATGGCATCGACGCTGCTCGCCAATGCTTCATGCGAACAGCGCATTTCGAAGGGTTCCGATGAATTTGAGCTGAAATCTGTGGATGATGCTAGCAGCACAGACACAGAAGATTACTTCGATTCATCAGACTTTAGTACGACCGGCAAAAGTGCGTCAAAGTGTGCCGGTAGTACAGATGCCGAAAAAGCGTCAAAGTGCCCCGGAACACCAACACGTATCTGCCAGCGAGTTCGCTTTCTCCACTGGCCGTTTTATCGCAGGCGCGCATTGATGTAAACAGATCCAGCCTGTTCTAAAAGTCACAGCTTTTATCTTCGGGGTTTCGGCTTCATTCGGCAAGACCAGTTGGTGCCGGCTGCACAAAGAGTCTGGTTCTCTTAGCGAAGACGGCCCAGAGTTGACCTTGGCATAGCACTCCGGGGTAGTGCGCGGTGGTTCGTCAGATCCGCCGATTTCGTTGGCAGCATCCGTAAGTTCCGGAGCTGTCATGGAGCTTGCACTTCGATCAGTTCGCTTTCGGGCTCGAGCTCAATGAACAGCTGCTGGGCTGTGATGACAACATCTTGCGGGCTCCACCGTCCCTCCTGTTCTGTCCCCTAAAACTGCACCTCAGGGTTCTCAGCACCAGCCCCAAATAATTGAAAAATACCCGAACTGCAAACTGTACTATGAAGAAAGGAAGCTTGAGCAGGATACAAATGTTCTCTGCAAAACATGTGCAGCCAACCTCTGTTTTACCGCGTCGAGACACTTCTTCGCGCGGTAGCACGAGGGGCACTACTGTTTATATTTGTGTATGTAAATAACTTTTGTACTTACACAGCTCATATTTGCAGTATTATTCGATAAGGGCCTTATGTTCAAAGTGTACATTTAAAAAAATCTTTGTGCACCCTGTGCAAAGTAACATTGCTGTTTTCATCAGTTTTTCTTTGTTACTTTTTTGTTTTGGTAATTTTGATAAAATTTGTAATAAATCTGTTGTCTGAAATTATTACTGTTGGAAAGCCCTATCCTTGCTCTATCATTTCATACCTTACACTTTAGCATCAATCATTTTCTGTGGCAAGAAAAAAAATATTTCTTGGACTACCCAAAAACCACATGTTTTTCCTCGGCCAGGAAGCGTCAAGCTCTTTACTAGTAACGTTATGATTTACTGGTAACGTTATGTAGGATTGCATTGTATTGGATTGTCAGGTAGCCGAGTGCAATTATGCCCAGACTTGGGAGGCTTGTTTCGGACGTACAGTCGTACAAAACCATTAAAATTCGGGAGTCACCCCAAAAATTCAGGAAACTTGGCAGGCCTACAGATCATTCTAGGCAAGCTACTGGAGTGAAAAGGTCGTGCACCACCACCACTGCCACTCACCCGAATGGCCTCCCGGGCGGTGCGCGCGAAGGTCCACAGGGGCACGCCGTACCAGTAGTACTTGGGGGCACGGTCCACGTAGGTCTCCGTGCACCGCGTATTCACCACGGTCCCGCCTGCACACACACGCGAACAGATTACCGCTGCTCACTCACCTCAGTCACAAGAGCTAAGAAAACTTAAATTCCCTCTGTCTAACGACGACGGTTGAAAAGTGAAGCCTCCTTGCGTGTAAAACTCAAATCACAAAGTGCCAGAGTCTAAGCTTGAAATTGGAGTCAAAGTGTCAACAATCAAAGTGCAAACCACCTGAGAGGTGAAGCCCAAAAGTCAACGATCAAAGTGCAAACTACCTGCGAGTCAAGGTCCAAACTCAGACGACAGCAAACGAATACCTCACGAATACGAATACCTTAGTCGTGCATCACGTACACAGATGACCAGAGCAGGCTCACCGGCAGTCTCCAAGGCGTAGTCAGGCAGGCCCGTCTTGTCGGCGTCGTACTTGGCCAGCATCTCCTTGACGATCCGCGTCACCTCCTCCGTGCTGCTGCCGCCGCCCGCCTCTGCAACGCTGGTCGACACAACCGTCGGAGGGGAGAGGCGCGCCTTCTCAACTGCCTCCTGCACAGCCTGCAAGCAGCAGAAGGTGCCCCAACGTCAGCACCACAGCAACCCAAAGTGCGACCGCAAGCATTAAAAAAGAGATGAGAGGGACAGGCTACAAAAGAAAAAATTGTGGTTGATTCCTCTGTCATAGAAATTGGTAAAACACGAAAGTGAAATGTGCAGCGAAGTCTGCAGCTGAGCACGACATTGCGGGTCAGTGGCTGTCTTGTGGGTGTGCTTGGCGAGCAACGTCCTGCTGGCAGGTCGCTTCGGCAAAGGTGTACTGGAGTCATTTCCGTGACGGATATGACGTCAGTGAAATCTTGGTGCATCCCGGCATAAAACACTTTCGTGCTAAAATATAAATATATATAATATAAAAACAAACAGCGCTTAGTATAACGTACTCTTTGGTTCTAAAGGTTGCTTCCCAGCAAGAAGACCCTGTGTGCAGGGGTGCACCCTTCACAGGCCACTTGCTTCGTTGTACTGGCACCATTTCCATGACGGATATGACGTCACTCAAATGTTTGTGAACCCCGGAATAAAACACTTTCGTTTAAAAAAAAAGGGGGAGGAAACAGAGGCTTGATCATGCTAATAACCTGAAAGCAGAAACGCCAAGCAGACATTTATGAAAAATTTCCATTACTGTCAGTGGAAATTTGTGCAATGGGCATAGATTTTCAGCACAGTTTGAAGATAAAGCAATTAAAATTAAGTTATTTCTATATGCAGTTAAATTACCTTTTAGCAAGGGAGTTAATACCCTAAAAATGTATTACAAGTGAGTTGATATATCGAATAAATTGGTGCAGTTGAACCTTAATGTTACAAATTTTCGTAATTTAATTAACACATCTCAATTCCTCCTACCGTTGCTAATAGGCTTGATGCTTTCTCAGTTTCACGAATTTCAACAACAGAGGCTTTTAGTTCCGCTGTGAGGTGTTACCAGAAAACTCAGCCCAGCTGAGCGCACGTGAGCGTTTGCGTCGTGAGGAGCACCCTGCGTCGTCCAGGCTTGCGCATGGGCTTGCTCCATGTGAGGAGATCGCAAAAAAATACCAAGAAAAAGTACCGAGTGCTTGTTAGCATGTGCCTAATGAGGAGCGCCCGCAGTCGGCCAGCTCAATCTTCGAGAACATTCTGCCCCTGCGTTTGTGGCATGATCTCTCCACAGACGCCGAGTTTTCCCTACAAATGCCGTTCGCACTGCAGACACAGAGTTTGTGAAGCCAGTTGCTGCAGATTCTAGCGCATGCTAATGCGATCTACCTTGGGAAAGATGTGAAAAGCTGCAGACGCAACGATCCGGGCCTGCCTTGTCATGGAGACGATTCAGCTCCTCTGTTTCTCCAGCCTTGCACCACAAGCTGTGGCAATTTTTTTTTTTTTTTCAATTTAACAAAGTCATCCACAAGTCTGACTTTGTTATATTGTCAACGTGCAACTCGTGTATCACAAACTTAAAACTTTTGCGAAGCATTGCGATGAAAGAAATTTCTATTTACCATCCACAAACATTCAGTAATACTGAATAGCATAACACTATCCAATTTTGAAAGTTTTGAAGTGAGTGGGTCTAAAAATAGCAAAACTTTATTCAAAGCGAATTTAAGCTAGCTTAATTAAGATATCAGCATTGGATCTTTTTCGCACGCTAAAGACCATGGTCATCGAACATTAGCTAAACACACAAAGCACAAATGCCGTGACCAGAACTTGGGTACGATCGAGCACCACGTAAAAGTTGAAATCTTTACTTCAAGCCACAACCTTCTATGTTTTTGTATGGCAGACTTACTTTCGTAGCGCTACCTTATATCTGCTACCAGCTAGCTTTCACGGAGGGTGACTAACAGGTGCAGTAGGTTCCAAGTGCTGGAGTGCTTTTTACACCCCAATGGCTATCAGCGGGCAACTTGTGCAATGGGCATACAGTCAACGCCGCATTTTAGACAAATTTTTCTGTCTAGAGAGGGTGACATGTTTGTTGTAAAGGGGAAAAAACCTGAAATTTCGATAGCCAGCATAGGCGCACTTATTACTTCCCCATGTTAAAATGCACCAGCAAGCGAGTGGATAAACACAAACGTCCTCTGTGAGCTGAAGTAAAAGGCTACGGGAGTCTAAAACAGTGCCACATACCACGGGTGAGACACAGTGGGTCGTAGCCCAGCCTACGGTTCGCTGTACTACGAGTTATGTTTGTGCTAAAGTGCTGTACAACAGCTACCTTGACAAGAAGAAAGAGTCGAAACACGAACCGCATAGACTAGATGGAACTCCCGTGGCCAGCATTGTCTGACAAACAACATACCGTACTTACCCGATTCTAACACGCATTTTTTTCCGGAAAAATAGGCCGAAAAATTGCATGCGCGTTAGAATCGGATACGAAACCGAAACTGCCGAAACAGCGGAAATTTCGTCCCACCCGCCGCCATCTCAAGATGGCGCCAAAGCTTTCAGCATCGATCATGATTTTTCGAACACAGGAAGGCTAGGTGCCTAGGCTTTTCTATCGGCGTTCACAGAAATCGTCAAATTGTTCCACTTGCGCGCTTGATAACAGCAATGGCAGCAGCGGCAACGAAAGTGCGTCGCTTCCACGGCTTACGAGCGGCTCCCACGCGCTCAAAACGAGCGGTCTGCTGAAGCACGGGCCTCTGGAGAAGCTCGCGGGGTGGGCGTGTGAGGCGTCGGCCACGATCCCATCGACCATGGTTGAACGTTCGTTCAGAAGTGTGGCATCGCGAACGTGCTTGACGGCACCGAGGACGAGATGTTGTGGTCATCGGAAAGCGACGAGGAGCGAGATTACTTCGGGAAATACCGTATTTACCCGCGTAATCCTCGCACTCGCATAATCCTCGCACCCCCAACTTTGCAGCGGCGAAAGTTGCCTGATCGCGAAACCCGCATGGTGCACGCGCTCTCCAACGCGCGCCCTCCCCCGCCGCTCCCCCGCCGCCTCTCCGTGCGGCGGAGAGCGCTGTGTATCCAAGGCCATCCAGGCGCCCTAACAACCTGCATGGCTACTCCCAAACAGGCGCCCTAACACTCTACTCACACTGTCCTTGAGCCGGTTTCGCGCATGTTTCGCGTGCGCGCAACTAGACGGTGTTCGCGCAGCCCGCTGTCATGTCGTCGTGTCGCCGTCGTGGTCCCGCCGTTGAGCAGCAGCAGTCAGTGAGTCACTCGCGTCAGTGGTGGATAGCTCGCTGCCGTTTTGAGAACTTTTTGATCTAATTGTTCTGTGCTTGGTGCCGCTTCGCCATGGGAAAGAACGCCAGCTACACTGCCGCTTTCAAATTGAAAGCGAAAGAGTGCGCGATCGAACACGGCAACCGTGCCGCGGGCAGGCACTTCGGCGTCACCGACTTCAACGTGCGTTACTGGAGTAGGGCACGCACATACGACGACGAGATAGGGCGCACGCCAGAAAGCAAAGGCGGCAATTTCATGATCGCTGATCGACGGAAGACTGTTTACGTTGTAAATAATAAAATAAAAAGAAATAGCTGCTGTTGGCAACGCTGAGCTTACCTATACAAAAAACGACCACTACATTTAGCGGGAAAGGCATAAGGCAAATTGGCAACACTGTGCACCGGATTTTTTTTTCCCCACATAATTCTCGCACCCCTAACTTTGCATTGACTTTTCCGAAAAAAACGTGCGAGGATTATGCGAGTAATTACGGTAAATCGCCTGTTTCGCTTGCATTCGTTTTTCTTGTTCACAAAGTTCCGTGCACGTTACGATAGGAGGTGCAAGTTTTTTCGGTTTTTTGCCTGGAAAATCAAGTGCACGTTAGAATCGGATAAGTACGGTACGCTATAGAAATCTGTCCACAACTATGCCCAACTCTAAACATAGAAAAGGAAGAGCTGTAGGCGGAAAAAAGGAAACCAAGTTACCGATGCCAAGTACGAGATCAAAAGGCCAAACTACCTTGTTGCGGACAAAGCCATACATTTTTTGGCCGTGTATTTTTTCCTGCACCATTAAAAACATCCTTCGACGCACGACACCATGCGGATGTGCTGCCTGAGCCTCTTTCCCTCCATACCACAGCTTAGTTCCAGCAAAAGCACCAGGGCATTCAAGATCAGCAGAAACGTTGACTAGGAGGAGCACTGCTGCCTGCTTCCATTAGAGCTTACACATGAGCACACACTGCATTGCTAAAGAGCGACATCTTTGTTGAGACAACTAGCTTAGGCTGACACACCCGCACTCTCTGGCCAGAACCAGCCCCCACTTAGCAAGGACACCACCAGGACTTGCCAGGCAAGGGCACTGGAGGTGTCCAAATAGAAGACCAGCAACCGCCAACACTAATAATTAACAAGCGACCAACTGCAATTGAGAATATTGCTGCTTCAGTGTGTACAGAGCTTCTAAACATAGGCAACAAGAAAAGGATAATTTCAGCACTCATGACTTTACGCCCATCTGTCATTTCGTGCATTAACGCTCGACACAAAAAAACTTTTCCGAGAAATTATAAATTAATGGCGAAAAAAGCAGCAGGTGAACAAGAAACTTGGCTGGCATTGTCACAAAAATAAGACTCTCTCGAGCGCAGGAGGCATCGCTGACCGGTACCTCAGTCCTTCCCATCAGGGAAAGAGGCATGCTTGCCAGGCATGCCAGTGGGTAGCAATAAATAGTATTCTGTTGCAGAGTACAGCCAACTATAGTTACTCTTAGGCTACCCCCTCGTTCCACCATAAGGAGCAACGCCTTTTGTAGTTCTCAATATTTCACATACAAACACAATTAACCTTCAGCTAACACCCCCTCCCATGGTTAGCACATGCTGGTGATGCAGGGAAGCCAACCCAAGAACAGGTGCTGTTCCTGAAACGAAAACGTCCTCGGGGATGTACAGGGCAGAGAAATTTGATTTCAGAAAGGATAATATGATGATTTCAATGGCAATGCAATTCTTTTTGAGGCTAGAACCGGTTGCATTAGAACGAACAGCCTTGAAGGGAAGTATACCTAAAATGACAAAACATGGCCTGCTTCAAAAAAAAATTTGAAACGATTCGGCCCACTGGGACAGAACGCGATTGTATCCATCTAAAACCTGTACCAGGGAAACCTCTGCCTTCCCAAAGCCCCAGGGTTTAAAGGTAGCAGATTCAAATCTTGTAAAGGAAGAGCAGGGAGAGGAACACAGCGTCAGGCAAAGAAGGTCTGCACAGCACTGATGTCAAGCAACCAGCACAAGCACACAAAGGACGGCCTCCCCTACCTCTTTGGCTTCCCTCGCCATCTGCTGGGCTTGAGACGCCGACTGCATGGCGAGAGCCAGCTCGGCTTGCAGACTGTGGCGAAGCTCCTCCAGGCCGGCCTTGAGGACGGTGGCCGAGTGGCCCTCTCTTCGCTCCACTGCCTCCAGGAATGAGCGCAGAAGGACGCTCCGTGGTGCCGCTGGTGACGAGTCGTTCAGCACCTGCACCAGCATCCGGGAGCACACTTTTAGATGAAGAGTGTGTGTGTAAGTGCGCGTGTGCACATGCATGCGTGCATGCATTTTTGTGCGTTTTTGTTCGTTTTGGATGCCTCTGTCAGTGGACACGAGCACGTGGGTTCAAGTAATATTTACAAAACTGCACCCCAGTTTCAACTCCAACCACTATACTCAATTAAGTACAATTTAGAACAACGAAAACTGCTCCTGTGTGTCGTCACCACAGCCAGTTGTGCCTCCTAGCAGAGCAAAGGATGCATTACGAGTATTTTATTTTATTTATTTATTTATTTATTTATTTATTTATTTATTTATTTATTGGGGTACTGCTAGCCTTGGGGCAAGGCTTTAAGCAGGAGTGGGCGGTACAACGAAAGGAAAGAGCACAACAAAGAAAGAAAAAATAGCACATCATTCAAGCACAAATCAACATTTCGGTGGGTTTGGGAGATCACGCATAAATGATAAAACATCTGGGCATTGTACAACATGTGCAGGCAACAGGTTCCATTCACGTGCTGTTCGGGGGAGAAAGGAATTTTGGTAAGATTTAGTTTGGCATGCGTAATCGCTGACTTTTTTCGGGTGGTGCGAGCGTGTCTGCCGACGCATAAACGGGGTGATGTATGGGCTGGTGTCGATTCGAAATTTGTGGTGATAAAGCAAATAAAATGTTTTTAATCTTTCACGGTAGCGTCTAACTGCGAGACTTTCTAAATTCGCAGTATGCAAAAGCGCTGTAGGGGACGCGAGTCTACTGTAGGAATTAAAAATAGATCTTGCAACCTTGCAGCCAACATGACATGAGTCGTTTCAGCGATTTTTCAAACTTAACGTGCTTATGGCCTACTGTAGCGATGACCCGCCACGGTGGCTCTGTGGCTATGGCATTGTGCTGCTGAGCACGAGGACGCGGGTCCGATTCCCGGCCGCGGCAACCGCTTTTCTGCTGGAGGCGAAAAGCAAAAATGCCCATGTGTACAAGATTTCAGCGCACATTAAAGATCCCCAGGTGGTCGAAATTCATCCAGAGCCCTCCACTATGGCGCACCTCATCGCCTGCGTTGCATAGGAGCGTTAAACACACACAAAAAAAATACTGCAGCGGTCACAAACACACGCAATTAGAAAAGGCAGACAATGTCCCACATTAAGCGCTTTCTCCTTTCAAAACACGTGCGCACATTGATGTCCGGGTCCATCGCTTCAGCGGAGTGATCCACTACATGAGCTACTGCTGTTCTCAACTTGCGCCCGAGTGAAGTGTTGGCTGCCAGCCTAAGCCAGGTGGGGACACAACACGAAAAGGTGAATGCATTCACTAACGCACACGAAACAGCAAAAGAGGGGAATGGGAAATGCCCCCCATGTGCAGCGACTCATTTCCAGTTCCAGCATCCTCTATTCGCAGTCAGGCCTTGCACTTGCTGCAATCTATTCGCAGTCAATGCCTAGCAGCTACCAACTGCGCAGCACGTCACCAGCCTCTGACTTGTTTTTCCAAGCTGTGATCCTACGCAGCTTTTTTCAACGACAGACCTGGCTTTAGGACATTACAAGCAGACAGTCTGATTACAGGTAAAGTACGGCCACACTGGCCAGATACTATCACAGACAGCATACATGCATACTCTTCAATAATCAGTAGCAGATTCATCACGCTCTGTCTAACACTACGCAAGTGCAGTTTTACTTTTCTCTTTAACTCTTTCGGGACCGCCCGAAAAAGTGATGAAAAAGTGAGGTCTCCCTACAAATTTTTTATTACATAAAGCAAAGGCACCATCCTACCTTAGCATATACCAAAATGCAGCTAATTATATGTTCTTTGACATACAATACCAAGTTTTACTTCAACACTGACGATAGAACCATGAAAAAATCTTAAAGTAAGAACTTTGTAAAAAAAACTACAGAAAAAGATAGAAAAAAGCGTAAAAATAAAAATTTAAAAAAGAACGAAATTATTTCAGGATATACAAAATCTAACACAATGCTTTGTTTCTTCATCGCGAAAGTTTGATGCGGCTAGGTGTAACTGGTTTTTTTGTTTTGTGCGTGATCTCTTTGGCACTAGGGCCATGGCTACGTCGTCACCCAGGTACACGCCGGGCTTTCGTCTCGGCGAAAACTTGATCCCTTTCTGAGATGATGGCAGGAGATCACCACCATAGGTAGTTAACACCCTAGCGAACAAATATAAACCAGCCAGAACATATTTCAAGCGCATATACCTACTCCAGAGCCAATTGAAACCGAAACCAACACCCACCTTTGAGCGCGATTTGATGCTCCAGGCTGATCGACACCTGAATCCTCACTCGAGCTGAAATCAGATCTCTAAAGCCGCATTCCGACTCTTAACTGCCACTCTCATCGTTAAAATCCACAGTAGAAGGCGAATATATGCGAGACGAGATGAGGCGGATTTCTTATCGCGCTCGCGCGAGTATGACACCATGTTTGTTTACATTCGAAACCATTGCCCGCCAGAATAAAATATCTGATGCGTTGCCACCTGGCGATAAAAAAAGAAACTTCACAGAACTGAAAACTCCAGTTTTCAAACTATCTCCTAGATGTCGCTAGGTGTTCCATCGAGCGAGAATTTGTATTCTGCAGGCTTGTGAAACCATCGATCATATGTGATCGATGGCCTATGGAGCAGTTCCGAAAGAGTTAAATACCGATTTGAATAGCACGCTAACCAACACTAAGTTCAATCAGAGTTCAGCATTCGAGTGTTCCGTACTAGAGAACACTGAAAGTATGGCTCTTTTTTTCCACCCCACCACGACACACATTTAGGGTACATTCTCTATTCAAGGCAAGTGAGCCTGTTTTTCCTTTCGCAATATCAGCTACGAATATCCTTTGACCCGCTCAAGCAACGTCGCAAAACGGCAACGAAACCCAGCACACGGGCCATTATTAGCAGTTGGATACAATAGAACACTATAGAAAATCCTGTCAGAAAAAATTAGGCAACTAACCACATTGCATACCTTAACACATTTTGAGCTATCGGAAAAAAAAAAAAAGTAAAAAAAAAAAAGAAAGAAAGAAAAACCCTGCTCGCAAGTACGGCTTAGTGCATTGAATGCAGAGCTTTTTTCAAGACCACATCCAGGGATCTTGAGCTGTCCTGCACACTTCCCGATGAGGTCAACCACTGCACGTGTAGCAACGCACATAAACAACCAGCCGAGTTCTGCTGAGTTCTCATTGCCATGTTCATGCTTGTGGCCGGCTACCTGTTTTTTTTTTTTTTTTGCAATCCATGAATCATTTTCTTCCAAACTATTCGAAGCAAGTCATTGTTTGCTCTTCACTTGCTTTATAGAAAACACTTAGTATTTGCACATGCCGTGATTGATTACGAGGGTTTAACACGCCGATACTTCACCGGCGATGAGGCGTGCCGTAGTGAAGGGCTCTGGATTAATTTTGACCACCTGGGGAACTTTAACATAGCTGAAATCTCGAGCACACGGGCGTTTCCCTTTTCACCTACATCTAATAAGCAGCCGCCGCAGACGGGAATCGAACCCACATCCTTGGGCTCAGCCACAGAATGCTTTAGCCACAGAGGCACCACGGCAGGTTTGCACACGCCTTGACTTTTGTGTCGAGGTAAGAAAGCACAAGTCCACGATTTGTTAAGAAATAAAGGTATGTACGTAGGAGATAGGTGGGGGTTCCCTCTTTTGAAACATAAGCCCCCATCATCTCCTAGGTTGCAATTCTGCATTGGCCGCCAATCTGTCAACAGGACTGACCTGTCAACAGGATCTGTCAACTAGCAGACAATGCCCGCAGATAGCCAGCACATCAACCCAATTTTCCTCAAGCTGTCAAAGTGGCTATTATGGCCTACTGTCAATATTCTAAAAGAATGCTTACAATGCCTGATAAACGTCCAGACCAATTTTCATCCAACCATTAGGCACTCATCAGGCCTCTGCAGAATAGCCAGCGAAGGACTCTTCTGCGATTCCAAACGGAAGCTCGGCAACACAGACTTCTAACCTCCCCGGGCCCCCAACACTACCAAAGTACGCAGCACCTGTTGAAGCAGTATCAGACAAACCTGCCAGCTTGCGTACATAGAGAGCCCACACAACAGGCGCCTCTCACCTCGAGCACTTTAGCGACGATTCTGGTGTCCAGGCCTGCTAGGAGCGCTGCCACGTCCTTGCAGCAGTCTTCCCGGTCGCCCAACCTTTGAACAAGGCGGTCCACCCTGAAACAGCAGACATCTCCTTTTTCCCATGCTGAGATACACAAGACTGTCCTGGTTCCTTCCATGCCTATGTGCCCACAACTTCTACTGTACCTCTGCGTGTCCCGCACCTTCTATGCAATTCTGACACCATTGATTCCATAAAGAAATACCGAACACCATTCCCGTTAAAAATTCGACGTAAAAGAGAGCGGAAGTTTTGAGCGGAAGTTTTACTCCAATGGTGACTATGCCATTGAGACAGCACCACGTGATGTGCACGCAACACCTATCCCCCGGTGAAGCTGGTTAAGGTAAGCATTCTGCAGATTGTTCGTGTCCTTCAACCAATCTGGGGCGGCAAAAACGTCTTGCAGCAAAGCCATCCGTTAATGTTGGCAAAAATCGATGTAACACTTTTTTTACCAAAACTTCCCCCAAAACAATAACCAAATATGACCCCTCGCTGCTGGGACATTATCATGACTGAGTTTAATTCCCTTGTCATTATTAGGTAGTTTGCAGTGATGCTGTAAACATTTTGGAATTCGCGTCTGCTGTAAACACGTGGGCTTCAACAGGAGGGACACGGACAGCACCACGTTTACCTCCTAGGATAAAACTAGTCTTTCCAAGTTTAATTAAGTCGACACAATGCCATAGCAACATCATTAAATGATATCAATAAGTACATGTGCATTCTATAACCACCTGTGTGATGTCTACCTTATGTACAACTTCACTGGTCATCCACCTTCAGTGATTGTAATGACTCTACCCGCTTGTGTATGCAGGGAAGGAGAATACTGGTTACAATACAAGCTCTCCTACCCCCTGCCCTATGAAGCCATGTCTCTTTATTGACCTACTCACTTTTTTTTATCCTGCATTGTCTAGAGGAGCTGTAACTTATTGCTAGGGCACCTTCAAAAAATAAACATTAGCCCCAACCTTAAATGAAATGGAATCCCCCATCTCATTACCAATTAGCATTTGAGGCACTGGCTGTCCGCGGAATTTCGCAACTGCTGGTATTTCCAAACTGATGCCTAGAGACTGTGCACAGGGCTGGTTATGTGGTCAATGAAAGCCAGCCTTATACACACTATGCCATTTTAAAGGACGTGAAGTTGAAGGCCCTGTAGGGCGCACATGCACTACAGCCTCTTCTAGCTTGCCACATTTGAAAAACAAGTTTACAAAGGCGGCCGAAAAAGACAAACCTCCCCGTAAAATGGAGAATTTCATAAAATCAATCAATGTGCTAATACATCAAGTAAACGACAATCTAATTCCTAGTGAAGAAGAGTCTGTTCTTGAATCTCATGTACGATTCATATACAAAGGCATCGGACCATTCTTACAGCCCCCGATAGCCTTCGCACAGTTATTGCCACATTGTGCACTGTCTATTGGCTACAGCACAAATTACACCGCTCCACCCCTTATTTTAGCAACTAATCGTAATTTTTCGTGTCCGCAGTTAAAAATACCGAGAAATTGCCGAGCACGTGCACGTGAGCGCGAACCTCGCGACGACCACCCGGAAGTCAATAAAACCAAGAAAATACCTAGCGCTCGTGTGTGTGTGTGCCTCGCGACGGCTGCCCAGAGTCCCCTGCGCACGTTTGTCAAGCCAAGCCAAGATTGGCCCAAAAAAAAAAAAAAAAAAAAAAAAAAAAAAGAATTCCAGTATTTGTCGTAATTGTGGCAACATTCGCTCGGTACGAGAAAGAAGTCGTAGCATGCGCCTCTTCAAGGTTTTGTCCAACAATTATAACTTAAAAAAAGAAAAAAAGAAAGAAGCTCACACGTAAGCAACAACGATGAAGTAAACGTCATTGTGGCAGCGAAAAAGAAGCAAATTGGCTGCAATCGTGGACTTCTGTTGTGATGGTCACAAAGGTTGTGTACAGCTTCCCTACCTTCAACTCTTGCGCATTAGTATAAGCTTCCTTCATTTTTTTACTAAACTATTTTTCCTTGCTTTTCCCATTCTCTGGCAACACAAAACTACATCGCGAAACTGGTCACACCTGTTAGGTGCCAGCATTCTCAAATGCCTCAAACACAGCAGATAACTGTGGAGGACTTGAAAATCAGAGGGAGAGGCGATCCATACTCACGTGGTCCTGTGTGCCTGCAGCTCCAGTGCCAGCCGATTCATCCGGGCCTCCTGCAAAGCCATCCATCCGGATTAACGGGCTCGTGCGACGGACTTCCGAATAGTCCCAATGCTCCTGCCACACACAGGACACCAGACAGGTGTCACCCTGGTAGACTCATTTGCTACCACGCCTGTTCAAAGTTCGTGTTGATGGGCAATTTCTATGTGCAAGCTCTCGAGTTTGAGGTGTCTCCAAGACAAGCAAGGCAATTTGGCAGAACTAAAAAATGATCAAAATTTTTGTGAAGACTTTGAAACATTGGTAGAACAGTTGTTCGATAAAACAAACGAATGACGGCAAAATAAATTTAAAGTATACATTTTGTAGATAAATGTTTCAAGAAGACTTCCTGAAAAAGAAGATTTCTGTGGAACAGTTTTCCAGATAAAAAAAAAGATAAACATCACGCTTGTGGTGCTTGTTCCATGCAGTGATGCCAGTCCTTCGTTTTAGGCTGGCTGTACAATTTTAGATTGTCTTGATAAAAAAAAAAAAGAATTTTTCTGCCACTAATACCGGCTAATCCTCCCCACTGATATAAAAACCTTGTGAATGTCTTGTGTATGCCTACGCAGGCGACGCATGGCCACTCCATGGCCTAACCACTCCTGCACTTGTGAGCCGGATGATTCCAATAAACAGCAACCACGCCTGCCAGCTATGCGCCCTTCAGGTTTTCCCCCTCGCTTCAAGCAACCTCATATTCGCTTTTTAATAATCTTTTCCCGGCACCCGTGTTGAGTTGTTCTCGCTGCCCAAGCTCCCAGACGCCAACATAACATGACTGAATTAATATTTATGTCCAGAACAAAACTTCGGGGCTAGCCTGCAAGGACCAACAAAGTATATTTCATTTTCGATGTTCAGTCAGTTTGCTGCACTTCGCCCATCAGAACTTACACTCGCAACCCACTGTCATCATGACTCAGTTTTTGCCCGGTTTCAGAAATGAGGTACAGCATGCTAGAATGGAGGCCAAAGCACTGTTACAAAGAAGGTGCCACGCAACAAAAGCCTTCTGAATCGCAACAAACTTTTGCATGATTTGTGAGAATACACAAGACATCTAGAAATACCTCCTCGCAGAAACAAAACCTAAAGGCAAACAAGTGGCACACTTACAGAGCCATGCAAAAGCTACGCTTGCCCAAACTGATATCTAATGACTCCATCTTATCTCTGAACGAACTTGTAGCTTGAACACTTATCACTGAACAAGGCGACGATGCAAAAAAATCACAAGCAGCATTACCATTTCGATTAACTGTATAACGTACAAAGGTGTCATGGGAAATCGGCTCACAGTTGAATAACTGCACAGCAGTGCTAATTGTATTTCACAGGACAGAATTGAAGTTATAACTGTTGCAAACAGTTT
The DNA here is from genome assembly GCF_048455015.1 of Haemaphysalis longicornis. NCBI lineage: Eukaryota > Metazoa > Arthropoda > Arachnida > Ixodida > Ixodidae > Haemaphysalis > Haemaphysalis longicornis. Next base: position 109,336,731 of record NW_027526385.1, read on the forward strand.
GCGAAAGCTCCTAACGCTATTTAGGACTGCAGTACAACCTACGACAACACGCGCAACAACAATAAAACCACTGGGATCAAAGTTTAACTTTACTATCGGGCACATGTCAACATAGTAAGTATCTGGCCAACAATTACACTGAACACAATTTTCCCCATTCACCATTTGTGCCCCGACCACATAATATCTGATGCTTATGCACCGTAACTACCAGTGGCATGCTTTATCGTGTGATGCACACAATGGCAATGCCAAATTTTCACACTTCGGCAACAAAAATGTGCCCAAAAATTCAGTGACCACTACAGGTTGATTTTTCACAGTTACGGCGGCTAGATTTGGTGAAATTCCATGGACAATTTTTTACAGCCCTTTGGCAGAGTTATAGGTGTGAATGAAATAAACAGCTGAGGAAGCAAGTACGGCTGTTTTCGAATTTTTCAAGACAGTCCACAGCATTCACACGTTTACTTGTTGTCCGTGTACCCCAACGTGCCTTTCCAGCTGTCCTTTGAATGAAGGTAGCAGCACAGAATGCAAGGCACAGCAGAGGAAAATTAGAAAGAGTATACGATCACAACGATGGTGATGATGATAATGGTTGGATTTTAGAGGCGCAAGGTTAACTGGGGCCAAGGGTATAGGGGTCCGAGGACAAGTAAGGGTATATATAGGGGTCCGTGGACATCCTGACATGGTGGGAGTGGCCTCACAAGGAGTAACATTAGGGCCTCTCCGGAATATTCTACCCTCCATGCAGTCAGTGCATGCTTTGCTCTAAAGCATAAGAAAGGTTTATGCAAGGGCCTGACCGAGCGAGAGCAAAACACAAGCAGAACACTAACCATATCGCCTTAGTGTCGGTGAAGACGTTGCAATGCTACGGCATCGCACAAATTTGACAGCGCCCCCAGTTTCAATGATACGCTTCAAGGGTGCCATGAAGACAAAATACAAGTTTTGTTAATTAAATCTGAGTATTTCTAGAGTTTTTCTGGTTTTAAAAAACCCTCCTCCGTTGCTGGAATGGAGCTGAGTGAGTTATTAAAGGTTAGTTCTTCCAAGCTGAACAAGACTTCATTTAGTCTTCATGGCCCCCTTTCAAAGCACTCACGTTCTGCTTGTCGTGGTCCCGGTCACTGCTGGGAGGGGTCACGAGTGCCAGCCGGTCGGACACCTTCTGCGCAAGGGTGTCCAGCTGCTCGTCCGAGAGCTGCGACAGCGAGGCGGCCAATCCCGGTCCGGCATCGGTCATCGATTGGGAGACAGCAGGCTGGTCATTCCTTCTAGCCAGCCACGGAAGGGACAGGTTTAGCGACGCCACAGCGCCACCCAGCATGCCCGGAACTTTGAACACCGCCTGGAAGACAGAGTGCCGTACAGACGTACTGGAAACAGTTGCACTTGCACGAAGGCCTCGCCCTAAACTTGGATACAACTGAAATATGAGAGGGGGGGGGGGGGATATGGCTGAGTGTTACTCATGTACAAGCCGCAACAATCATTTGAAAGAGGTTGGTCCTCTGACTAACAATGCAACAGGTTAAGAACTTCTTACCCTCACTTTTTTTTTTTAACATGACTGCCAGGCAGCATAAAAAAAGTTACGTGTTTGAATCCTTACTTTTCGATTGATGTCATTCACCTTCAGAAAGTGTGACAAGTGTGTGGCGGCGCCCCCCATCCCTGATATTCGTTGGCCGCTAAGTCCAGTGGCCCCACCAAGCTCGGTGGCTGCGTTCACAGTGGCTTCGGCCGCTCCGCGGGCTTCTTCCCTCGTCGCCAGTGTCACGATTTAGACCCGCGTTCGTGAACCTGGGAGGGTAGGGGTACCCTCCAGCCGAGAGACGACATGCAGCGTGCTGGTGGTGACGGTGACTGACCCCCGAGCAGCCGTGCTCGGCGGTGTTTTTTGCCCGGCCACCCACAATGTTGCCCACCGAGCCTGGTGGGGCCACTGAACTTAGCGGCCAACGAATATCAGGGATGGGGGGCGCCACACACTTGTCACAGAAAGGACATGAAGTCAGGAATTTTTCGCAAAGAGAGCAAGAACTGTTCACCGGAAAAAACATCACCTGCCGAGTTTTAAAAGACCGTGACAACACCTGCAAACACGAGTGGCACCTGATCATGGGAATGCAATTTCTATGTCGAACCATCCTTTATGCTGCATTGTACACTTTAGTTCAGTGGAAGTAATAGGCGGCAGAACCGAAAACGCCCCCCATGATGATTTCCTACTAGTTTGCAACGTGTCTTTATGCTACCTCAGCCTTTGAAATTTTAATCTGCACCAATTGCACGGTGAACACAGACTTTCTGTTCATTCACGCTCAACTTGTACAGGTTAAACGTGCTAGCAACCTGTTCCGAGCCTTTTGCTTTCGACTGCGCTTGGGCAACTTTTTTGCAGCAGCCAGCCGTCAATCAGAGTTGCTCAACGTCCACCAGTTGCGAAACTCCCCGTAGGCCTTCTGTGTCAAAACACGGTTCGCGGTGGGTTCCCTGCACTGGGTGCAAACAGAAGCAAGCACAGATCAAGTTTAACCCGCTAACTGTCAGCAGAAAGTTGTAGTATTCAAGCATTGCCGACTGCTGTTGGAAGTCAACAAGAAACTGCAGACACACAAGTAAACAGCACTTGATTTAATGTTCTCTGGTTTGAAAAGAAAGCTCTTTTTTACCAAGTTGTGTTACTGAGTAAACGTTTTGCAATGGTCAGTTTTTGTCCCCAGGGTGCCATGCCAATATATTTTCCCACCAGCTTCAACAAAGCAGGGAGGCATGGCCTGGGTTGTGAAGTGGAGTTTCACAACTGGTGTATATTAAGATCTCTGGCATCAATCACACGCTGCAAAAGAGAGAGAGAGAGAGAGAGAGAGAGAGAGAGAGAGAGAGAGAGAGAGAGAGAGAGAGAGAGAGAGATAACAAGTGGGGCCATTCGAGCCAACATAGGCACACGCACCTGGTAGACAGAGCTGCCAATGGATGACAGGGTGGGAGTGACCGCTGCGAGGGGTGCCCAGGCCTCCCCCTCCCACTCCTCCCAGAGCACCCAGGCCAGCAGTGGCAGTGCTGTCAGCAGGAATGCTGCCACGGCCAGGCGCTTGCGCGATCGCGGGCTCATCCTGGGACAGAGAGAGAGCGACAACTACACTCGGTACCACTCCTGCATACCCCTTACACTTGTTCCCAAGGCCAAAGTGGAATGGCAACCCGACGACCCACCTACAGGTTGATCTCCGGTTGACTGCACCCAGTATCCGGTTAGCTAGGGCAGCCCCAGCAGTGGGAGGCTATGTCGGAGCACAGAACACAATCCCGACATTAGAATATGAACATCTTCGATTGAACTCTGTCTGGTGGAATGCCAGAATTCTATAAGGAAGCAAGTGGAACTGCGATGGGGGCTGCTATTTCTGCAACTACAGCGAACCTGCTATTGGAGAAGATCGAAAGAACCATTCTGAAAAATTTCTCCAAAAAACCCAAGGTGTTTCTATGCTACAAAAATGACTTTTTGTATCCTCAAAGAAACAACAGCAGATAACAACCTGTTGCACCTCAATTCAACCGAGCCAGAAATTCAGTTCACCATGAAGAGAGAAATAACACCTTACCATTCCTCAACATTTTGATAGAAAGACAGACGTCTAGCCAGATCGATTCACTTGCACAGTGTACAGGAAACCTACCTGTTCCAGATGCTACCAGCAATTTGATTCTAACCACCAAAATTCTTACAATTCATCCGTAGTTCTGGGTCTCCTAGTGAGAGCAAGAACTGTCTACTAAACCAAGGACCAAAAAAAAAAAAAAAAAGTAAAAGCCATCGCAGACCTGAAGAAAAATGGCTACACCAGCAACTTTATTCGTTGAGTCAAATGCCATCTCCACAGATCAAGCAGCAACTAAAAAAAATTTCGCTTCATTGCCGCTGGTCAACAACTTTTTCTCTGCCTTCGCCACTTCCCTTCCACCTGACAACCCACCTGCATTTACCTTCCCTATGCTAATGGAGTGAGTGAGACAATATTGTGCATTTTCAGGAAGGAAGGTATTCCCGTCACCCACAAGCCGGTGTTAGCCCTTGAACAGCTGATACCACGACCAAAAGAGTGTCCGCCAAAACAAAAAAGTTCAAGGGGTCCTTTACAAAATTCCATGGGCCCAATGCCCCGCCAATTACACGGGTGAAACCCAGAATTTCCCAAAACGCCTCTGGCAGCACAAAAACGACATCTGCAAGACTGACATACCGTATTTGTATGATTATAACGCGAACCCCCCGTTTTTGCTTTTACAGTCGTGCAAAAAGCCGAAAGGGGCTTCAAAGCGGCAAGGCGCATTTCAATGTACACGAACGCCTCCAAAAATACAAATAGATGTGATCAAAAGAAAACTTAAAAATTTTTTTTTGGAGTAAACTTTCCTGCGAGTTACAATCAGGGGCGCGTTAGAATCATGCAAATATGGTACACGGAAGTCATTGGCCAAAAACCGTGGAAAAGCTGACCACAGGATCAACTACAATGGCATGCAGGTGACTGGCAAAAAAAAAAAAAACATTACCCACAATAAAACTCCTCGTGTCCTGGCACATACAAGGGACTTGGGAAAGGCTGAACAGACCCCTAGTTGCCATAGCCCTCATCTGCACCCATGGCCCCCGATGCGCAAGGGCAAGAAACTAATACAAAAAGAGGCTTTCTTTTGTAAGTGGTGCTTGTGCTTGAGAACATTCACCCCTGATAAAGGGGCCGAGCGAGCTCTGAAATGTTTGGACCCCCTTGAATAAAGCGCTCTGTTGGTATACCTGCCTTTTCCTTCAATCCTGACACTGCCTGTTTCGAAGTTGAGGGGTCTCATCTACCGCAACTTACGCTGAAGCTCCCGGTAATATTTGAAAGCCCAGCTGAACTACTTCCCCTTTTCATCATTTCATTCTCACACTGCTGCCCCACTCTCACCTCTTTCACCTTTGCTTGTACAACAAATGCCATTCAGTTACCGGGGTGGTCCAGCTATCACTGGCCTTTCGCACAACAGAACTGGCAGCTTTTCTTTTTTCTTACTTTAGGCTCTTCTAGGCAAATTTGCCCTGATCCTGGTTTTTATTCCAGAATGCTACACCCGTCATCCCTCCTCCATGGCCAGTAAAAATTTCTCATCACCGTGTCTACAAGTATGGTAGTTTTGGGGGTAGAAACTTCACGATACAGGTTGAGGGGGCTTGCGAGTACCATATTTATTTGATTATAAGGCAGTCACGATTATAAGGCAGGGGTGCAGTTCACACACGCGCACATACACACACACACACACACACACACACACACACACACACACACACACACACACACACACACACACACGTGCACACACTGAGCTTCAATTATAAGGCGGGGTACGACTTTGAGACTACGGAATTTTGGAAAAAAACCTCGCCTTATGTTTGAATAAACACACTACACACACAACAAGAGTGTAGAAAACTGCTGCCATCGTTAGCACCATGGCTCACCTCGAGAGCAGCCAGGCATCGCAGACAATCAGGGCTGCCGCTGCCAGGTACACCACCTTCCAGATGCTCAGAAGCCAGTCCCACAGGGAACCTGCACACCAGGCAGAAGACACCCCATTCATGGAATAGACCAAGCCTGTAGTGCCAAACTGCCATTCAAGTAACTCAGCACAAGGCTAATAAGAAGTGCAGGAGCACAATTCCCCAGTTTTGCCCCTTGTAAAAAAAACTTTTGCACAGCTGTAATGCAAGGAGTGACAACACAGGCCTGACCTTTGAGACTGTTTCATCTTGGTGGTAGGTGGCCTACGACACTCGTAACGAATGCATCAACAGGGGCCATGAACCAAATCAAGAATACAACTGTGATTAATTAGAAAAAACGAGCCTTTGATAACTCTTTCACACACATCCCAGCCACGAAATATGTTTAAATGAAAAAAATACGCCAGAAACACTGAAAAACTAAGTTTCGGGCTGCAGTGATGCAATATGGCCAGGAGTTGCATAACCTGGACCAGCACTAAAAACAGTGTGTGCACTGCACGTTAGCATTCGAGTTATACGATCAAGTGCAACTAGAAGCCCCAATACAATCACCCAATCATGTTGTCGGGCGGTGGCCTTGGCCGACGGGCACCAATCACAGAAACAGGATTCTGCGACATCATAAATGGCTGGGGAGTCATTACTGCTTATCTGTTTTCACTGACATCTGTCATTTGTTTGAGCTTTGCAATAACATTGTTATAATTTTATTGGGACAAAGAAGCCTTTTTAATGAGCCAAGCTTGTCATGGTTTGTTTAAAACAGACAAAACTGAGAATAATGCGCTAAGGAGGGAATACACTAGTACCGCGGTATAGTAAGTTGCCGATGTTCTAACTCAAATTGCAGAGTTATCACTGAACTCTCGCCTAGTATTTGAACCAAGCACTGCAGCTCAACGCTAGGGTCATTCAAAATGCCCAGGCTCAGCAAGCTTATTTCATTATTGGCAATTCCTCCAGAGTTTCCACAAATGGCCCAGTCCTGTTTAACGCCCCTGTAAATGAACAGACAGAACAACCAAACGGACTTGACAAGAGTAGGCACTCTTTTTACCACCAATGAGCCACTGCTTGAGTGACACCCCTTCAGCGAGCTTCAATCATTTTTGCTGCAGTAGGTCTTAGCAAAACACCCACCCGTATCATCAGGCTCCGGTATAAGAGTCGAAGCAGACTCAAAACTCAGCATAATTTGAATAGGCACAGTCTGCCCGCTTTCATGCACACACCAATTGAAGATCATCACTTTCAAACACTTCAATAAACAGCCCTATCTGTTCTACTGGAAGCACTTCTGCTATCATTGCACAACACAAAGGCTTCAACCTCCATTTTCGTCGATTGCAACAAAAAACTGGCAGGATGACTTCACTACCAGAAGAAAGCAAGCAATGCAAAACTGCAGCCTCGCCTGCAAAGCGGTCCGACCCGCAATGCACAAGTCACTGGCCCCTGTACAGCCCCATAGAGCCCTTTCCAATCACTCACGCCAAAACGATGATGAGACCTCTAGCTGCTCGACGACGGGCCCTCCCCAGGCCCCTGCCGCCTCTGCCCAGGCCACCCGCTGCGTGCCACCATGGCGGTAACGCCAGTCGGCACCCGCTGTTCGCGCTGCCCCTCCTGCGGCGGCCGCGTTCTGGGCACCCACGACGTACACCGCACGGTGGACAGCCGGCCGCTGACGCCCTGCACAAGGAGGGGGCCCCACCACAAGTGTTGTTGCTTTTCCTCCGCTGGGTCTCAACTGTGCAGTCTGTTGGGTCAAGTAGCGGTTCGGACAGTGAGGGGACGGCGACGTCATTCTCAACACAGTAAGACCCCCCCCCTAGCATTCCAGGTCGCTGCGTTTAGTTGCACTGAAACAGCCCGGTCTCACTGTTTTTAAGTTCAGTATCGTTTCAGATCACGTTGCCCCTCGTACCACATTCTCCTCTCTTGTAGCCACCTGAAGAGAGTATAAGTGAGGCTTAATATTTCACATTGTTAAGAGATAAAACCTTTAACTGGTGTCTGTCGTTTTACTCGTTTTTTCAGCCTGTAAAAGAGGTGCCTGTTCTGTAGTGAGTGCATTTCATACAATGTAGCAGGGTGTCTCTGCAAACAAATATTTTCTACACTCATTATTTGATAGACTGATCGACTGATGCAACGACTAATTGACTGAATGTCAAGTCTGCGAGCGACCCCTTGATGGCCGCTTAATTAACTCTTTCGCTACCGCGCCTATCAAAATCGATCAATTTGATCGATACTTTTGGGAGCGCCTTTTCATAGCGTTCCAGGCGTTTCTCGAACAAGTAAAGCTGTTCGGAGTTAGATCAGAAAATGGCCTTTCAAAATCAGTTTTGTTTTCATTTTTGCAACGGAAACGTGATTTTTGACACGCTTTTCAATCACCTGGGTGTGGAAAAGGGGCGTGGTCATCGCGCGTCAAGGCTACCAACGAAGAATGCGTGCAACTCGTAATTACTCTGCACCAGCGCTTGTTTTTTGCTATCAGGGCGTGAATGGGGAACTAGCAAACGATTTCAATCGTCAGGTTCACGCTCTGACAGTAATAATCCCAGAAATCGGCTGAAAATGTCAAGCAGTGCCTGGTTGCAAAGCTACTTTATGATTTTAGGCAGTTTTATTGCCTTTGCGCAAGTTGTTGTAAGTACTGTGGTAGTTCTACTTACCCCAGGACCATTCGCAAACAGTTTACAACAGTTTCGGTTTCGTTTCTGCATCGCGAAATTCATATTTAGCGCTACTACGCAGTTACCCAACTTCAAGGCTAACTGCCATGGCGCCCGAAGCGTCCGCGACTGATCCTCGAACAAAGCACGCCGCTCCTCATTTCCCCCCACCGTAACCCGATTTCTGTGATAAGAACTTCAGATGCAAGTCAAAAGGTCACACCCAGTCGCCAGATATCTGTTCCGCCGAGGACAGCGCTTCAAACCGGCCTTACACTGCCAGCTTTTCGCCTTCCAGTTTCGTTTTCATGCGAGGGTGTCTAATGTTGCTGCTTAGTTGAACTATCTATTCGGACGGAGTCTCTGATAAGTTTTTGTACTGTTTCATTTGAAAAATGTTAGGTGGCGCTGCAATAGAGGAGGCTCGTTGTGCTGATCTTTTTCAGCGCGCGACTGCTACTCGGCCAAAGATCGCAGGGGACGATTCTAGCTCATCGTACCTCATTTTTGTGAGCAAGGCTACAATTGCGAGTAAGAAGATGATAATAAAGCTCAGCTTTATGTTTTGAGAGATAACTGACCGTGAACGACAACAAACATCAGCCACGGCGTTCCGTTTTCAACTTCATGCATGTTTTTTTCCGCATCGCGTGCTTGTCCCAAATATTGTGGTCGCTGTAAATGCAAAGTCAGCCATTGACAAGAAGTTTTTACGTTATGTGGGGGCAAATTGGTGCCTCTGATAACGTCAAACCGCCAGATTTATTCCACGGAACCACCCGAAATTGCACATTTTGAATTAGAGGTTGGGCTTCACCGCATGACACGAGCACCGTGCGTGCTAACATTTTTTTTTTTTATATCTGAAAAACTGTTCCGCGCAAGTCAACATTTTTTTTAGGTTGTGTTTTTGAAATGTTTCCCTACAAAATGTATATTCTAATTTTTTTCTACTACCGGTGGTTTGATATACACAACTCCTTTTTTATCCTTTTTTTCGACAACTTGACAAAAAGTTTGATTTTGATATTTTTTTTACAACTATGATATATGAAAACCTTTAAAAACTGGTGTTATTGGAAAGGCCATTAAATAATCTACATTTTATGCGCCTGCAATTAGTGCCTAAATAATGTTTTAGCAGGAAAAAAAATGTTTTCTTGGACCCCCCAAAATTGGTCAATTTTCTGCGGTAGCGAAAGAGTTAAGATGGCAGATGCTCTAGCTATATTAAGACAGATTTCACGCAATACAACACTTTCAAAACAAGTGTAGAGCCTTTGCACCATCCGAGGCTGGATACTGCAAAAGTAGCTTGCTGCACCTGCCACACAGAGCCAAGCGGTTAAAAGTTTCCAAGAACAGTAACGACAAGCTGCACGATCCATTGCTCGAGCTGCACTTGAAAACTGAACCTTCATAGAAGAAACGAATACAGACATTCACAAAATTTCGCTCTGTCAGAGGGGGAGATGTCTACGAAAGCACTTGGCAGGCGCTACACGCCATTAAGCACAGGGAAGCTTCAAACACAGAAATGACGCGCGCAGTTTCTGTGCGCAAAACTTCCTTAAGATTTTTCACTAGAAGCAAGGGTGATAAGAGAAATCCACCCCGCGTGTAGTACTGCAGTAATTACAGCAAACTGCATTGCCTGTCACTTGCACGTGTAACACTTTTTCCTGTGCAAAGCGCAGATGGGGGGAACAGGAAAGTAATGGCAAATTACAACTGGCAATGCAGAATAACGATTGATTGATTGTATGGTTTAACGCGCCGACGCAGCACAGGCGATGAGGTGCGCCGTAGTGGAGGGCTCCCGATTAATTTCGACCACCTGGGGATCTTTAACGTGCGCCGAAATATCTTACACCCAGGCATTTTTGCTTTTCGCCTCCATCAGAAAAGCGGCCGCCGCGGCCGGGAATCGAACCCGCACCTCATGCTCAGCAGCGCAACGCCTTAGCCAGTGAGCCACTGCAGCAGGTATGCAGCATAACAAAACAGAGACCAACAACGATAGCACATGTCACTTAAAAAACATTGGCAACTCCCAGTTTCCCTGACTCATAGCTCCATTCAAATCCAACTCCATCCAAGCACACTCTTGGCGCACACCATGAGCAGTGCACCCTAGAGACTGTGGCATTCACAGCAGCATGCAATGCACAGCCATCACCTCCAACTGTTCGCACAGAGAAAGTATCCTGCTAGCATGGCACAGCAGATGGCGTGCTCCCCTGGCAAACAAGCGGGCCACGATTCAAAAGTCACCCAAAAGGACATTTTTCTTTTTTGTTTGTTTATTTGTTTCGGAGTTCTAAGTCATGCACAAACTGAGTCCATCTACAGAATCAGACATCTCAATGCATGCATAATTGACAGACTAGTGAATTAGCACCTCAACGCAGCGCTTACGAAACCATACCTGTTTCAACTTGGTGCAGCCTCAAATCCTTACTGTGGTAACTGCGGATCATAGGAAACCGTGGAACACGAACTGTCAGGGTGCCCCGCTCATATGCTCGCAAGGTGCCATTGGACGCAGGAGATCGAGCACCTACGCCCAATACCAATCAGCTTAAAAGTACTCCTCGGTCCATGGCCCTCCCTTTCCGCTCAACGCGAAGCACTAGTGGGGGTTATTTGAGTACCTGGACTAGATCGGCGTCACTGAAATGATTTAATATAATACTACCGTGATGTTCATCAAACTGTTCACACAAACTGCGCCCTGTCTGCTTTGTTTTTGCTTCTTTTGTCCTCTTTCCTCTGCCCTGTTATCCATAGGGCCTTTTCTATCCTCCCCTACCCTTTCCCCTTCCGAAGTGGCATGTTGGTGTTGATGTTCTGGCAAGCCTGTCGGCTTTCTTCTCTAATAAAAAGCTTTCTCTCTCTCTCTTTAGTAAATCAATCAATCAATGCGTCAATTCGGCCACCACACGAGCAGCTTCCCCTTCACAGGTGGCCCAAGTTCACTCTTTGGTTGGCTAGAAACCCTCTTCGATGCTGCCTCTATATAACAGTCTGACGCGTCAGCCCCTTTCCAGTGGGAGCCTGAGGTGCACGCCTGAGGTGGATGGCTGAGGCATGTCCATGGCATGCAAAGGTATCAGCCACCCTAGAGTCCCTAAACACAGAACAGTAGGAGCACTACCTCGCAAAGGGCGGAGAAATTTTGTGAATCGTTTCGTATGGTTTTCGAGAAGTTGTGCTGACAGGTGGACGGACAATGCTGTGGCCGGCAGCAGGAAAGAATGCTAGCGCGCAGGGAAGCATACACCGAACAACAAACAGGAAAGAGATTGTTGCACCAGCTGACGCGACAGACAATGTTATACACGTGGCGTTCACCACACACACAAAAAGAAAGAAAAAGTTTTGGGGGCTTAATGTGTCGAAAGCCACACCTGGGCTATGAAACACGTTGTAGGAGGGCTTCCGGTTAATTTAGAACACCTTGGGGGGATCTTCAATGCTTTCCAAAGGCCCAACACACGAGAGTTTTCACTTCCTGCCTCCACCAGAAAACTGGCCACCGCAGTCGGGCATTGAGCCCGCATCCTTGGTCTTGGCAGAGCAACGCCTTAGCCACCATGGCAGGGTGAACACAGACACATGAGTTGCGGGGCAAGTGGCCTAAGTGCATTTCGCATATAAAAAAAATGGGAGGACGACTCACCACGCATGCGTGGCACAGCCTGTCCCTCGTCCTCGTCGTCCGAATAGATGTCACCCATTGTGTCACCGTTGGGCAGTTCTGTGGTCACTGTCCTGGTGGTGGTGGTGGTGGTGGTCGTGCTGGTGGCCTGGGTGGCCGAGTCACCGGCAAAGTGGCCGTTGCTCTTCAGCACACCGTTCAAGGCACTGCAACAGGCAGGACAGCAGTCAGACAGGCTGAACCAGACCAGTCACCGACACACTGCAAAACAGAGGAGGGCTGCAGAGTAGAGCTATTTTTTTTTAAGTGCACTCGTGGAAGAGGTGCAAGCAGTGCAGCATACGCTCTTTTTTTTACTAGAATATAGCTCCAGTAGCATTCTGCACTCACCTGCACCAGTTCAGGAAACAAGAACAGTCTCTAGTGATGCACAAATATGCAAAAGCAAGTCAAAGCTCATTTCATAAATGTAGCGTTGACAGAAGACACCTGCAAGGCTGGGAACCCACAACGGCTAAAATGTAATACACACATCACACTTTTACTTGCTGCTGCATCATGCAGTCGAACATTCTTCTCTATTCTCTAGCAGGAGTTTAAAGCTGGTAAAATATTTTGAAGCTCGAGAGAGCATAAAACGTCAGGCACCGTTTCTGGCAGCCTCTAGCATGCACACCGCAAATCAGTTAGGAAAATTAGCGCACCTTTATGCTCGGGCACACAGGTTTTCCGTTTTTGCCCTGCTTTCAATAGCACACTGCATTTCGGCAGTCTCATTATAATAAAAATTCAAGAAATTCAAAGATTTTCAAGGCTGTCTAAATGTTGTAGTATACTTCCAAGGCCTTGGAAACAAGCTTTTCCAAGGGTGTTCAAGGTTTACAAGGAGCTGCATGAACCTTGGCAGAGCAAGGGCCGCACCCACCGTCCGTCCTGTGCGCCGTCTGCGTCGGAGTCGTCGCTGTAGCGGTCCCCCCAGTGCACGCTGCCGTTCCGGACGCCGTCAAAGCGCACCTGCTTGACGCTCTGCAGCTCGGTCTCGTCCGGCGACTTCAGGATGCCCTGGCGCTACGACGCAAAACAGAGAAACAGAAGATGAACAAGAGGGCTGAGACCGGTCAGTGGGAATGCGTGGAGAGAAATTACAGCTTTTTTCAGAGCAAAAGCCATGAACAGAGGCCTTTTCGCAGAAACAGAAAATGAGCCCGCAAAATGCCATACTCAGAGGAAACCAAGCAACCAAAGCAGTGCTGCGAGTGCCCTTTTTAAGCTAAAATTGGACTTAGGCGAGTGTGCGTCCACAGGTCTCCCGCCGTTCTTTTGCCTCCGACGAAGTTCATTCCATTCTCCCATCTCCTTCCCAACATCCACGAAAAACCAAAGTTCCTCAACATAAACCAGTTGTGAAACTCTGCTTCCCAATCCGGACCGTGCAAGCACCCCTGCTTTGTTGCAAATGACGGGCAAGTGTAACAGCTCGGAATCTCGAGGGGGGAAAATTTAACTTTGCTAAACATTCGCTTTAAAATAAAACTTATGAAACGTGCTTTAAAGTAAGGAATCAATAAATGGGCATTGCTCATATTGTTTTTATGGCGTTTACTTTATGGTTAGCAGCAGCATCCGCAAGCAATTGATTATTACACTATTTTTGTCGACATTGACAGATGGCAGGCTAATCTGATTGCCTGTGGCTTGCTGCCGGTGCAGAAGCCCAACCACAGACAGTTTTTTTATATATATATGGGGCCTATGGGGAGTTTCGCAGCTTCCCATATGAAAGAACTCTGAGCAAGGCGAAATGAAAGCAGCCTCTCACCAGCACAGCGCTACTTCTTGTGGTGTACGCTGCAGACAGGTCAACTGAGGAGAGTGAAGTGTCGACCCTTCGGTCCTGAACGGTCCTCCGGCGAGAGACTCCCGCCCAGTTAGGTGTCGAGCTGTTGGGCGGTGAAAAGCCAGCCAGCGAGGAAAGGTCAGTTGAAGAGAGCTCAGAGGCCGCCACCACGCTGCTTTCCGTCCGATGTGACGACCACGCACTCTGCTCCTTCTCCACGCCCGAGTATGAGGGCGTCTTTTGCAATGATCTGTAAGAAAGAAACCAGCCTCATTTGGAGGGATGGTGACTTGAAGCAGCTTGCATGCACAAGTGATGCCCAAAGATGGCACGCCACACTCAAAACAGCTGCCAACTCCTGTTTGGATAAGAACACTACTTTCCCAGCTTGCAACACTAGCGATAATCCTCCTGAGTAAAAGAAACGAAAAATGAAAAGGAAAGACTACTGCACTGATTTTTCCAGGCCCAAATGTTTCAGTTGCAGGTACTACACAGTACAGCGCTGTGTTCGTTAGAACTGTTGACATTGCCAAAGGGAGTCGGAAGCATCCCTCGAGACCTTAGACAAGTAGCAACCCTAAAATCTCAAACAATGTTAGAAAAATTTAACGTAAAACACATTTGCAAAAATTAAAAGGCTCGTTGCCCTTCGTGTAATCAGCCCCCACCTTCCAAAACCACATTACTATAGCCAATACTTCACAACGGCCTTCGTTAATGGTTTTAATCATGAACAACCACTACATAGCGCCACTTGATTGTCGCATTCATTGAGCTTGAACGCGCCATCCCAACAAATACTTTCGTACGCCTGTATTTTAAGTCGTACAATTTCACTAACAGATGGAGGGGTGGTCAAAAGAGGCCCCGTTAAATCTAGTTTCCCACAGTTAGCAGGTCGGTATGTCAGAAACTATATCCATTGCACCTTTACAACCATTGCAAAAGAAAAATCCAGGCAGATTTTTTGCTTGGCATGAAAGCTTCCCTAGCATTCCAAATTGTGATGCTTACCCATTTTACTTATTTTCGAACCATCCAGACACGTTAAACATGCCTTCAATCTGTCAAATGCCACCGCCTGTGTGTTGAAGAATCCAAAATACGCCATGAGGATAGCGCATCAGAAACTGAACTTCTGAATGCCCTGTCTTGGTGAAAACATGCACCCACTGGGTGAACCAACTCTCATCACAGACAGTACATTCTGGACTTGGACATACTAAAGTAATCAGGCCACGTCTACAATTCTTTTCCCAGTCTCTTCAAACGAGGGCCATGCCTTTGTTCACTGCAATGTGATAACAGACTAACAGGACTTTGAAAGTGCATTGAGGAACACACCGACGCAATCTTTTGCGTAGCTTTGATACCTTCACCACGCGGATAAGATAAGTATGAGGAGAAAAAAAAATAAGCTGTAGTAAAAAATAAATTGAAACAGGCATTGAATAGAATGCTCATGATAAAAAGCTACAACTGCTCTTTATCAGATTTTATCCAAAATGAGAAATTGTTTGGTTGGAAGATAACAGCTGGCAAAATTCCCTGCATTTATTACTCTGAAACAATTCTGTGACTCAACAGGCATGTACATGAAAGGCAAAAAGGCCTCAGTACACAGGAAATTAGTGCTTAGGGACGGTTACACTGACGCTGCATCGCAAGCGAAGTGTGTTATGCAGGAGACACAGAACATGCAAAAAAAATGCAGCAGAACAATTTCGAAAAATAAACTATGCATTCGGCGAACAGAGCTTGCTTTCTATTTCCCCCAGCTTATAACAGGATAGTTGAGATGGTAAGCAAACAAAAGCCTCGCAAGTGTTCACTCGTTTTTAAAATCTCGTTTCGTCATTTCTAGTGGAAGAGGAAAGGTGGTTTCGGCGCAGTCTTTACGTTAAGTGTGTGTGTTCTTTCCAGTCTGTTTTTGCGTTACACCCAGTGCAATCCTACAAAGGAGCTCCAATTTAGTTTTCAGCAAATCTTCTCCACATCAAAAACATGCCGCAAGAAAAAAAGAAATAACGCCAGTTCAAGTATGCCATCCCAGAATTTCATATCCAGTTGGATGGAGAAGTCCGAAACCAATTTAATTACAGAAGAAGAGGAGTCTTTCAAAAGGTTCTTAAGAAACTTACTTTTTGTGTGTGTGTGTGTGTAGATGTCATTATGTACACAATTTAAGCAGAACTCTGAAGCACCCTATGCCACCAACACTACGTGGCGCATGGCATTGAACAATACTTTAGCAAATTACTGTACCAAGAATTTTGTAAATGCAGTCAGTTGTTAAGACTACCATTTCAGCATTCACAAGAAGCCTTAATGCACAGGGCAGACAATCATCGCACTCAAGATACACACGTATTCTGACAAGCTGTGCCCACATCTTGCGATGGAGTGACAAAGTTTAAAAAACGATACACCTACATGAATACAACAGTGGATAGGCATGCCGCATGCGATTCTAATTGAATAAATGTGCCGGCGTACACTGTCAAACAGAAATCCCTTCTCTGCGATATAAACATGCGGATGCTGCATTAATGTGCAGAATGACGGCAACGATTCAAACGCACAGGAAAAAAAATGCGAGTTACACTTTTTGTGGATGAAGCGTGAGCTTTCTAACTGTACGCAAAAAAAGTTATACTTGGCACAAATTCCGCTGAGCACGTTTTATTAACGACAACTCTCTTTCTTTTGCCATGCCATTATCAAAACATGTTTCAGAACCCATTTAAGCGACTATATTTACAGTCCAAATATCTCAAGAATTTGACCAAAACTGGAATCTGTTTGCCTAAACCCAACCCACATGTCACCATTGTATCACGCTGCAAAAAAAAAATTTCAAAATTTTTCGAAACTTTACAAGCTCTATCCAATTTCATAAAATAACATGAATGCCAAATGATAAAGATATTTGCAAATCGCTCAATCCTACCAGTGTCATTTGAGGGAGCTTACTGACTAAGCATTGGCAGAACAGTTAACCTTTGAGCTGTTTCCATGGCTGCACGTGTGAACTAGCTGATAAGGACCACAAGGAAGGCAAGCTCGCTATCTCTGGAACTGTAAATACCAGAGAAAAAACCGGCCGTTGGAAGTACACTGCCTAGAGCTAACAGAATGTGCCCGCATGTATAGCACCTAATCTTTGTTAACCCAGGCGAAAAAAACAATTGGAGGACCATTTGGACCTGCCGAAAACACAATTGGAACCATTTGAAAATGCAAATGGTTCCATTTGGCCCAGTTGGTTTTCGACAGGTCCAATTGGGCCTCCAACTAGGCCTCCAAATGGACCTCCGAAAGGTCCAATAGGGCCTACAAAAACGCAACTGGAACCATTTGAAAATGCAAATGGTTCCATTTGGCCCAGTTGTGTTTCCGACAGGTCCAATCGGGCCTCCAATTGTTTTTTTCGCCTGGGTTCGAACAGGTTCCTCTGAGGGGCATTTTTTTTTACACCATTCACTCTCAGTGCTGGGATTGTAGTGTTTGTAATGTACAGTTACTGCTCACAAATGCACCACCTGTACAGAACATAGCTGCAGTGCAGGGTTGACAAACCTTGGTAGCTAAATGAATAATTTCAATCAATAATAACTTCAGCTAACAATGAAATTCACACCATACGTGGACATTTGCCCTTCAAATTTCTCCTCGATTTCTGACACATGACTTGAGAACAAACGTGGACATTTCTGGACTCCTCATAGTGTTCCCATTCTTTCATACTGATCCCAAACGAAGAATGGAATATGTTGACTCTCAAGACAGCAAATATGAAGCCAGAATTGTTTGAATTTTTTTTTTCATATTTCAGGCATACAAAAATGAGTGAGAATTAGGTTTTCATCAAAATTAGGCTGCCTGCGGGAAGTTTTTTTTTTCTATCGCATGCAATACAACACCTGCAAGAAGTAGGATAACACAGAGGCTATAAATGCCATGCAAGGAATGCATCTCTGACAAGCGACTGGCTCGCAACAGGTGCCCCTCCCAGTACCAGAGTTTCAAAGCTAAACAAATAGCGAACAAAATCACAATTTCCACCATGCCGTAATTGGCAATTTCAGCATTTGCATCATGTGAAAAGGGAAATGGTTTTGTAACCGAGTGATGAATAAGGCCATTACAGAACAGGCTGTAGGCTATTCTGCATTATAAATTATATTTTCAACATGCTTATTAAGCACACTGCACAGCCCCAAAGCACTTTTCCATGTCATGACAAATTTGTATATATGCAAATTCAGCTCCATTTTCTACCAACACATGCAACCTAATACCTGTGCCACACACGAAAAATGACATTAAGTGTTAATGCCTTAAGTTTTAATGCCATTAATTCACTGCTACACGCAAAAATCTAACGCCATTCGCTCTAATATCATTTTTTGTTTAAAAGGTTCCGCACAACTCATTCGCCTTCACGAACGCCTCAAATCTGGCTACTATCGAGCACAATGGGCGCGAAAAGAAATTTTTTTGCCCTTGATGGAACCCAGGAAACTCAGCACCAGCGTATTGACGTGGAGACGTAGCTGAACTCCAAAATATGATTTTTTGTGCCCTCTTGGTCGCAAAGTTCTGAAGATGAAGTTCACTAAAACAGCAGCAAAAGGCAAAACATCGTGTAACTAGTCATTTTGAATTTTTCAGATTTGCAATGCTACCGCTGGCAGGCAATGGCAGCTGCTGAAACCACTTTCAGAAACGGCTCGCACCATTTTTTAGAAAACACTATTTCTAATAATGTTTTCTTTCACAAACAACATTTTTTTGCCCTTGCAAAATGCTTTTCTCTGTGTTAACTTCTAAAATAACATGTATTTCTGTTTTTTGGTCATTATGTGGTGCCTAACACATCTAATGCCTTTGCGTTTTCGCGTGTAGCCTGACCCACCCAAATGTCATTCGGTATCTTAAGGCCTTAACCACTTAATGTCATTTTTTGTGTACGCGTGGCACGGGTACCGACACATGCAACCTAACACCTACCAAAAGTAAGAGAAGTTTTCAAATTTGGAAGTTTAACGCACCGTAGCTACTCCTGGGCTGTGAGGTGCACCGTCGTGAAGTGCTCCAGATTCCTTTCAACCACCGGGGGATGCTACTCAAGTTTTCATGTTCTCTCTGCGCTACGTACGCATGCTGGATTCAACACAGCTCCCCGATACCAGCAATCATACTCTGTCAAATAATTTTGTTTCCACGCAAGCGTTTTTCCCAGATGTTTGTTACATATCCTGCAAATTTCTGAGGCTAGGTTGGAGCAAACAAAGCGTAACAAGAGTGCTGCGAGCCAAGCACAATGTGGTTACATGTTGTGTGCCAACTACATGGACAGGAGATAACTTGCAACTACCTACAGGTTTCAAGACCCATTACTTCACAGCTAAAGGACTCGTTGCAATCGAAGTTTTTCGCGCGAGAAAACATCTTATAAACTGTTTTTGCGTCGAAGGGTACTTGTAGAATTTAAGGAAACTGCAAAAAGCCGGGCCACACCACCAACCACTTCAAATCTTGTACCCTGGCCCTCTCCATCGTCCCAGAGAAAAGTGTTGGTTGCTTTATTTGACTATTTACACGAAATCGGCCTTGCAGAGATAATTTAGAACTTTACGTGTGAGATCGTGTGGACTTTTAAGTCACCACGCAAAGCTTCGTGTTCACTTTTTCTTTTAATCTCTTCTTTTCCCATCTTTCTTCTGCCCTACTTCTTTTAGGGCCTTTACCCCCTTTTCCCCATCCCCGCAGAGTAGCATGCAGGCGGGAACATGCCGGCAAACCTCTCTGCTTTCATCTAATAAAGAGCTCTCTCTCTCTCTCACTGAAAGCAGGAAAACTCAAAATTTGGCCCCGACACCAAGCTCAAGGTTTCGCTTCACGGCAAACCCAGCCGCCACACATCAATTTTGCAGACAATGGACAGCCTTGACATATACGAAAATATGTTCACATGCTCAAGCAAGCTACCACTCATTGTTCATGTTGATGTTGACACCAACTTGTGCTGCCGAGCCTTCTTTCTGTTCACTTCTTGCTGTTTTGAACAGCAAATTTTCTTTAAATTTGCCATTCGCACCAACAACTGCAACTTTATCAAATGTCACTACGATTTACATTCGGTGATCCACCTGCAAGCTAAATTATTAGCAAGTAAAATGAGAAGCGAGATTACAGACACAGAAAGCAAACAGTTCCTTCTAGCAGATCGAGTTATTTTAACAGTGCCTATTGCTAGAGGCGGTAGCCCAGCGCAATTAACGAAAAACGGGTTCCAAGCACCTCGAAGCAGTTGAAAGTGTTGATCTCACAAAGGCAACCTGGCCTTTTTGAAATCCCCGTTTTCAAACTGCCTGGCTACGACGATCTTGTAACAGCTTTTCATCTACAAGTCATGACGGACTTAGCGCTAGGAAAACGTCATGTTTCACTACACGTCGCGAGTCAGCTCACACGGAGCAGCAACGAGTCATTTGAATAACTGCAAGCACCGCCCTGCAACACCAGACCCCCGGAGCGGCTATGGAACAAAAAAATAAAAAAAGAGCGGCACCGTTACGCAAGACTAATTATAGATCACCGTGCCCCGTCTTTTGTTTTTTACTTTTTTGGAACCCGCTCCGACCACATGCGGAACTTTCGACAGATCGCAATCACCGCAACGGATCATCCCTCGGAAGACAGCTGGCCGCATTTTATTTCCGTTCGGCACGACCCCGCCGGAACAGCGCCGAAGCCATAAAGTCGAGCGGCGCGTTCATTAGTGGCCGTTCAAAATAGCAGCCGCTGCACGCGCGCTGATTGAAGACGCCAAACTTCGCGCCATCTTACGCCTAGCGAGACTGCGTCCACTTTGCACCACAAACAACACTTGAAGGGTCCTCAACGTGCGCATGGTGCCGCGGTAGGCGGATGAAACGAAAATAAAAAAGTGACAAGGCCAGCAAATTTATAATCGCCTGTTCTCTCTCGCACGTCGCAATCCGCCGCACGGTCGAGGCTCTCGAATAAACGAGAGGGTTACGCAAACACAACGGTGGAACGCTGAGAGGCGTGTTTCGTTTCAAGTACTACAACGGCTAATAAATACCTGGCGAGTTTGGACGCCTCCTTTCCTAGCAACCCACGACAGGTGTCTCGCGTTCTAGACAAGAATAACGTACCAAGCGTAACTGACACGCGCTACCACTCCGTCTGCCAGTTACGACTAACCAGAATGTTGGAATCCGCGTTCTTGAACCAAAAAGAGGCGCGCCCCAACACGTCGTCTCAAGCGCGCCTATGTACACAAACGGAACAGGTTGCGGTATTTTTGAACGACACCTGCACGCAACTAGGTCCACTTCGTTCCGTTTTCTTGGTCACTTATCCGGGATAAAAGTCCGTTAAAACACGCAAACGGAAACTGCGTTCACTCACCGATGCCTGGTACGGTGTTTTTCGTGCGGCCCCTCGCAGCGACAGTTTTCGCCGCAACGACTCCGCAACAACATCGCGGCTCCGTAAACGTCGTCCGACGGCAAGGATATGGGGCGGGCACTTATTTACCGGGCCACCGAGCTCGCTTCGAGATCCATCCAGTGAGACTTGGGCGATGACACGTCCGCGAGACGGGCTCCCAAGCGTAGCGCTGGCCCAGCGACGTGCCGAGCGTCGCCAGCGATAGGTTTAGGCCTACGAGCTCCCGAGCCGTCCCACGCCAACCGACGTCCTCAAAATACGCCGCGCTGGGGCCGGCTTCAGCTATTCACCATGGAGACGACGCTTCGCGCTCTCCTTTTCGTCTCTTGGCGGGGAAGGACCGTCTACGAGGCGAGACGTCGCTTCCGCGTCAACAGCGACTCCCGCCCCCCAGCTGAGAGTACGCGAAATTAAAGAGACGCCGCGAGAAGGCACGAACGCTTGCGACGCGCGCCACACCAGTTTGTCGAGTACTTACTTTTAGGTTTTTATCTCCTGCCGCCAAAGCAGACGTAGCACCAAATAAAAAATTTTCGTTCCCAGCAGTCAACTTATACAAAAAAAGTGCGCATTCTGATTGGGCAAAATTGTGTCACGTGCATGGTCACGTGAACAACCGCTCTGCCGCGGCGCTGTTTTGGCACGCTTTTCGCGCCAAAATTTAAGTGCAACCACGCATCGGCAGTAGCGCTTTATTCAACTAGAAATTTTGTTTCTGCGCCGTGAAAAATTCCGGATCGAACGTTAGCACATAAAAATCACATCAAGGAAACAGTGGAAATAGGCGCGGTGTATTTGCAGACGACGTCTGGCAAGAGTTTTCAGCAGAAGTACAGACTCTAACTGAACTAGGCGTTCTGGGCTGTCCGCCTGAACTTAACGCTGAGTGTTATTTCAGTAGTTATTTCTAGCAAGGTTTATCTCAAGATCGTCGCAATGAATGGCAACTCTTCAGGTTATCGACCGCCCACTATCAATTTAGTCGGCCCTTACAAAATATATCGCTAAAAGGGCACACAAAGAAAGGAAGACAAACAATTTGCGTGAGCTTTACGAAGCGTAGTTCATTTAGAAAATCGCGAAGGGTGGATCAGCGCACGGTCCGTATCACTTTTCAGCATGCGCATTGTTTGCCTTCCTCACTTTGTGCGTCCAGTTAGCGATATATTTTGTAAGGCATAATACCTACTAGGGCAACAGCACATTTTACTGAATATAGTAGGAATTTAGTAGATATACAAGTACCCTGTTTCGTCCAGGAGCAATGTAGAATTTTGGCCATGAGAGGCCGCAGAAACAGTTCTTCGGGGAGTGGGGAGAATGACAGCAAACCATTGTTCAGTATACTTGTGTCCCTATGATGTGCGACTAGTTTTTACCCGTGAGAAATTGAATAAAAGCGAACGGGAATATTATAATTCTTAGGGAATGTTCTTTTCCATCATGCTTTTGGTGAAGACAAGAAAAACAATAATGGTGTTCTTTAAAAATACCGTACGCGCCACGTACGTCTTTAACCGCCCACTAGTGTTTCTCAGCGACGTCGAAAATAAAAACGACTGTCGGTCATGGGCGTCCGGAGAGGGAATGCCAGCTGCCCCCTCTCCCCCGTTTGTCCACCAGGCCCGAACTTGTCTTTCGTCCCGTTCTTTAAAACTGTGTTTCGTTTCCAATAGCAGAAAACAACCACGTTCGTTTATCCTTTGTCGTGAACCGGTAAGAAGCTGTTAATCTCCCGGGTTCGGATCCCACCCAGCGGGCATTTTTTCACCACTTTCTTTCTGACTCAAAAAGTTCATGTTTCCATGACCTACCGCGTTCCCCCCTTTGCTTTCCGAAGTTTTCTTGACTTATTTCTGTATTAATTCACCGAGCCCCTCATTTTCCATTTCCGATTCGCTATATATATTGCCGCGAACCATACATTGGGTTTGTTTATTTGTGTTTTGCTTTTACCGCCCGGCTGCGCCGGTCTGCGTTATCTCTGCGCCAAGGGAAGCGCGTGGTCCATTCTTTCTTTCTGTGCCACATGTGTTATCTGTTGTGATAGGGAGAGCATTCCGATCTAACGTGAACAACCCAGAATAATCTTCTTGGATCTACTATGTTCTCGATGCGAATCGACGTTTCGAGAACCATGCGCGCCGTAAGATAAAAAGCCTGCAGTGCGGACGCCGGGGCATTCGATTCGACGACACTCGCCTGTGCAAGTCACTTTGTTGACCGCTGCTTCGCCGCCTCTGTATTCTTTTGAGTTGTTAGGGGAGCACAAGTTCGCTCCAATAAACGTATTTCTCATTCAAGACAACTGCTTCGTCCTTGTCTTCGTGACATCTGGTGGAGGTGCGGGGTACGCACCCTTCATGCCCACTACAACCTCGAAAAGCCGCCAAGCCAGTCCAACAAGAGCCAGCCCCCGCCTGCAAGATTTACCGCCCGAGTTCGGTTTGATGCCAGAAGGGCCCAAGAAAAGGAACGCTGCAACCAACACCATGGTGCAAGAAACAACGTCGCCAATCGTCCTGCAGCAGCCCCGGGAACCGCCATCGTTCCGAGGAGCCCCCGCAGAAGACCCAGAAGAATGGTTGGAGAAACTGGAGCGCGTCCGGAAATTCAACAGGTGGGACGACGCAGAAACGTTCCGGCACGTTTTCTTTTACTTGGAAGATTCGGCTCGCACTTGGTTCGAGAACCACGAGAGCTCCTTGACAAACTGGGCTCAGTTCAAAAGCGAGTTTACTAAGACCTTCACTACCGTCGTGCGGAAAGAAAGAGCCGCCCTTTTGTTGGAAACGCGCACGCAACACCCGAACGAAGGTGTCGTGATCTTCGTTGAGGAGATGAAGCAGCTATTTCGCCGCGCGGACCCCGAAATGACGGAAGAAAAGAAGTTGCGCTTCTTAATGCGCGGAGTGAAGGAGGAACTGTTTGCTGGACTTGTCCGAAATCCGCCCAAAACCGTCGCCGAATTCGTGACCGAAGCCAGCACCATTGAGAAAGCCCTCGAAATGCGTGCTAAGCAGTATGACCGCAACTTTGTTGGCGCGGCCAATGCGAACGACTTTGGCAGCACGCGGATCCCGGCCGACAGCCTACGCGAGACTATCCGCGCAATAGTGAGAGAGGAGCTGCGGAAACTTCTCCCAACGCCGCCGCAGCCCCAGGTCGCTTCCCTCACCGACGTGATTAGAGAAGAAGTGCAACAAGCGTTGGGAACTTCTACGCCATCCGAGGTACCCCGAGAGCCACAAGCTATGACATACTCCGCGGCTGTTCGTCGACCCCGCCCTGCTCCAACACGCCGTCAAGAGGCCCCGCCGTACCGCCGCCCACTGTCACCCGCCCGACCCCCGGTAGCCCGAAACCAGACGCCAAGGAAGACGGACGTATGGCGAACTCCCGATAACCGTCCTCTGTGCTACCACTGCGGAGAGGCCGACCACATTTACCGTCGCTGCCCATACAAGAGACTCGGACTGCGTGGTTTCTCCGTCGACGCACCTCGCCCTCTCCCTGGCCAACGACCACGTGAGATCGACGAGTATCTATCTGAAACCAGCCGTGGCCCAGCGCGTTTCAACCGTTCGCCGTCGCCCTACCCCTACCAATCGCCGAACCGCCGTAGCAACGCTGACTTCGCCCGTGGAAGGTCCCCCAGCCCACGCGGGGGAAACTAAAGGCGGCAACTTCTGGAGGTGAAGTTGCTCCTCGGCGAAATACTGGAAACCCTCCAACGACGCAAGGACGCACCGAAGACAGTGATTCACGACATGCCCTCATCCCGACGACCCGACCCAGCCCTGACGAGACTTCTGAACACGACGACAGCTACACGGCGAGACGCGTACCCGACCTGACCGAGACGTCCGTTGAGAAGACGACGACAACGACGATGCACAGTGCCCGACCGTCAACACGTACAAGCAGAGATACGACGCCCCGACGAACCCGGAACTCGAGGAAGACTGCATCTGACGTCAAGGTGTCCATCGACGGCTTTGACGTAGTCGCCCTCGTAGACACGGGAGCTGACTATTCGGTAATGAGCGGACCATTTGCGTCTAAACTGAAGAAAGTTATGACCAGATGGGACGGTCCGCATATACGCACAGCAGGAGGCCACCTCGTGACGCCAAGTGGAACGTGCACATCACGCGTCACCATAGACGGCACGACGTACCCTGCCGCGTTCGTCATCTTGCCTAACTGCTCCCGCGACGTAATTCTCGGAATGGACTTTTTGACGGACAACGGCGCAATAATTGATCTGCAGACCAAGTCGATAACTTTTTCCTCCGATCACTCCACGACGCCGGAACCGAACCCCGAACACCGTGCAGCTGTAAGGATAGCCGATGATCATGTCACCCTGCCACCCCGCGCAAGTTTGATGATCACCGTCTACTGTGAAGGTGCTGCTCCTGACGTTGACGCTATCGTGGAGAGTGACCAAAGGTTGCTTCTCGACCGCGGTGTGTCTGTCGCAAGAGGCATTGCGCGCTTCAAGGAACACCAATCCCACATTTTGGTTACTAATTTCACCGAGGAGTACCAGCATTTAAACAAGGGCGCGGCAATTGCATTCCTCGAAGAAACGCAAGAAGCAAGTGACGTGATCGCGGTCGCCGACTTTGAACGCACCCCCGTAGAAACCTTCAAGCTCCCGCAGCCCTTCGACGTGAATCCGGCGCTACCGCAACAACAACGGAACAAATTATTGGCTTTGCTGCGTCGCTATTGGCGGTGAGCGCGACACAGGCGGCGCTGCGAAGCGCGCCTCCGTGACGTCAGCTTAGGGATTCTTGCATTTGTCGTCTGCTTCACTCAGGATCGCTCTCCCTGCTGTTTCTTTGCGCTCGGTCAACGTCTTATGCTTGACCGCACCAGAATTGGCGTGTGGGTAACTTTTTATCATAATAATAGGCTTAAAATCGCATACACTAGCTCATGGGCTCATGGTGTCAATTAAAGTATAGTTTTGGATACCGCTACGGGAGAAACATTGCCGGCGCCACCCCATTCCTTGCGAAGCCGGTCCTGTGCGGAGCGCGAAGAGTCGGAGCTACGCGTCAGCTTCTCATGTAAGCATTCGAACAAAAGGAACAGTCATCTGCTAATAACCGACAACAGCGAAAATGGAAGACCAAAACAAATTCTAGTCCTTAAGGGCTGTCGGCTTTGGCAGAAGGTATCACGATTCCCGGTAATCATATGTAAGGTAAAACAGTTTTTGCAACCTTGCCGAACGCTCGAACGCGTTTTGTCACATCACTTTACGTTGTCAAGGCATGAAAGTTTGCCGACATGCACTATAGACTGCAAAAAAGTGTAGGTTGAGTTCCAAATAACCCAGTGTGTATATACGCGCGTGCTGACTCTATACCAGGCATCTAACCAGTATGGAGGTTTATTGAGCAAAACGAGTCACGTCTTCGTTAAATTTATAGTAACACATATATGTTTGTTAAGACCTGGAGTGATATTTCGGAACATTTTGCACAGCCACATCTTCCCGATATTCGGATATGCGTTATAGGAAAACTGCACTCAAGAGGAGGAGGAGGAATAAGGGGAGGAGGGGAAAACTTTGTTTAACAATTAAATCGATCTGGTTAGTGGGCCGGGTCCTCAGTCCAGGACAAGAGAGTAAAAGTAATTTTCTTCAAATCATAGAACGCCATCCCGAGTAAAATAGGATTTGTTCTTCGCGCCTGGAAGGGTCAATAAAGAGCTACATGGAATTCTTCTTCGGTTTCGAGTCTTGTAATATATGCAGGTATACTATTTATTACGTTAGTTAGCGAGTATATCATGCCTTCAACACTGTAACCATGTCATTATTGTTCGTGTTGAGAGTCAGTTCGTTTGATAACTATATAATAATGATAGAAATTCGGAGCACAAAAGCCGCCTTCAAGTGCTGTGGACCACGTTGTTTAGGGCACGATCGCGGTGGCGTAGCACAAACCTTCTTATTGTATTTGCATGTGAATAAACAAAGCACGCTGCGGATATGAACCTTTTTGCACGCAGCCGTAATGAAAGCCAATTTGTGAAGAAGGGAATGTATGCCACACAAAATGAAGGAAATATCCACACGACCTTTGTGAGGCTCCCAAACATCCCGAAACTTCCTAATAAGAAGTTGGTGACGGCGCAGAAAAATTAATGCATTGGGCAGAAAAAAAAGCAAGAAACATTAATCCGATACAAGACAACAACGAAAGAAACAGAAGAAAGCCGCTTTATTTCCTGCTGTGCGATGAGCGTGTAGAGGCCGCTGCTTGGTACGTAGTATTAGACTGTTGAGTCTTCATAGGAGCATCTCAAAAATACAGCAGGGAAGCCTACGTATTTTGAATACTTATCAAGAAGCTCTGATCGCTGATCCTCGCGAATAAGCAAGAAAGGACGAGTTACACACATCTTCTGACCGATACTCTGAAGAAAGTTGTTCTCTATCTCTTAGTGTGTTGCAAACTTGTGGGGGATACAGCTTCAAATTATTCAGATGCGTCAGAAGCTGGCAAAACAACTGAGTCGCTAGAAATACGCTTTTTAACGCACTACAGCAACGAAGCGGGTGATTTCTAGCCCAGGCACTGTTGCCCCTCACAAGCGGAGTGTAGCAGACGACAGCGGCGCGAATCCCTAAGCCGACGTCAGAGCCAGAGGGCGCCACTCAAAGATCTCACCGCCAATAGCGAATGTTTTTCGTCGAGCGCAAAACTACGTCAGACCCCTCTAGCGAAGCACCGAATAATAACCGAAGATGGAGCCCGACCTACCCGACAGTCACCGTACCGCGTCTCTTCACACGAACGGGAAGCCATCCGGACTCAAGTCGACGACATGCTCAGCGACGACATTATACAGCCATCGAAAAGCCCCTGGGCTGCGCCCGTCGTACTCGTAAAGAAAAAAGACGGCACATTAAGGTTTTGTGTTGACTACCGGCGACTGAACAAAATCACGAAAAAGGACGTGTACCCCCTCCCCCAAATCGACGACGCCCTCGACCACCTCTGCCACGCGAAGTACTTCTCATCGATGGACCTGAAGACCGGCTACTGGCAAATTGAAGTGGACGAGAGAGACCGAGAGAAGACTGCATTTATAACCCCAGACGGCCTATACGAGTTCAAGGTGATGCCGTTTGGGCTGTGCACAGCACCAGCGACGTTTCAAAGAGTCATGGACACTGTGCTAGCTGGCCTTAAGTGGCACACCTGCCTCGTATACCTCGACGACGTAGTGGTATTCGCCCGGACTTTCGACGAACACCTTGCAAGGTTGGAGTCTGTACTCGAGGCCATTCGTACGTCGGGGTTGACGCTGAAGCCTGAAAAGTGCCGTTTCGCATACGAGGAACTCAAGTTCTTGGGCCACGTCGTCAACGCCGCGGGAGTCCTACCTGACCCGGCAAAAACTTCAGCTATCGCGAACTTCCCTAGGCCGAAAGACAAGAAGGGCGTGCGAAGATTTCTCGGGCTGTGCGCATACTACCGGCGCTTCGTCGCAAACTTCGCACGCATTGCAGAGCCACTCACGCGCTTGACGAAAGACAGCACCCCTTTCAGCTGGGAAAACGACCAAGAAAAAGCATTCTGCGAGCTGCAAAAACGCCTGCAAAGCCCGCCCGTGCTCGCTCATTTCGACGAAAATGCCGAAACGGAAATGCACACGGACGCCAGTGATATAGGCTTGGGTGCCGTCCTTGTCCAAAAGCAAAGCGGCTGCGAAAGGGTAATCGCCTATGCCAGCCGTGGTCTGTCGAAGGAGGAGAAAAACTATTCTGCCTCTGAGAAAGAGTGCCTGGCTATTATATGGGCGATTTCAAAATTTCGCCCATACGTGTATGGAAGGCCATTCAAGGTTGTAACAGACCACCATGCGCTGTGTTGGCTCGCCAATTTGAAGGACCCCTCTGGCCGTCTTGGGCGGTGGAGCTTGCGCCTGCAGGAGTTCGACGTTACAGTCGTTTATAAATCCGGCAGGAAACACTCCGATGCCGACTGCCTGTCCCGCGCACCCGTCGACCCACCACCACAAGACTCTGATGAAGACAGCGCGTTCTTCGGGATCGTGACGGAGAGCGACCTAGCCGCCCAGCAGCGTGCCGACCCCGACTTACGCGTCATAATCGAGTACCTCGAGGGATGCAACGTTGCCGTTCCTAGGACCTTCAAACGCAGCTTACCAGCATTCAGCCTGAGAAACTCCGTCCTCGTGAAGAAGAATTTCAGCCCCGGAACAAGAGCGAATTACCTTCTCGTCATCCCCGCGGACCTTCGTGACGAAATTTTGGAAGCGTGCCACGACGACCCGTCTTCCGGACATCTCGGCACAGCCCGCACTATTGGAAAAATCAAGGCGAGCTACTACTGGCCCGGCCTTACCTCTGACGTCACCCACTACGTCCGGAGCTGCCGTGACTGCCAGCGACGAAAAACGCCGCCGACAAGACCCGCCGGACTTCTACAACCGATCGCCGTCCCATCGAGACCATTTCAACAGATTGGAATGGACCTTTTAGGCCCGTTCCCTACGTCACGATCACAGAACAAGTGGATTGTCGTAGCGACAGACTACATGACGCGCTACGCAGAAACCGCCGCTCTTCCGAGGGGGACTGCACAAGAAGTGGCAAAGTTCTTTATAAGCCAAGTTGTGCTGCGACATGGAGCCCCGGAAGTCTTAATCACAGACCGCGGAACGGCATTTACTGCGGAGCTGATGCAAGGAGTATTACGCTACAGCAACACGGATCACCGAAGAACGACGGCGTACCACCCCCAAACGAACGGACTAACAGAACGTCTGAACAAGACAATCGCAGATATGCTGTCAATGTACGTTGACGTTGAACATAAGACTTGGGACGAAGTGCTCCCGTATGTCACGTTTGCGTACAACACGGCTATCCAGGAGACGACGCAGCTGACGCCGTTCGAGCTTGTCTACGGTAGAAGGCCGACTACGATGCTCGACGCCATGCTTCCGCACGTAGAAGACGACGACCTCAACGCCGACGTCCACGGATATCTTCAACGTGCGGAGGAGGCCCGCCAGCTCGCTCGAGTTCGTATAACGGACCAGCAGCTGGTGGATGCGGGCCGCTACAACCTCCGACGCCGAGACGCCGAGTACCAACCAGGGGATCGTGTGTGGGTTTGGACTCCCATCCGACGACGCGGACTCAGTGAGAAGCTCCTGCGACGCTATTTCGGACCCTACCAGATTCTACGACGTGTTGGCCAACTTACCTACGAAGTGATCCCTGATGGTGACTCCGGCACATCACGACAACGCAGGCGGCCTGAAGTCGTCCACGTGGTTCGCCTAAAACCTTTCTACGGACGATGACGAACTTTTATTTTCATTTGTTCGGACTGTCGCTTATGTTAGCATCGGGTCGATGCACTCTTAGAGGGGGGGTAATGCCGCGAACCATACATTGGGTTTGTTTATTTGTGTTTTGCTTTTACCGCCCGGCTGCGCCGGTCTGCGTTATCTCTGCGCCAAGGGAAGCGCGTGGTCCATTCTTTCTTTCTGTGCCACATGTGTTATCTGTTGTGATAGGGAGAGCATTCCGATCTAACGTGAACAACCCAGAATAATCTTCTTGGATCTACTATGTTCTCGATGCGAATCGACGTTTCGAGAACCATGCGCGCCGTAAGATAAAAAGCCTGCAGTGCGGACGCCGGGGCATTCGATTCGACGACACTCGCCTGTGCAAGTCACTTTGTTGACCGCTGCTTCGCCGCCTCTGTATTCTTTTGAGTTGTTAGGGGAGCACAAGTTCGCTCCAATAAACGTATTTCTCATTCAAGACAACTGCTTCGTCATTGTCTTCGTGACAATATATATGCATGTGTGTGTGTGTGTGCGTGTGTAAATAAATATAGATATAACGGTAACGGTAGGCAGTCAAGAAAGCCAAGGAAAGCAAAGGGGAAAATGTGGTCGGTCATTTATTATCCTTGAAAGTGATGCAGATTTTTTTAAAGAAAAAAAACTGGAGGAAAAAAATGCCCGCCGGGTAGGATCCGAACCTATGACCTCCAGAATACGCGTCTGGTGCGAAAACCATTACGCTACCGGTGGTACTGTGGTCCCCTCCACTTTCTCGGGTATTTATGTTCAGTATGTTCAGGCACCTGGAGAAAAGTGCGAAGGGGGTATTAAAAAGCGGGTATTAAGTTCAGGGACCTGGACTTTCGTAAAGTTAGCACTGGTTGCTTCGCAACAGCTTTCGGAAGAATGAAGGAGATTATGTCCGCCGAGCTTTTGGCTTTGGCTGATCATCTTTAATTCCGCCTGACTCCTGAGCTTCTGTCCGCACCCTTTACCGCAGAGTGTAGCACCCCCTCTCTTTCCATTGATTTATTGATTACGAGGTTTAACGCGCCGACGCAACACAGGCGATGAGGCGCGCCGTAGTGGAGGGCTCCGGATTAATTCTGACCACCTGCAGATCTTTACGTGCGCCGGAATCTTGTACACATGGGCGTTTTCACTTTTCTCCTTCATCAGAATCGAACCTGCGTCATCGCGCTCAGCAGCACATCACCTTAGCCACTGAGCCACCACGGCGGATCCCCCTCCTTCCAAAAGAAAAAAAAAACTCCCCGTGAAGCCACTGCTTATCTCCATTTACATCTAGGATCTGAGAAATTAAGGCCCCATGAGTAACAAAGTACGCTTACACGTGAAGATTTTCTCCAATTTTTGCAACTCAATGAAAAAATGCGCAGGACCACCATCTACCATTCCCTCGCTATTACAAGTACAACTCATTTTTCGTACATTTTGACACCTACGCTAACCACCATCCTATTTCATAGTGCCATTGTAAGTGGAGAGCAGTTTCGCGGCCGCACGTTTCTCAGTGCCGATCCGTATGACTTCTTCAACGATAAGGCGGGGGACCGGGCGGCCGTTGTATGGCGCCACCGTCGCTTCAGAGAACAGCGCCGCCCGTGGCGAACCGCTCATCAGTGGAATGCCGGTGGCGGTCAGTGCAGCGTAGTTGTGCACGGCTTTCTGTCGTTCTGTTGCGGCGCGGCTTGCAAAACGTAGATAGACACAAGGACTTTTTCTGACCGGGAAAGCTCGCAAGTAGAGGTGACCTTCACGAGGCATGCCAAGTGTGGTATTCACGCCCATACTCAGTAATACATATAGCAGACGACGCTCATGCGACAAGCTGGGAGTCAATCAGGAAGTGCAAGTCCGTTCCTACGTGCCCATTTTTCATGCATGCAGTTTGACGTATCGAGGAATATATTGCAGCCAGATGCTCTTACAAAGCCGGTGTGTGCAGCCGAATCAGGAATGCTGTGGCGCTCGCCATTGGCAGTTGATGACGAAACACCGTCGTGCATAAGCGAAAGACAAAGTTTGGGGGGAGGAGGCGGAGGGGCTTTTAATATTTTTCCCAAACAAGAATTGTGATGGACGACGCTCCGTAACTTCATCAACTTTGGTAGAAACGTGTTTAACATCACAGAAATACGCTTAATACAGTAACCGGGAATCGTTTATACAGAATAAATACCGCACGATAGTAGAGCGATTGCTTGTCGTGAAAAAACATTGCTTTACAAGACTTGCAATTGTTGCTGACTAGTTGGTGAATGATTTTTGAAAAAACAATTCCTGCGTGGCTGAAGGACAAGAGACAGGAGGGGTCCAAAAACTTGCCCTCAGTTTCACAACTGAATGCTGCGGTCGGGTTTAACAAGCTGCCACCTACGCTTGAAAAATCATGCACTCCTCCGTGTAACAACGATGATAGTTTATCGCAAAGCTTTCTCGTGCGGCCCACTGAACACAAAACGTCTTATGGATGTCTACCATGGTCTTGCAAGGTCTGAGACATCTTGCGCTATGCGAGTTAGCTATAAGACGTGTATTTTCTTATGTCTCAAAGATGTCTTAAGAGAGATATCTACAGGACACCTGTGCAAGATCTTCGACGTCTTGAGCTCCATGAGATGTTGATAAGTCATCTTTACTAAGATGACTAGAAGACACACGAACCTCAATGTGTACAAGACGTTCCCAAGCAGCAGAAATTGCCAAGCCCAAGCACGGCAAATCATCAGTGGCCAATGTGTCCGAGCTGGGCAATACCTCGGCGGCCATTATTGGTTGGCGCTTGGGAAAGGTGACAAGCCAACAATTGGCCAAGCTCTGGAAGGCCAATATTGGACAACGCTTGGCAAAGTATGTTGCCATGATAATGCCTATGGGTGCACCCCGTTAATTCTCGTGCACATTTTTGGCTTTGCGGCTAGTCTTTATGACCAATGCCTATGTTATGGGATGCTTCGCAGCTCGATTTCTGCTTTATACATGCCATTATACAGGAATTTATTTAACGTTACTTATTTATTTATAGCGCACTCGTTAAAAAATTTCCTGTACAATGGCATCTATAAAACAGAAATCGGACCGCGAGGCACAATAAACAAACTGCATCAACTTTGCGAAGCAAATACGGGACTTGCAAAACAATTGAGAAACAACTCAGCGGGTCCCTCTGTGTAGTTTTTCTTATTATGCACATCATATTTACAACGGGAAACCTGGCTTAACAGTGGCAAGAATACGAACACAAACACGAAAGCAAACAGAAACACAATAGTCGAGACAAAATTAAAAAAGCGCAGCTCATGAAGCGCGAACCGATTATGCTTCGTTTAACGGCTTCAGATGCCTACATGCATGATGCCTACATACATGCATGAGAAGGCGGCATGCCCTCTCTCAACCATCCCACAGTAAGAGGGCTGCGCCGCAGTGCCAGTGGCAGGATGTCACGAAGGCGGCATGCCCTCTCTCAACCATGCCACAGTAAGGGGGCTGCGCCGCAGTGCCAGTGGCAAGATGGCACGAAGGCGGCATGCCCTCTTTCAACCATGCCACAGTAAGGGGGCTGCGCCGCAGTGCCAGTGGCAAGATGGCACGAAGGCGGCATGCCCTCTTTCAACCATGCCACAGTAAGGGGGCTGCGCCGCAGTGCCAGTGGCAAGATGTCACGAAGGCGGCATGCCCTCTTTCAACCATGCCACAGTAAGGGGGCTGCGCCGCAGTGCCAGTGGCAAGATGTCACGAAGGCGGCATGCCCTCTTTCAACCATGCCACAGTAAGGGGGCTGCGCCGCAGTGCCAGTGGCAAGATGTCACGAAGGCGGCATGCCCTCTTTCAACCATGCCACAGTAAGGGGGCTGCGCCGCAGTGCCAGTGGCAAGATGGCACGAAGGCGGCATGCCCTCTTTCAACCATGCCACAGTAAGGGGGCTGCGCCGCAGTGCCAGTGGCAAGATGTCACGAAGGCGGCATGCCCTCTTTCAACCATGCCACAGTAAGGGGGCTGCGCCGCAGTGCCAGTGGCAAGATGTCACGAAGGCGGCATGCCCTCTTTCAACCATGCCACAGTAAGGGGGCTGCGCCGCAGTGCCAGTGGCAAGATGGCACGAAGGCGGCATGCCCTCTCTCAACCATGCCACAGTAAGGGGGCTGCGCCGCAGTGCCAGTGGCAAGATGTCACGAAGGCGGCATGCCCTCTTTCAACCATGCCACAGTAAGGGGGCTGCGCCGCAGTGCCAGTGGCAAGATGTCACGAAGGCGGCATGCCCTCTTTCAACCATGCCACAGTAAGGGGGCTGCGCCGCAGTGCCAGTGGCAAGATGTCACGAAGGCGGCATGCCCTCTTTCAACCATGCCACAGTAAGGGGGCTGCGCCGCAGTGCCAGTGGCAAGATGTCACGAAGGCGGCATGCCCTCTTTCAACCATGCCACAGTAAGGGGGCTGCGCCGCAGTGCCAGTGGCAAGATGGCACGAAGGCGGCATGCCCTCTTTCAACCATGCCACAGTAAGGGGGCTGCGCCGCAGTGCCAGTGGCAGGATGTCACGAAGGCGGC